>NC_080169.1:17171699-17497741 GCF_950295315.1 Erinaceus europaeus
TTCCCAGTTTTCCACATAACAATACAACCAACTGGAAGATTTTTTTTGCTCCCCCCCCCCTTTTGTTGCACTTTTGTTGTTGTTGTAGTTATTATTAATGTTGTTATTGATGTCATCATTGTTGGATAGGACAGAGAGACATGGAGAGAGGAGGGGAAGACAGAGAGGGGGAGAGAAATACGGACACCTGCAGACCTGCTTCACCGCTTGTGAAGCAACATCCCTGCAGGTGGGGAGCCAGGGGCTCGAACCAGGATCCTTATGCTGGTCCTTGCTCTTTGCGCCACTGCACTACCACCTGACCCACCCCTCCCCCCAACTGGAAGATTTTAAGCTATCTTATATTGTGGTATACTGTTGCATCACTTTTGAAATAAATAGGTGATCTACAATTCAGTCCCCTTATACTATGTACTCTAATATCCAGGACAGATCTAAGATGGCATTTTCCTCTGAACTAGAATACATAAGCCAGAATTGTCAGTTCATTTTAAGGGCATGGCATGTCATCTCTGAGTGACTGTGTGGGATAATTTTTTTAATTAATTATTATTTCATTTACAATGTGTGTCAGCATCTCATAAAATGGTATCAAGTCACCTCTGGAAAGATAAGCTGAAGTTACAGCCAGTTTGGCACTTTGTAATCACCATAAAAGTCAATTCACATTTGAATATAAATCAGGATGGGATGATCTTTAAACTGGGAGACATCATCTAGGTATCTGTTTTCTATGGTGTGATACAGAATGCAATGTCAAGCCATAGGAATATTTCGTTTTTATGTCAGAAAGCTAATTTTCTTGGTGTTGGGTCTGAAAGTATGTGGTAACCATAGATTTTTCTCTTTTCTGACTTTGTGACTGGCCTTAGTTTAAACCATAAAGTGACTCTAATACCTACCACTTTGTGTTTTAATCATCTTGATTACTGTTATCAGTTGTACTAGTTTAAGCACTTAGAAGAAACTTATCTGGTAGATAAAGCAGTGTTTCTTTCAAGGAAGGCCTCAGTTCACTCAGTAACAGGTTTTCATACTGGCTACTTGAAATATATTCTTTCCTAAAAAAGAAGATAGTTTTGAAACAGTTCTTTCCAACACTGGTTCACACAATGGTCTTTTAGGCATTATACTTTCTTTGTTCATTTGTATTCTAAACATCATAAATTTATGCAAAATCTTTTTTTTTAATTCTAGTTTTCATTATCCTCACATATATAAGTCTAATTAACATTACTTTCTTCAGTTTTCCATTCTTAAGGGAGCTTTTTGCTTTTTTAAAATTTTTTTAATGTTGGTTTTTTTAATGTTTTTTTTATTTTTTAATGTGTCATCAAGTCTGTGGGTGGAGTTTTCACCTAGGTAGAGCATGGGGTTTGGCCTAAAGGACGTGGCAGTAGCTGACACTGGAAACACGGTTGAAGCCATTATAGAAAAAGATCTTTTTCATGACAAGGAGTTTCTCGTTCACCCTATTGGTGACAGGGAGCCTGATAAAAGGGTTTTAGTGGCGTAGGAATGTAGACATGTTTGTGTTTTGAAAAACTCTCCCTCTGCAGATAATGAATTTGAAGACAAGAGACTTGAGAAGGACAGTAAGGAGCCTCTCTACTCTGCCGCCTTTTTAGCCCACATCCAATATGATGATGCTGTAGCAATTGGGGGCTGGAAAAGAAGAAAGGGAATTAAATGGCACATTTACACCTGCCTCCCCCTAGGTACAAAACCAAGTCAGAACTGTGTTCTTTTCTGGGAGGAACTGCCTCCTCCATTGGGGCAACTTAGTGTTTCAGTTTGTGTGACTGAATGTGGCATAATATAGAAACATTTCTTTCTAATTGAAGTAACATTGCTTTATAACATTACATAGACTTCAGAGTACAGGTTTAAATATCCACATGTGGGAGTCTGGCGATAGCGCAGCGGGTTAAGCACAGGTGGTGTAAGCGCAAGGACCGGCCTAAGCATCCAGGTTCGAGGCCCCGGCTCCCTACCTGTAGGGGAGTCACTTCACAGGCAGTGAAGCAGGTCTGCAGGTGTCTATCTTTCTCTCCCCCTCTCTGTCTTCCCCTCCTGTCTCCATTTCTCTCTGTCCTATCCAACAACGACAACAACAACAATAAAACAAGAAGAGCCACAAAAGGGAATAAATAAATAAATAAAATAAGTCTTTAAATATCCACAGGTAAATGTATGACATCAAATTCATCACAGATTCTATTTTATTATTTATTTTCATCCACCTCCATAAAATTGACCCATTTTTGTCAATTTTTTCCCCTTTCTCTTCTGATTACTCCAGTAGTATTCTTTTAATAATTTTTAAACTTTGTTTTATTTTTTATAAAGATTTTATTTATAAAATAAAATTATTTGGCTGAGTGCACATGTTACAGTGCTCAAGGACCTGGGTTCAAGCCCTTGGTCTCCACCTGCAGGGGGAAAACTTCGAAAGTGGTGAAGCAGTGCTGCAGGTGTCTCTCATTCTATTCCCTCTCTCCACCCCCTCTCGATTTCTGGCTGCCTCAATCCAATAAATAAATAAAGATAATAAAAGTTAAAAAGTCTTTAAAAAGTTTTTATTGTTTATTAGTGAGAAAGACAGGAGGAAAGAGAGGGGGGAGGGAGAGAGAGAAAGGAGAGGGGGAGGGAGAGAGAGAGAAGAGAGAGAGAGAGAAAAGGGACAGAGAGAGAGAGAAAAGGGAGAGAGAGAGAGAGAGGGAGAGAGAGAGAGAGAGGACCTGACACTCCTCTAGTAAATGTGAAGCCTGGGATTGAATTTGGAACCTCAGAGTCTAATGCTTTATCCACTGTGCCACCTCTCAGACAACTAAATTTTATTTTATTTATTTATTTTTTTAAATTTTTTATTTTATTTTATTTATTCCTTTTTGTTGCCCTTGTTGTTTTATTGTTGTAGTTATTATTGTTGTTGTCGTCGTTGTTGGATAGGACAGAGAGAAATGGAGAGAGGAGGGGAAGACAGAGAGGAGGAGAGAAAGACAGACACCTGCAGACCTGCTTCACCGCCTGTGAAGTGACTCCCCTGCAGGTGGGGAGCCAGGGGCTCGAACCGGGATCCTTATGCCTGTCCTTGTGCTTTGCGCCACCTGCGCTTAACCCGCTGCGCTACAGCCCGACTCCCTAAATTTTATTTTTTTATTTAATAGAGAAATGTTATGATAGAAAGAAATTTAGTGAGGAGGGAGGGAGGGAAAGAGAGAGAGAGAGAGAGAAAGAAAGAGATCCACAGCCTTGCTTCACTGCTCATGAAGCTTTATCCAGGTGGGGACCAGGAGCTTGAACCTTGGTCCTTGAGCATGGTCAGACATGCACTTAACCATCCAGCCCCTATAATAGTGTTCTGTTGTCAGATGTCTTGTTCTGTTTCTTTATTTTCCATACATGAGTGTAGTCATACACTATTTGTTTGACTCTGACTTACAGAAATCTTAGTAAGTGGATTTACTCTTAGGGTAATTACTCTTAAGGTTTACTCTGCTGAGTGTTCTCCTTGTCACACTTAGTTCCTTTCCACAACTTTCCTTATTACTTTATTAACATTTTACATCAGTCAAGAGGGGGAAAGGTCTGAAAGACCAGCTTTGTTTCTCTTCCAAGTTGTGCTCTGAGTTCCACTCACCAACAACATTGGTGCTGTCTCACAGAAATGGTCAATCCCAAACTAAACAACCTCCTGAAATTCTGCATCAGGCTGAGGGCTGCATTTTAGGGCTATATCTCATGCATTCCCCTTAGAAGCCTTTCACTCAGGGTTCTGCCCCAGTGAGCAAGAGTTTTTCAGAGTATAAGTTTTACACAGCCAGGACTACCATGTTTGGCAGATGCAAAGGCAAGTATCTTGCAACTTGAGTCTGCAAGGCCTGGCTTTCAAAAGACGCACAATTTCCTGACCCGAGAGGATACTGGCACATAACTCACCTCCCTCTCCAGGCAGGTGAACTACAAAAACCCTTTCAAGCACAAAATGTGGAGACTTCACAAAAGGAATTTATATTTGGAGAGGTAGATTTTGCTTAACAAAGACAATGAGGTATTCTAAGGACTAAACGGGCCTTGGTTATTCTAAGGTACTCTGAGGAATGAAAGAGCTTTCATCATTATTAAGTTAGACTCTGCAAGGATGTTGGCAATGCTTTCTTTGGTGCCCCTAAAATCAGAGGAAGATAACTTCCAGTTTCTATATCAAAATGACTTGTACCACACTGGAAGGAGAAGGAATGACTACTTTCAGCTGGCCTCCAGCCAGAGCCAATCTGAAGATCCCCAGGCTCTCATGATAAGCCGAGTTCTCTGGACTGTCCGTGACCACCACCCTAAGACCTGGTAGTCACTTCATACAGAGCAGTCATCCTGGGAAGCCAGTAGCTTGTAAGGCTATCCCATGTGACTGAATTGTTAGGTGGCCAGAATTCTCTGGAGCATCTTTCCTCATTCATCTGTCAATGTTAATTTGACAGAAGTCTCAGTCTGGACAACTGAGTCACCTCTCAAATAGAAATTCAGCTTGTACAAAGGGATTAAATATCTGTGTTCCCTTTACCACATTCAACTCCTTTGACAGAGCCAAGAGGAAAATGATCAGATCAACTCCAATAATCAGAATTGGCATAGTACTCTCACATGATATCTCGGACTTCTCTTAAGACTTTAGACTGCTGAAGTAGAAGCAGTGTTTGGTGGAAGGGAAGTTTGGGGCAGATGGTCTTCTAGGCCGAAAATGAGAGACTTTCAACCCTTGGGATCCTGGAGGTAGATCTTTGCCCTCTGATAACTCTGAAGCCTTGGTTAGAGGCTAATTTGTTTTAGGTAATCTTCAAGGCCAAGTATTTATTGAGCACTTAAGCACTTTGCGAGAAGCAGGACCACACAAATGCCACTGAAGATCAGCAGAAACACAAAATCAGTGGTGAAAAATCAGAACAAGAGTGAGAGTTTCTGTCTAAAACTATTCATAAGCCAGGCTGGCAAAATAACCCATCTGGGAGGGTGCCTGCTTTGCCATGTTTAAGTCTAGGGGGAAAAAAAACGAAAGAAAGAAAAAGAAAGTTGACTCGAAATTGCAAAGCCCTAGCGACAACAAAAAATAATTTAAAAATAAACTGTTCGTATGCTGAGAAAAATCCAAATAGTAGTTAATGAAGCTATCCTTATAGCACCAGGGAAGTCTGAGCCTATCTGAGATTAGACAAAATATGAGAAGAGAAAGCCTCCTCCAGTGAAGGTCCCAGGACAAAGTAGAATACCAGCAAGATTGGAAATTGCTTTTTTTTTTTTTTTGGCTCCAAGGTTATTGCTAGGACTCGGGCACCATAAATCCACTGCTCCTGGAGGCTATTTTTTCCCCTTTTGTTGCCCTGGTTGTTTTATCATTGTTGTGATTATTATTGTTATTACTGATGTCATTGTTAGTGGATGGGACAGAGAGAAATGGAGAGAGATGGGGAAGTCAGAGGGGGAGAGAAAGACACCTGCAGACCTGCTTCACCGCCTGTGAAGCTACTCCCCTGTAGGTGGGGGGCCGGCAGCTTGAACACGGGATCCTTTTTATAATTTCTTTTTTGTTGTCCTTGTTTTTTATTGTTGTAGTTATTATTGTTGTTGTTCTTGATGTCGTCATTGTTAGATAGGACAGAGAGAAATGGAGAGAGGAGGGGAAGACAGCAGGAGAGAAAGACAGACTCCTGCAGACCTATGTCACCACCTGTGAAGTGACTCCTCTCCAGGTGGGGAGCGGGGGCTCAAACCGGATCCTTAAGCTGGTCCTTGCGCTTTGCGCCACCTGCGCTTAACCTGCAGCGTTACCACCCAACCCCCTGGAAATTGCTTTTTGATGGAAACACTATCAGCTTAAGCAGCATTTGCTGAGTACTTACCCTGCGCCAGCCACTGATTATAGAGGGTCGAGAGATTAAAGATGGAGGAAGAACAGTCAGTCATGCCCTCAAATGAGCTGTGAATCTAGTAGGGGTGACTTACATTGAAGGTAGAACTTGGAATGGAGGCTCCTGATACTTTTCACAAGCTTTCAGAATTTTGAGAATTCTGGCCTGGAGTGGTGAGAGCTCTGAAAACCATGTAATGCAGATAGCCTCAGATTGCAGAGTTAATCTCTGACCCTTGTAGCAGAAAAATTTCACATACTCTCAGTTGGGGGATGACTACTCAGTGACTGCCAGCCAGTGTACTGGAAAGCCAATCCCTAAGGTTTCAGTTCTCAAGATGTGCCCATATGGTAGCTCAGACAAAAAGAGTTCCCATACTTTTCTGTCAGTTGACACTGACGCATGATGGGAAGTATGATCTCAGGTTTAAAATACCTCTGCCTTGATAGCCAGCAGCTGAAACCTGAGCGAATACAGTGGTGCTGGACTCGGCTGTCCTCCTTGGGAGGGTCCAGTCCCAACAGCTGCTGGGGAAAAAAAGTTTATATTTTAACAGGAAATCTTGTGGAATCCAGTGAAGGGAAACATTTTTTTTATATATAATTTCTGTTCAGAACAAACATAATTCAATTTGATTTTTAGAAATAGAACAATAATGAGTAGTCCCTGTTTCCAAACACAACTGTTACTTAGAAGCTAACAAGCTGCTTTATTTGTTTCTGGGCTTTCATGAGATGTTGGTGGTGAAATATCAGTTTACTCAAACCATTTATAAAAAAAAAGAAAAAAGAAGAAGGGTATGTCTACTCTGCCTTCAGTTCAAGAGAGTTACTCTTGGCAGGATTAGGTTGGATTTTAGTACTAAAACTCTTAGTGAAGAGCCAAGAAGTGGAGGAACTGGTCTACTTAGTGAGTGATCCCTTTCCATTGTATGCCTGTGATTTGCTGTGACCAAGTGTTCATAATCCAAAAAGAACGTGTTCTTGTGGGTTTATCTGCATTTGTCATTAAAGCTGTACTAAACCAATGAGCCTTAGAAGTGAGCTTGTGTTGGCCTTGCGTCCCTGGCAGCATGTGTCTCCTGGGTTCTGCTTCATGCAGGGCACCATGTCTGGCATCTGTATCAATCTGGGATATTGAAGAATATTCTGAACTGTCCCGGGTGACCAGGAAGTTCTTTTTAGTGATAAGACGCCAAGCGTGGCTAGGCCTGAAAACATTTGGTGGGCTGGGATGGATCCCTGGGTGATGATTTAACCTAAAGTGCTGAAATTCCTTTGTCTTCATCCCCAAGAAAGTCTCAGATTATCTGAATGTTTTATAACTTTTCCAGTAAGGGAGCCTCACAGTGACTTTGCAATGAAGAGAATGCCTGAGATGACTTGCAACTAGCTCAGAGGTCACGGACAGACAGCTTTAGTGGAATGGAACAAAATAGCCTCAAGCTTTGTGCTCAGGCCTCTGTCTTCCTTCTCTGGATCAAGCGCCACAGGTTCCCCTAGGGCCTTTGGTCTGTGGTCAGCTCTTACTTTAAGTTATCAGGGTGTCAGGAGTCGGGGGGTAGTGCAGCAAGTTAAGCGCAGGTGGCGCAAAGCACAAGGACCAGCATAAGGATCCCGGTTTGAGCCCTGGCTCCCCACCTGCAGGGGAGTCACTTCACTGGTGGTGACATAGGTCTGCAGGTGTCTACCTTTCTCTCCTCCTCTCTGTCTTCCGCTCCTCTCTCCATTTCTCTCTGTCCTATCTAACAATGACGACATGAAGAACAACAACAATAATAACTACAACAATAAAACAATAAGGGCAACAAAAGGGAATTTTAAAAGAACTTATCAGGGTGTCCTGTGGGTTCCAAGAAGGGCAGATATGAATGAGTTGTCACCAACTTAATAGTAAGATACATAAATAATTCTTAATCTCACCATCACAACCCCTATCTCCTTTTCTTTTGCAGAAAGCAGAGCTGACTTCTGATAAAGACATGTACCTTGACAACAGCTCCATTGAAGAAGCTTCAGGAGTATATCCTATTGATGATGATGACTATGCTTCCGCATCAGGCTCCGGTATGGTTGGCAACTTCTACCTGCATCTCCGTTCTTCTATTTCCCGGAATACATATGTTCAAGGAGACAGGCAGGATGCACATTGGTTAAGAGTATGTTTTGTTTTGTTTTGTTTTTAGTCAGAGAGCCTGGGAATGATGTGTAGCTCTCTTCCACATAAGCTGTGAAGTGTCACTTGACTGAGGGGGTAATAATAATCCCTACCATATAGGTTTATGAGAAATAAAGGAACAGACATATTTCTGATTCTTAAGAGTTTAGTGCTTGGCATAAACATCAGTGTTCTGTCAAACTTAGCTTTTCATTTTACTCTTAAGTCTTTCAGGGTGATAGCATGGAAATCATCTTAAGAAATTCCTAAATGTTAGTTGTATAAAGCCACCAACCCTATGTTCAAGACTAGAGGTGAGACTAAGAAGTATTAGACTTGCTTCCTCATTGAGTGTTGTTCAGACAGAGGAAGGGGAAATGGAGAAGCAAAATGAAATGATTGCATGGTGGTATAGTTGAACTCTTGTGGTGTTATCAGTCTCTTACTACCACAGTGAGACTATATAACAAAACCACCCCCAAACACAGATGCTAAAATCTAATAATTGATTTTGCTTATTATTCTGCAAGTTGGGAATTGAGACTGGCCTAACAAGTCTTCCTCCTTGTTAGTGATGAGCTGTGGGATGTGGACTTTTCTTTGCTAATCATAGTAGGGCTCTGTCCATATCTGAGGGATAGGTAGGCTCTGATTCACATGGCCTGTCTTACTCTTGTTTTTTTTTTTTTGTTTGTTTGTTTTAATTTCTTTATTGGGGCATTAATGATTTACAATCAGTAGTAAAATTCAGTAGTTTGTTAATTACATAACATTTCCCAGCCTTCCACTTAACAATTCAACCCCCCAATAGGTCCTCCTCTGCTATCCTCTTCCAGAATGTGAAGCCCTTTTTACTTTTTCTTTTACTTCCTTTACTTTGGTGCAATATACCAACTCCAGTCGAAGTTCTGCTTTGTGTTTTCCCTTTTGATCTTGTTTTTCAACTTCTGTCTAATGAGTGATATCATCCCACATTCATCCTTCTGTTTCTGACTTATCTCACTTAATATGATTCCTTCAAGCTCCATCCAAGATGGAGAGAAAACTGTGAAGTTACCATTTTTAATAGCTGAGTAGTATTTCATTCTGTATATAGCCCACAACTTGCCCAGCCACTCATCTGTTGTTGGACACCAGAGTTGCTTCTAGGTTTTGGTTATTACAAATTGTGCTGCTATGAACATAGGCGGCATATACAAATCTTTTTGAATGGTTGTTTTTGGTTCCTTAAGATAGATCCCCAGGAAAGGAATTGCAGGGTCATAGGGTAGGTCCATGTCTAGATTTCTGAGTTCTCCACAGGGGATGGACCTATTTACATTCCTACCAGCAGTGCAGGAGGGTTCCTTTGTCCCCACAACCTCTCCATCATCTGTGACTACTACCTTTTTCTGGTGTATGGGTGGTGGTTTCTGTCTTACTCTTCAGTTCAGGGAGCAAGAAAAGATCCCAAGGTGCAAGAATCCTGCCAGACTTCTTGATACCCAGACTTAGAAAAGGCACAATATCAGTGTTTCTAGATTTTATTAGCCAAAGCTAGCCATCAGCCACCCCAAACCCCACTTCCAAATGAAAGCAGTGACTATTACATTGTAGAGAAAGTGGTTACACAGGGGAAATACATAATTCTGGCCATTTTTGTAGTCCACCATGTCTGTTTCTTCTCCTCCACGGTGGCTCCTAGGAAGCTGAGAAAGAGATTAAAAACTTGTGCAGAATTTAACTAATGGTGATTTGTGGTCAAAAGGATGTCTGAAAAAAAAAATTGTTCAGGACTTTTCTTGCTTAGAATGTTCATGTAGCTTAAACAGATGGTAAAAATTAAGGTTGAATGTACATATGTGGCAAGCAGGTGGGTCATGGCTTCAAAATGACCCAGAAAAAAAATTAAGTTGTTTCTTTGATCTCACTGTATAAGAGTGTTTTTAAGTTGGAAAACAGCGGGTCTGAGGAAGTTGCAGAGTTGTGACTGACCCAGTAGCAGTGAGCTTACAATGCAATCCTGGTGTAAAAATAGCCTGTTATTCTTGGGAGAGTGATATATATCACACATGCAGAATGAGTGTGAAAAGAGTTGTTCTGCATAGCCCATGACTTTATTAATAACTTTCATACATGGTGCATCTTTTTTTTTAATACCTCAAAAAGTGCTTTGTAACTGTTATCTTCAAAATGTCACAGGAGGGGGCCAGGCGGTGGCACACCTGGTTAAGCACACACACTACAGTGTGCAAGATCCCAGGTTCAAGGCCCTGGTCCCCACCTGCAGGGGGAAGGCTTCATGAGTGGTGAATTAGGGCTGCAGGTGTCTCTCTCCATCTCTACCTCGCCTTCCCCTTAATTTCTCTCTGTCTCTATCCAATAATAAATGAATAAAGTTTAAAAAAAAGAAGAAAGAAAGACTTTAAAAAATGTCACAGGAAATAATAAGTGTGGTTGCTTTTTTATCCCAATTTCACAGATTGTAGAATCCAGGGGCTGGAGAAAATCTGTACCAGTTGTCCTCTTGCTAACGTCTGCCAAGAGTGCCCTCCACCACCCACCTCACCTTGACTCTGGTCAGATAGACGAGTAATCATTCTGGACATAGAAAATCTCTTGTGCTGAAGATGTTATTTTGCTGCTTAAAGGCAGTAAAAGTTGTAGCTAAAATTTATAAAGCACTTACTCTCTGAGGCATTTCTCCTGTCTTTATAATGTCTCTACAAGGGAAGATTCCATTTCTGTTTCTAATTTTTTAGATAACCTTAGAGTCAGATTAAAGACCTCCTGTGTACAGATACACACAATGAAATACTATATAGCTATAGAGAAGGATTAAATTCTGTCATTTGTAACAACAATGAGTTGAGAAGGCTGGGTGAGCCAGCAGTGAGAGGAATCCAGAATTGTCTCTGTTAATGTATCAGAGCATTCTCAGGGCTCAGGAGTTGGTGACATTGACTAGAGAGAGAAAGTGGTAAAAGAATTCAGTTTAAGGGAGTTGGGCAGTAGTGCAGCGGGTTAAGCGCAGGTGGCACAAAGCACAAGGACCGGTGTAAGAACCTGGTTCAAGCCTCTGGCTCCCCACCTGCAGGGTAGTCACTTCACAAGCAGTGAAACCAGTCTGCAGGTGTCTATCTTTCTCTCCCCCTCTCTGTCTTCTCCTCCTCGCTCCATTTCTTTCTGTCCTATCCAACAACAACGACATCAATAGCAACAACAATAATAACTACAACAATAAAACAAGGCCAACAAAAGGGGATAAATAATAATAAAAAAAGAATTCAGTTTAAGAAGCAAGTAGAGATGACTGGGCATGGCGCACCTAGTAGAACACACATGTTGCATGCAGCAGGACCAGGGCTCAGGCACCCAGTCCCAATCTGCAACAGTGCTGTGTTTCTCTTTTTCTGCCCCCTGCCATTTTCCTCTCCCTATCTCAATTTCTCTCTGCCTTATCAAATAAAAACAAAAAAGAAGCAAGTGGAGAGCCAGCAAAACAGCTCCCCTGGATAGTGTCTGCTTTGCCAAGTACATGACTTGTACTTGAGTTTGAGCTCAACCCCTATTGTATTGCTGGAAGTTTCAGGGTTGGGCATCTTCCTTCGTCCATCCCCCCCACCGTTACCCCCCACCAAGCTGCAAAAGTCATCCTGGAGTAGTACCATCCTGGCAATGGTAGGGAAGAAAAAAAGAAAAGGAAAAAAAAAAAAGGTAAGGAGGGAGTCCTGCGGTAGCACAGCGGGTTTAAGCGCACATGGCTCAAAGTGCAAGGACCAGTGTTAAGGATCCAGGTTCAAGCCCCCAGCTCCCCACCTGCAGAGGAGTCGCTTCACAAGCGGTGAAGCAGGTCTGCAGGTGTCTATCTTTCTCTCCTCCTCTCTGTCTTCCCCTCCTCTCTCCATTTCTCTCTGTCCTATCCAATAACGACTACAACAATAGAATAATAAGGGCAACAAAAGGGAATAAATAAATAAATATAAAAATATTTTTTTTAAAAAAAGGTAAGTAGAGAACTGGTAAAAAATAAAAATAGCTCAGCCACTGTGAAGAAAAAAAGTCATGGTTGCCCTTTAAAGGGAAAGTCATGCTTGTCAAAGGGAAAGTTGAAGGGGTGTGGGAGCAATGGATGGAGGGGTCATTCTGATAGTGAGAAGGCATTGGGGTTTTATAGTAAGCCTTATACACATACAGAGGTGTGGAACTGCATGACCTACATTTATATAGTATTGGCAGCCAATGCTAAATGATTAAAATTGCATTTAGATAAAAAATTATATAGGGGGCAGCAGGTGGTGGGACATCTGGTTAAGTGCTCACATTACAGTGCACAAGGATCCAAGTCCAAGCCCCTAGTCCCCACCTGCAGGGGAAAAGCTTCACAAGTGGTGAAGCAGGGATTTGGGTTTCTCTGTCTCTCTCCCTCTTCCTCCCCTCTCAATTTCTCTCTGTCTCTGTCCTATTGGATAAGTAAATAAAATTTTAAAATTTGAAAGAAGTATAGAGAGCACAATTTATATGTGTGAAACAGAGCTTCTCTGTTGTGTTTTATTGAGAGTTCTGTTTTGTTCCCTTCCACAGACTGTCAGGTACACTCGCATAGAAAAATAAACATGCTACATAAATAATAAAATAAACTTTGCCCCCCCCCAAATGAAGCAAGTTGATTAGTTAACTCTTTCTACAACCAAACATTAAAAAAAATTCTCCAGGATTGTTTCCAACCTCAGAACAAAACCCAAAGGCCTCCTATCTGGAAAGGATCAAACAGAGGGTCTTTGAAGTCAGGTTGAGACAGGTTAGGTGGAGGATACCAGCTGAAAACAGGGAGCTCTTCGTCTTCCATTAATAGTTCATTAATACTGAAATATTATCATATTACCATATTACCATATTACACATAAATCTCACAAGGTTGGCAGCTATGTAAGTCTTCTCTTCCCCACAAAAACATCCTACATCTTCCCACCTGAGCATGGCATTCCTTAAAAAACATTTAAGCCGGGGGTCGGGCGGTGGCGCAGTGGGTTGAGCATATGTGGCGCAAAGCGCAGGAACCGCTTAAGGATCCCGGTTGGGAGTTGCCCCACGGGCAGTGAATCAGGTCTGCAGGTGTCTGTCTTTCTCTCCCCCTCTCTGTCTTCCCCTCCTCTCTCCATTTCTCTCTGTCCTGTCTAACAACGAACAACATCAACAATGTCAATGATAATGACCATGACGAGGCTCCAACAACAAGGGCAGCAAAAAGGGGGAAAGGATGGCCTCCAGGAGCGGTGGATTCATGGTGCAGGCACCGAGCCCAGCAATAACCCTGGAGGAAAAAAAAACATTTAAGCCTGCTCCACTCTAAATTTCCTATACTGTGGCCATTAGATAAAAGGAAAGGGGGAGATGTTGGGAAATTGTGCAGATATGGACACATCCACCATGTTGTCCCCTCAGGGTATTGTCAATTCCCGAGATAGTTGAAACTCTATTCCTGGAGTGCCTTGTTTCCTAGCTAATCCTGTCCCGACTTGCCACTTCCGGAATTTCTCCCATAAAAGCCTTTCTGCTTCTGCCCCTCTCTCTCTTTGCCCCTTTTCACCTCAGCTACCAGACGCAGAGAAGGGTTGCTGCGAATAGCCAGAGGTGGCCATTTTGCTAGCTCCACATGGCCTGAACCGCTGTGCTCTCACTCAACTCTGAGGTGCCCGCGTGAATAAAGATTTGTGTTCCCTCTCCACTCCGATCTCTTCTCTCTCCCCCTAGGCACAGCCCAACAATCTTCTTCCCATCAGTTCTCAGTTCACTGACAGTCTGGTATTTGCCTTCTCTGAAGAAATGGACAAACTCAAAGAAAGCAGCCCAAAGAAAGTTCTCTAACCAACACCATAGCTCTATTTTAACTGATGATGTCCACATTTGGGTAGCTTAGAGCTTCTCATCCACACGGCTCAGTGTTTTCTTTCTAAATATGAAAAGATAATTCCCAAAACAAGTAGGAAAAACTCATAACTTCAAGGAGAGAAACCTACCACCTTCCCAATCCAAAACTGGCAGAGGGCAAGAACTCACTGATATAAGAGAGCTTGCAGAATTAAGTATTCAATTTGAAGTGATAGGGAGTTGCTTTTAATGATTAAATAAGAGGAGGAAACTATAATAAAAGGAACATTCTGAGAATGTTTAATAGTCCTTGGAAAGTAGAGCAATCACATCAGACATGAAAAACTCTTTAGAGGGAATTTCATACAAAAGATATCACTGGGACCAGCTGGTGGCACTCCTGTTTAAGTGCATGTGTTACCATGTGCAAGAACCCAGGTTTAAGCTTCCAGTCCCCACCTGCAGAGATAGGAAGTTTCATGAATGATGAAGCAATGCTACAGGTATCTCTCTATCACTTTCTCCCTATCTCCCCTTCCCTCTCAACTTCTCTCTGTTCTATTAAATAAAATAAAGTTTAAAAAAGATATGTATGGGAACAGGTAGTGGCACACTTGGTTGAGTGCACATCTTGCAATGCATAAGGACCTGGGTTCAAGCCCCCTTCCCCACCTGCATGGGAAAAAGCTTTGCGAGTGGTGAAGCAGGGCTGCAGGTGTCTCTCTGTCTCTGGCCTTCTCTGTCGCCCCTTTCCCTCTTGAATTCTGTCTGTCTCTATCCACTAAATAAATAAAGGTTGAAAAAAGGTATTTATTAATTCAACAGGTGTGAATTAGCTACCTACTCCATGACAGCACAGATTTTATTCTAGATGTCAGGGACACTTTATTTATTTATTTTTTTTATTTAAAAAAATTTTTTTTATTTAAGAAAGGATTAATTAACAAAACCATAGGGTAAGAGGGGTGCAACTCCACACAATTCCCACCACCCAATCTCCATAACCGACCTCCTCCCCTAATAGCTTTCCCATTCACTATCCCTCTGGGAGCATGGACCCAGGGTCATTGTGGGTTGCAGAAGGTAGAAGGTCTGGCTTCTGTAATTGCTTCCCCGCTGAACATGGACGTTGACTGGTCAGTCCATACTCCCAGTCTGCCTCTCTCTTTCCCTAGTAGGGTATGTCTCTGGGAAAGCTGAGCTCCAGGACACATTGGTGGGGTCTTCAATCCAGGGAAGCCTGGCTAGCATCCTGATGGCATCTGGAACCTGGTGATTGAAAAGAGAGTTAACATACAAAGCCAAACAAATTGTTGAGCATGTCAGGGACACTTTAAACAGTTAAATCTAATGCTGCTTTCCTTGGTGGTGATTTACTTATTTATTTGTTTATCACTATTTTCAGATTTCACCTGTAGGCAAGCTTCCTCTTTTAAAAAAGACAGAGAGAAAGAGGTCTTTTTTAAAATTTCTTTATTGGGGAATTAATGTTTTACATTCAACAGTAAATACAATAGTTTGTACATGCATAACATTTCCCAATTTTCCATATAACAATACAACCCCCACTAGGTCCTCTGTCATCCTTGAACCTGTATTCTCCCCACCTACCCACCCCAGAGTCTTTTACTTTGGTGCAATATGCCAATTCCATTTCAGGTTCTACTTGTGTGTTCTCTTCTGATCTTGTTTTTCAACTTCTACTTGAGAGTGAGATCATCCCATATTCATCCTTCTGTTTCTGATTTATATCAGTTCACATGAATTTTTCAAGGTCCATCCAAAGTTCGGCTGAAAATGAAGTCACCATTTTTAATAGCTGAGTAGTATTCCATTGTGTATATAGACCATAACTTGCTCAGCCACTCATCTGTTGTTGGACACCTGGGTTGCTTCCAGGTTTTGGCTATTACAAATTGTGCTGCCAAGAACATATGTGTACACAGACCTTTTAGAATGGATCATAGGGTAGGTCCATTTCTAGCCTTCTGAGAGTTCTCCAGACTATTCTCCACAGAGGTTGGAACAATTTACATTCCCACCAGCAGTGCAGGAGGGTTCCTTTGACCCCACATTAAGAGAGGTGTTCTTTTGATAAGCAAAATAAAATATTATTTTTGAAAAATGAAGAGGAATGATACAATAAGTAGAGGAAGAGAACACAAAACACTCCTGATGGAGATTAAGGAGGAGAGCGACAGAGAGGAGTGCTACTGATTCAGGCCATGGGAGTAAAGCAGGAATTTCCCCAGCTGGAAAAAAGCTTGAGTTTCTAGACTGGGGTTCAGGTGTTTCAGGAAAAGAGAGCACCAAAAGCAGTGAATACCAAAAGTCAGAGATAGGGGAGAAATCATCAGAAGGATCCCAGGTTTCTGATTTGGGCAGGAGGACTTAGTTACTTATTAATTTGAAAGAACAGAGAGAGATTGAGAGGGGGAGGGGAGATGTAAAGGGAGAGAGACGACTTCACAACTTGCTAAGCTTTCCCCCCACCCCACCCCCCGCAGGTGGGGACCAGGGGCTTATAATTAGGTCCTTGTGCCCAGAAGCCTGTGTGCTCAACTGGGGGCACTGCTGCCTGGCTCCTGAGGGCTGATCTTCATAGTAAAGATTATAAATACAGCCGAAGAATTACCTGCAGCTCATCGATCATCTTTGATGAAGAAAGGCTTGCCCATGTTCATAGTTCTAATCAATGCCAAAGTCAGTACTAAGTTTGTCTGTTTAATGAAAACTCTCCATGTATTTCAGCATACCTGACCATCCCTTTCCAATATAATAACTGTACAAATGAAGTGCAATGAAACAGTTAATGTATTTAAAAAATTAACCACAGCTGCTGTTCAGTTTATTATTTCCAATTGCTTATTCCATGAACATGCTGTAGTGAAGTATTTGGAAGTATCTATTATGTGTCCCTGACTTCAGCAGCAGGTTTTAGAGTATTTTACTTGTTACAAACTTGACAAATGATTGGCTTTAAAAGAATGTGTATGGGAGTCGGGCTGTAGTGCAGCGGGCTAAGCACAGGTGGCGCAAAGCACAAGGACCGACATAAGGATCCGGGTTCGGACCCCGGCTCCCCACCTGCAGGGGAGTCCCTTCACAGGCGGTGAAGCAGGTCTGCAGGTGTCTATCTTTCTCTCCCCCTCTCTGTCTTCCCCTCCCTCTCTCCATTTCTCTCTGTCCTATCCAACAACGACAACAACAATAATAACTACAACAATAAAACAACAAGGGCAACAAAAGGGAATAAATAAATAAAATAAATATTAAAAAAATATTTTAAAAAAATTAAAAAAAGAATGTGTACTTGAGGGAGTCGGGTGGTAGCACAGCGGGCTAAGCTCACGTGGTGCAAAGCTCAAGGACCCGCGTTAAGGATCCCGGTTCGAGGCCCCGGCTCCCCACCTGCAGGGGAGTCGCTTCACAGGCGGTGAAGCAGGTCTGCAGGTGTCTATCTTTCTCTCCCCCTCTCTGTCTTCCCCTCCTCTCTCCACTTCTCTCTGTCCTATCCAACAACGACAATATCAGTGACAACAATAATAAAACAACAAGGGCAACAAAAGGGAATAAATAAATATAAATTTAAAAAAAAAGAATATGTACTTGAATGTCATAAATACTCAAATGCTCTTTTGCTAAAAGAATAAGGGAAAGTTGCTGGGGGGGCATGGACTAGTGCCCAGATGACAGTTGGTAGTTAGTCACTAAATGAACAATCTCTGAGTCAGACCGTCTGTGTCAGGGACCATTAAGGTACAAAACTGATGCCATCCTGGAGCTTCCAGTCTTATAAGGGAGTCAGACTTAAATAAATAAATGCAAAATCACAAACTTGTAGCCAGTGTATTCAGAGTAAGAAAGGTTATGCTAAAATTCCTTTTTAGAAGATTACATTAATAGGGGAGGGGGCTTTTCAAAGAACATGCCTTTGATCTGAGGCCTAGGCTTAGGGGGCGAATTAAGAATTCATAAGGGAGGAACTTTTGACCAAAGATTTAGATATCATGGCTGGAACACAGGACAGCAGGGAAATAATGCAAGAAGAAGCTGGAAAAAGTAAGCTAGAGGTGGACCACTCAAGGCTTGGCTGAGGCATGTATATTCTGCTCAAGAACAGTGGAGTGCTATTATAGTCTTACTTGTTTTTGTTTTTTAAGAATGGAAGATGATAGGGTCATGTTTATCATGACCAATTTATAGACAGTAGACAAAAGTGAACTATTAGGAAGAGGGGAAATACAGTGATTCATAAAAAGGGTACCTAGTAGATGAGGGCAGTGGCCCTAGGACTGTATAAAGGTGTTAGAGTTGGGAGAGATTAACCAAGTAAAATGACATCATGCGATGTTAAGGAAGAGGAAAGCAGGAATAGACAGTTCTATTCATTTCAAGGTGACTAGGAGAGAAGACCAAGTTAGTTGGAGAAAGGGAGGAGAGGGTCGTTCTATCGGTTTTGCTTTGAACATATTAGAGGTGTATATGACATTGAATCATTGAGGTGAAAAAGACCCTGTAGGTCCATGGTGTGGATTTCAGAGGAGTGATGTAAGCCAATGAGAGAAGTGTAGGTTTCATGTTTATTTAGATGTTGACTGAAGCAATGAATATGGATGAGGGAGAGAATGTAAAGTGAGAAAGAAATCTTGAGCTGTAGCTTCAGAAACTCTGATAGTTTGATTCCAGCTAGAAGAAAAGGGGCCTGCAAGTGAGACTCAAGAGTCTCATTTTGAGTAACCAGAGTTGAGTGCTAAGAAATCAAAGAAAAGAAGCACCGAGTGAGTGTCTTAAGGAGATAGATGATAACTACCAAGTGTTTGGTGATGCAAGGGGATTTTTTTTCTTTTGCCTCCAGGATTATTGTTGGGGCTTGGTGCCAGTACTAAGTATCCACTGTTCCTGGGGGCCTTTTTTATTTTACATTTTAATGGAGAGGACAGAGAGAAATTGAGAGGGGAGGGGAAGCTAGATAGACACCTGCAGACCTGAATAACCACTTGTGAAGTGACCCTTCTGCAGGTGGCGAATAGGGGGCTTGAAATGGGATCCTTGTGCGGGTCCTTGTGCTTCGTACTATGTGCTCGTAAGCCGGTGTGCCACATAGCCCAGCCCTCCCCCCCACCATGCTAGATCTAATGATACGAAGACCATTTTGAAAGACGCCGTGGGTGGTGGCAATGTTGAAGACCTAATCATACCAGTAGTATGACGGCAAGGAAAATTTTCTCCGGAAGAGTAGAGCAGATAATACAGTAGATGATGAAGAAAGAAGCTCTGTCCACAACACAGCTGAAAAATCCTGAAAAATGAAATGGAACAAGTCCCATTGGATAAGGGCTCTTCTGAAGGAGAGATTTTTTTGTTTTTTTCCTTTTTGTTCACTGTTTTAACACAGTGTTTCATATTTCAGTGAATAAGAGCAAATAACTTGTTGAGGAGGAAAGATTAACTATGCAAACATGGTAAGAATTTTGCTTTAGAAAAAATAGGCAGACCTACCCATAGGCCCACTATTAAATTTCATTTCTTCATAGGGAAGACTGAAGAAAGGTCAGAGCTAAATTCTGAGGAGAGGGTTCATAAGAACATGATTCTGAGTGGAAGCCTTGAACAGAGTTGTCTGCTATGGTAGAAATCAGTGTCTGGATCATGGTGCTTGACTCACGGTTGCAACTGTTTTCCAGGAGCTGAGGATGACACGGAAGTAACAGAGCTGACAACATCTAGACCAGTTCCAAAGATCCCACTCACAAGTACTGCCCCCAAATTGGAAACCACGACGCTGAAAATGCAGAACAAGTTCCCTGCTCAAACAAAGGTGAGTTTCCTCCCGACAGAGCTCTACCAGGTTATTGTAATTGCCCTTCTCAAAAAATTGTACATGACGGTCCTTTTCAGAAACCCAGTTAAAATTATATAAAGACAGGTGATCTTTTCATTATATATTCTTACTGTTCATGACCACTGTCATTTTTCCCACCTACTACTTTGGTTTGTTGAGAGAGAGAGAGAGAGAGAGAGAGAGAGAGAGAGAGAGAAAGAGAGAGTGTTCAGGTGCAGTTTTAGACTGTCAGAAGAACTGAAGATATTTCACATACACTCCCTGCCCCCCACAAATGCAGTATCCTAACCTCCCCCACCAGAGTGGATTGTTTCTTACAGCTGGTGGACCTACCTTGACATATCTTTTCTCACTCAAAGCTGATAGTTTATAATAGGTCCAGTCTTGGTCTAGTACATCCTACAGATTCTGACAAATGTATGATGACAAATATATAAATATATAAATATATATATATATATATATATATATATATATACACAATATATTTATATTGTTATAAACTCTGTCTTTCTATCTAAATGAAAAAACAGCTTGGAGGAAAGAAGTCATGCATAAGCAAGTATATACAAAAAGGAAAAATTCTTTGTATGGCTTGAGAAATCATTCTGCTTTATTTTTTTTTATCACCCAGCTCACATATATGTGTGTGTGTGTGTGTGTGTGTGTGTGTGTATTTTATATTAAGTGTTACTCCTTTAGTAAATCAAAACCTAATTAAGAAGCAGAACCTTTCAGTTACCTTGACGTAAGTCGAGAAAATTTGTCTTCATTTCATAAAGAATTTGTTCTATGTTAGAACACTGTGAACTTTACAGATGCTAAAACAGGTCACAGAATAAGAAGACTCTAGGTCTTGATAAGATTTCTTTTGTCTACTCAGGCACATCATCAGATGTGAAGTATGTAAACAACTCCTCTTTTAATAATTTTTAATCTGGCTGCCTATATGTGTATATATACATGACTTATGTAAGAAATGAGGCTTTTTAAATCTATTTTTTTATTATTTATAAAAAGGAAACACTGACAAAACCATAGGATAAGAGGGGTGCAACTCCACATATTTCCCACCACCATATCCCATCCCCTCCCCTGATAGCTTTCCTATTCTTTAACCCTCTGGGAGTATGGACCCAGGATCATTATAGGATGCAGAAGGTGGAAGGTCTGGCTTCTATAATTGCTTCCCCGCTGAATATGGGCCTTGACAGGTTGATCCATACTCCCAGGCTGCCTCTCTCTTTCCCTAGTGGGGCAAGGTTCTGAGGAATCAGAGCTCCAGGACACATTGGTGGGGTTGTCTATCCAGAGAAGTCTAGTCAGCATCATGGAACCTGGTGGCTGAAAAGAGTGTTAACATATAAAGCCAAACGAAATAAGGCTTTTAACCTTAAAACAAAACACAGATATTAGCTAATGAAAACTATGACATCTCTAAGTTTGGCCTTATTAAGCATCATGTCATAGTGAGCTGGCCACCCACTACTAGGTAAGCTATTTAAGTTGAAAAATACATGATAAAGTTTGTAGAAGATCAAGGTCTCAGATCTTGAATCTGGTCAAATTTATGAGCTTCTCTGAGACTATTCTTCAATGACCACTGGTCATTGAAAGGATTAGATGTAATTGCCTATTTGAGGCTCAGAAGCCTTCTATAAACCTTAACTGAAGTTGGTAAGAATAGTAGTCAATTTGTTGAATGAGCCTGTGTTATAACCACCATGGTAGATTTTGTAGACCACCTCAGGGTTAAATTCTGCTTATGAAACCTAAAAGTGTTGGCTTTGGGACCTCACTTATCTATTGGTCAGAAATATTCCATCAATGTGTCCTGAAGCCCCTCTTCCCCAAAGCCCCGCCCCACTAGAGAAAGAGAGACAGGCTGGGAGTGGATAGTCTTGCCAACACCCATGTTCAGTGCGGAAGCAATTACAGAAGCCAGACCTTCCACCTTCTGCACCCCGTGATGACCCTGGGACCCTGGTTTCATGCTCCCAGAGGGATAAAGAATAGGAAAGTTTGTGGGAATGGTGTTTGTGTACACCCCTATTAACTTGTAGTCATATAAATTACTATTTAATTAATATGAGAAGGGAAAAATGATTGAATGTCTCCTCTTTCTCTCTCTCTCTCCCTTTCTCTTTCACCCTCTTTTTTTTCTTAAGAAGTCTAACTTTTAAAGAGAAAAAGAGAGTCCACCAGGAGTAATTAAATAATACAGGTGTAAAGCACCAATAAAGACATCCCCTATTTTCTTTTCTCACTAATATAGACAACAGCAACATTTTACATGTATTTTTTTTGTATAAGGGAAATGATCATTTGTATATGTCCTCTGCATTTTATAAGTCATGGCAGACTGAAGCTTCAGACACTGCAGGGTTTTATGTGACTTGGAAAAGTAAGAGTTACTGTCACACATTACTGTGTGTCATCAACATTGGAAGCCTCTTGCTCAGTTCACTAAGGCAGGGGCCTATTGACTTACCCAAGAATTCAAATGGATTCACCTGATGTAGCTTGTGATCCTGCCTAAAAATGTTGATGACCTTAAGGCACCCCTAAGATGACGATGTATTTTCTTAAGACTTAAGTAGTGAACTGTGTTTTTCAGTGGACAAACTCCAACCTTCAGAAAGCAAGCAATCACTTGACTGGAACATAGCAGTCCTAATGAAGATAAATCACTGTTGTTTAGAAGAGTAGTTGACCTAAAAAGAGATTAGTGTCTACAATAACAGCCCAGTAGATTTGAAAGTACTTTCCATCAGCATTGTTGGCCAAAAAATCTTGAACTTGATACAGAATAGCTAATTCATTTAACTGAGTTTTACTAACCAACTTGTTCTCAAGCAATAGAATTAATGAAAAGCTTTAAATAAGTAATGATATATAAAAAAATAATGCCTGCTTCCTAACCCCTGAGCATGTGAATTAAAGCAGAATCTTTAGTGCTAAAGCTTGTCCTTTGCTTTAAGTTTTTCAGGTAACTTCAGATTTCATTGTGACCTGAAGTCATTCACAGAGGGTGGTTAATCTTGATGCTAAATGTTACCAGGCCAACAGATGATGTATGTTGGCATGGTAGCCTGCAATATCCTGAGGTTTTAGAGAAGCGAACGGTGGGAGATTCATTAAGAAAAACTGGACAATAAAAGAAGTGAAATTTTTGGCTTGGAGTTAGGAGTACATGAGAAAGTAAGAACACAGATGTTAGTATTTAATCTTGGAAAGTGGGTTTAAGAGGAGATGATTTTGCTGGAAAATGGTGAGTTGAAGGAAAGACTGAGGACTACCAAACACATGCAGTTACGAGATTGCGACAGAAACTTAGGTGCAACATGAGAAAGAACTTCATAAGACTGTGGAAATAAGAATCTAAGAGAGAAACTCGGTTTGAGAGGATGATGAAAGGCAAACAAACATTCCATGTGAACTGTGCTAAAATAAGTTTGGGGGTTCAAAAGAATGGTTGGTGTCACTAATGAAAATAGAACAGAGTTAATCAGAGTCAGTAATAAATTACTGTGTGTGTGTGTGTGTGTGTGTGTGTGTGTGTGTGTGTGTGTGTGTGTGTGTGTGTGTTAGCGAACATGTTTGATCCATCTCCCAGGCCAACATTTTTTTATTTCAGAAAGAGACTACATTATTTCTCTACCTTCTGAGAGAACTTGCCCCAATGTCATGGTGCTTCTGTGTAGTGCCAAGGCTCAAACCCAGGGTTTCATACATAATAAGGCATATACTGTACTAGGTGAGCTATCTCCTGGTCCATGAAAGACTTTTTTCTTTTTGCATTTGAACAGTAGTGTAACCAAGAGTTGCTGTTCTGCAGGCTACTGGCCAGCTTGCAACAGTGCTGATGGACAGATGGACATAGGGCTGAAAGTCAGTATCTTAACATTTGTACTTGGTGAAATAACCAAGAAGCTGAGAGTGTGCTTCATTGAAGAGTTGGGCAAAACAGAGGTCTAGAAAAGTGGTGTGATTTGGTCAGGATCTCACAGGAGCTACTTGCAAAACCCCTGAAGTAGACTTGATGTTGTTGAAGGTATAAGAGTCAGCAGAGGAAAGCGTTGAAGAGTGGGAGTAAGAATATTTTTAGACAACATCTTTTAAATGTTTAGCAGCAATCATTACAGTAACCTTTGTAGCATAGGGAAGAAGGAATGGAGCAACTAGAGGGAAATGGTAGCTTGAACCCAGAGCAGTAGAGAGAAAGTAGATATCTGATGAAATGGGAACAACCTTAACTCTGTCATTAGGGTGATTATGAAGTGATTCACTATCCAATTTTCCCATACTGTAGGCCACTATTATACAAAACTTAACTATAGGAGTCCATCATAGTCTAAGTGCCATGGTATAGAAATACAATACAGAGTAGGGCAAGAAAATAGCTCATCTACCAGCTATACACTTGACTATGCACAAGGACCTAGATTCAAGTTCCTGGCACCTCATGGAAGTATTGTATATGTTAGTTGTTGTAATAACGCTCTTTTTTATTATTTCTTTTATCTCCTGTATTTTTCTGTCTTAAAATGGAGAGAGAGAGAGGGAGAGGGAAAAAGAGGGGGGGGGGAGGGAGAAAGTGACCATCAGCAACAGTGGAGCTACTGTGCAAGCACCAAGCTCCAGTAATAGCCTTGGTGGCAAAAAATCAGTAGAAAGGAAGGAGGAGGAGAACATAGTTTGCTACTAACAGCAGGATCACACAGGAGCATAGTCCTGTATGCCTCCCCCACCCCAATTCATACAGTGTGATTATTGAAATTATTTCCTAAATTCACCGTTTGAAGAAAATAAAATCTGTCATATAACTATCAGATATGCCTCTTTTTCCAACATATTTAAGAAAATATCTTTATAGGGAGTCGGGTGGTAGTGCAGCAGGTTAAGCCACGTGGCATGAAGCACAAGGACCGATGTAAGGATCTCTGTTGGAGCCCCCAGCTCCCCACCTGCAGGGGAGTCGCTTCACAGGTAGTGAAGCAGGTCTGCAGGTGTCTTATCTTTCTCTCCGCATTTCTGTCTTCCCCACCTCTCTCTGTTTCTCTCTGCCCTGTCCAACGATGATGACATCAATAACAACAACATCTACAACAAGAAAAAAAAAAAAGAAAATATCTTTATAATATTTCTTCTTTCCCCATACCAGTCACCTGAAGAAATTGATAAGGAGAAGATTCCTGACTCAGAGAGGAAAATGGACCCTGCTGAGGAGGATACAAATGTTTATACTGAGAAGCACTCAGACAATCTGTTTAAACGAACAGAAGTCCTGGCAGGTGAGTGGCTGAGAAGGGGTCAAGTGGGAGAGTCTGGAAATAGTTCTTTGTGTGATATGCCACCTTGCTACTGACAACACTCTTGGGGACCTTTCTCATTTCAGAGAGGCAAGATGTTAGGTACACGTCATCTCTGTTCACTAGTATCCTCTGCTTATCCTTGCTTCAGCCACTTAGAGTGAGGAGGAGCTAGAAGATGATAATTAACGTCTTGATTGGTCCAGAATAACTTGTCTTGGGAGGCGGGGAAATGGAAACATAAAAGTCTTGCTTCAAGTCACCCTGGATTTCAAAATAAATTGAAGAGAAGGAAAGGATACTTCTAAGGAGAGCAGTTTACACAAAAATGGTGGTGGCATGGAGGGTCTTCTTTCTAATTGTCATTCCTCTGATAAAAGTACTAACCTTGAGGGGGCCGGGTGGTAGCACAGCAGGTTAAGCTCTCATGGCATAAAGCATTAAGGACCGGTGTAAGGATCCCAATTTAAGCCCGTGGCTCCCCACCTGCAGGGGGGTTGCTTCACAAGCAGTGAGACAGGTCTGCAGGTGTCTATCTTTCTCTCCTTCTCTCTGTCTTCCCCTCCTCTTTCCATTTCTCTCTGTCCTATATAACAACAATAGGAATAAAAACAATAATGATAACAACGGTAACAAAAGGGAAAACAAATAGCCTCCAGGAGCAGTGGATTTGTAGTACACACACACAAAGTACTAACCTTGAATTTTTCTTACTTATTTGCTTATTTGTCATTTTTTAAGTTTATTTTTTGGGTGAGAAAGAGAGAGAGACTTCAGAGGACCCCTAAGCTCTAGCATATGGTGGTGCCCAGATCAAACCTGTGCCTGCTAGGGCTTTAGAAAATGAAAGTCCTGTTTTATATATATATAATTAGCACTGAATTAACTCCCATAACATTGGAATTCGAAAGAGAAGTTTGCAGTTATCTAATCCGACTTAATCCTTGAAAGGACAGTCCCACATTTAAGATTGGAAAAGAAATTTGCATGCTTTTTTTCATACTGACTTTTTAAAAAGTGTTAAGTCAATTATATCAAGTTGTATGTTGCCATTCAAAAAGCAGTTCAAAGACTAGACCAGCAAATGTGATTCCTGAAAAGACTATAAAGCATTTGAAAGTATGAAATTAGTTGAGATCATAACCAGTTGTTTTATTTTGTTTTGCTTTGTTTTGTTTTTGAGGCTTTGGGGAATATTATAAATGCTAGTCAAAGGAAGTATTGTACCCTTTTGAGAAAGGACAGATTTTTCTTGAGGAAGGACAGATTTGTTGTATTCCCTAGCTACTTCAATGAATTCAGGTTTTTTTGTGTTGTTTTCTTTAACGGTGGGGTTGGGGGTGAGGATATTCACAGTAAACCTTTTATAAACCTATGGGGCTTGAGAAAGCTAATTACTTTATACCTAGAATCTCTTCTAAAGCTAATCTTTCCTTTGGTATGTTTCAGCTGTCATTGCTGGTGGAGTTATCGGCTTCCTTTTTGCAATTTTCCTTATCCTGTTGTTGGTGTACCGCATGAGAAAGAAGGACGAAGGAAGCTATGACCTTGGAGAACGCAAACCGTCTAGTGCTGCTTATCAGAAGGCACCTACTAAGGAGTTTTATGCGTGAAACTCCCCACTTAGTGTCTCTATTTATGAGATCACTGAACTTAAAAAAAAAACAAATAAATAAAGCTTTGCATAGAATAATGAAGATCTTTGTTTTTTTAATTTTTTCCATGTGTTTTTCTCATTAAAGGACTGTTCTGGCCCTTTAATGATAAAATCCCATTATATTTAAAACTTTCCATGTATTTCTTTAGAACAACCTAAAATGAAAACATGACATCTGCAATGTTCTGTGAATAGCAGTGGCAAAATATTATGTTATGAAAACCCTTAATGTTCATGGAATTGGTTTAAGTCTTTATGTGCAAATATAATTGTTTTTTTATATATATATGACGGGTTGAAGTTAAAAGCCGTTTAATTGTGCTAGCATGTCTCAGATTGACCTTACCAAGTTGGTCTTAACTTTGTTAATTTATCTGTTCCCCACTTCTCCGCTGCTGTCCCTTCTTGTCCTCTTAAAAAAAACTAAACAAAACTCTATGCCTTTTGTAGTTGTTACGGTGCAATTTGTCTTGGAATAATTCAGATAATGGTAATTTAGTGTATATGTGGTTTTACAATATGTAAACATTAACTCCACTTTGTATAAATTTTTAAGTGTCAGACTATCCATTTTACACTTGCTTTGTTTTTCATTACCTGTAGCTGCAGGCAGATTTGCAACAGCAAATTAATGTGTAAAGTCAGATTATTACCACAAAACTGTTTAGTCATATCTATCTAATCAGATCTTCTTTTGGGAGGATTTGATGTGAGCTATTGACAAGCCTCAGCAAACCCAAAGATGCTAACAGTATTTTGAGAAGTTGCTGCAGATTCCTTTGGCCACTGTAATTGTTAATTTCTTGCAATTTGAAGGTGTGAGTAAGGGTTTAAGGGGGGGGGGATCAGTTTTTGTTCTTAAAAATGCATTTAAGTTGGAAACGTCTTTTTAAGCCTTTGAAGTGCCTATGATTCTATGTAACTCGTTGCAGACAGGTGTTAATGAGTATATATAACAGTTTAAAAAAAAAGTTGGTATTTTATAAGCACAGACAATTCTAATGGTAACTTTTGTAGTCTTACAAATAGACATAAATTGTAAGTTGGGAATATAAAAACTACTGAATAAATAATGTGGCCTAATATTGAAAATGTTACTGTTATAAATTTTGTACATTTTTGATCAAATGTACATCTCCCCTCTGCTAACAGCCATCTGCTCAGGATGACTTGGGTTTGATTCTGAGGGTTACTGGATGTCTGTAAATCAAAACCAAAGAGCTTATCGATGAGGTTGCCCATGGCCAGGTTTACTTCTGAACTGGCCAGAGGAAATCTGAATGTATCATCCTGTGTGTGTTTGGATATATTATAAATATTGGAAGGCTGCCAGAGAATTGTGAAATTTGCAACCTTTATAGCTGATGGCAATATTGAGAATGGATTTCTGGTTTTGTTTAGGACCATAAATCCCAAAGAACTGAAGGGGCTTTCCTGATGTCTGTATGGAAAGTCCAGTTCTGTAGATTAACTTGTCTTTGAAGCTGTGTTCCAAATCTCTTCTGAAGCTTAACCGAAAACATCATCAATAGAATAATATAGTTCACAGTCTAAAAAAGGAGGGAGAGGCAGAAAAGCTCTGTGCTTTAAAGTAAGGGCCTCATTGCTTTGAATTGCAATTATTGAAAAGGGATGGAAGTATGAGGGGGCTATACCTGAGTACCCTCCTAACTGAATATTTCCTTTTTTTAAAAAAATTATTATTATAAGTTTTGTTTTATAAGGTGAGCCACCGAATTAGGAAGATGCCAGCAAAGACAGCAACCTTTCCAACATATGTCATTTACTTTCAATAAAGTATGGACACTTCATTTGCAGAAAACTCCCTGGAGTTGCCACTGAACTCATTAAAAAGAAAATTTTAAGAACACTTGGGGCAGTGTTTACTAAAAATTCATAATGGCCTTAATGTTTAAACTCCTGTCCCATCATTTGCAGAATCAATACACTCTGCAGTGACTAGAAGAAAGTGATAATACTTTCCTTCAGCTGCACAATGTCCTCAGTCACAGAGGCTAAGAATGTAGTGGGATACCTCTAACTGTGCAAAGCAGAGTGAAATTCAGTTCACAGAATAACAACTGGTTGGAATATTTGTGTCAGGAAAAGAACATTTCTGGCAAATATTTTGTCACTGCTGTAAAGCAAAATATTTGTTAAAGTGCCAAAATAAAGTCTGTCATGCTGAAAGTAAAAAAAAAAAAAATCATTGTATAAACTGACATCTAGTTTTCTTCCACTGTATATATCTTTGTTTTTTTTTTTTCAAGATGCAGTAAATAGTATTATGAAAAAAGTGATAGTAATGATTACTGATTTCAGGAAATTTTGGTGGAATATAAATATTGAAACCAACATGAAATTTTCCTCTTTTACTTAGACACATGTAAATGGTTTCTTTTATGTTTATATGGCCTTGTGTTTGAGAGATGTGCAATATTCAAACTGTTCTGAGCACATTGGGGGCACGGTGGTGCAGTGAGTGACTTCTTTTTTTTAAAAAAAAATTTCAGCAGCAATATTTGAAGTTAGGACTAGAACCTAGTTTATAAGGATGAGTTTTGGTTGAATAAAATTGCAGACATTGTTATCTATTAAAGCTTTGAGTTGATCATTTTAGATCATATGTTTAATGAGTTGGTGTTTTTGGTAATGCTGTTTTTTTTGAGGGTTGTATTTGCAAATTAGACAACAGTTATTTCTGTACAGGGGCTAAGAGACACAACTAAAATAATTTTAAAAAATTATCTTTCTCTGATTATACTAGAGAATGGAAATATCCCTGAGACAGTTCCTTCAAGTGCAGTAAGAACTTCACTTTTATTAAAACTTTTTTTTTATTAGTGATCTTAGAGTGATTTGCAAATTGATAAGATAAAAGGGGTATGCTTATATCAAACCAACCACCAGATTTCTGTGCTCCCTACCCACCCCCCAAAGATAATCACCATAGTTCTCCCAAGTCTTAGAGATAATTTGTCTTTTTTCTTTTCTTTTTTTTGGCAAGTTTTTGTATTTCTGTTCTCTATATTTCACACTAGTGAAACCAGCTAATGACCTTAAGCAGCACAATCTCTTAACTGGAAATTCTAAATCCTCAACTTTTAGTAGACTAGTTAACGCCCAAAGAGGAGCTTGACAATTAAAATCAATAAAGCCCTAGGGGGGATAAGCTGAGTAGTTTGAGAATGAGATTTATCTGGCATAGAAGATGTTGAAGCAGATGGAACAATAACTGTTCATTTAGTGGCAAAAACTATTCCAATGAAGTTTGCCCCACTCTTGTCTCCTCGAACTGGGTATTTTCACTCATCTTTTGTGGCTCTAAGACTTTATTCCTTTTGGTTTTTCTGCGAAATATGGTCTTTATCGGGGCTTTTCATAACCAACAAGTCTTGACAACATGGAGCATCTCACTTTCTTAGAAATTTGCTGCAGTGACAACCTCCAGAAGACAGAGTAAAGCTCTGAGTTGTCTGTGGTTCAGGTGGGCTGAGCACAAGATGCAGATGGCATAATGATTATACAAAAGGCCAGGTTTCATCACCACCATCAGACCCCAGAATTGAGCAGTACGTGAGGGGGGGTGGGAAATGCATTCATTGGAGTTTTGGCAAAGCAGTCTTTAGGGCCAGTGATGAGAGTACAGGATTAGTGTAAAAAGCTTGTAGATGAGACTCCCCGGTTTCCATCCCTGCCACCTCCAGCAGCCAGAACTAAGTGATGTTCTACTCTAACATCAAATGCTCTAACATACGTGTAAAGCTCCAGAAATTTGATTAATAGATAATTGCATACTGACTATGCACAGGACTCTGTTTTAGTGAGGAACTAGGCAGATGAAGAGCCTGTCTGCAGTTTGGTGGAGTTTATCAGCAGATTTGAATTCCCACAATGGCCATTATACAGGGTGATGCAAGTAATTAAAGACAGTATCTCAAAGAAGTTAGCTTGGTTGTATAACTTAATTCAGCAGCTTAAAATAGCAGAATTTCAGGGGCCGGGTGGTGGCACACCTGGCTGAGCGCACATGTTACAGTGCTCAAGGACCCAGGTTCCAACCCCCGATCCCCACCTACAGGGAGAAAGCTTTACAAGTGGTGAAGCAGGGCTGCAGGTGTCTCTCTCTCTCTTTCCCTCTTTGTCTCCCCCTCCCTCTTGATTTCTGGCTACCTCTGTTCAATAAACAAAGATGATAATAAAAAAAAAACTAGGGAGTCAGGTGGTAGCGCAGCAGGCTGGTTAAGCACACATGGCGCAAAGCGCAAGGACTGGTGGAAGGATCCCGTTTCGGCTCCCCACCTGCAGGGGAGTCGCTTCACAGGCAGTGAAGCAGATCTGCAGGTATCTTTCTCTCCCCCTCTCTGTCTTCCCCTCCTCACTCCATTTCTCTCTGTCCTATCCAACAATGATGACATCAACAACAATAATAACTACAACAATAAAAATAATGAGAGCAACAAAAAGGAAATAAATTTAAAAAAAAATTTTAATAGCAGAATTGCTTCTTGCTCATCCTCATGCCCATAGCAGAATTCTGCTCTGAATAATTTCAATCTCCATGTATGCGAGGGAGTAGCCATCATCTGACACACTACCAGTCATAGTAGAAAGAAAAGAGTAGTAAAGCACACAGTGGCTTACAAGAGTTCCACCCCACAGGGACACATTTTACTTCCACACTTCATTCACTAAAGCAGACTAGTCACGCCTAACTTTGGGGTGCAGAGAAGTGCTGTCTGACTTTGTTTGTGTCTCTAAGGAGAGAAGTGGCCTATCTGTGATAATCCCTAATGACTAGAGCCAGTTAAGAAAGGCCTCTCAGATGATTAGACCAGAATGATGTCAGTCAGTTGTACTAAGACCAGGACAAGCATGCCAGTCTGAAAAACCCTAAAGAGAGAAGGAGCTTGGCACAGTGGAGAGACAGTGATATGGTTAGGGGTGGAGCAGCACAAGAGTTGCAAGAGGAGGGCTGAGAAGCAGTTGCCTCCTAACTGGTCTTGCTTTCTCCATTTTTGTTCTCTTATGTTTGTGTCTTAGGGAAGCTAGGATGATCTCTTTATGAGCTAAGTTATTTTGTGTCACTCCCTTCAGTGGCTTTTTAACACTGAAATAGAATCCCTGCTTCTTTTAATCTTAACATCTTCAAGAACTGATCTTAAGACAACAAAGAGACACAGTGTGGGCAGTATGGTCAGAAGGTTGTCATTCCTTTAGGGAGAAAGATGGTGACGTTGCTTAAGGCAGCAATAGGTATGACGGACCACTGACAAGGAGGAGGGGAGGAAGCCAAAACTGATTGGCCTGAGATCAATCAAGGACCTGAGTTCAAGCCCAATTCTCCTCCCCCACCCCATATGCAGTCTCCACTTGTGGGGAGGGAAGCTTCACAGGTGGTGAAGCAGGGCTGTAGGTGTCTCTCTGTCTCTCTCCTCTGTCTTCCCCTTCCTCTCAATTTCTGGCTGTCTCTATCAAATAAATAAAGATAATAGATATTCAAGTAGAGATACTCAAGAATCTGGAATCCAGAGAAGAATTATGAGTTGGAGATAATAGCTTAGAAGTGATGCCTGTTAGACTGGGTGGTGACACAGCTAGTAGAACATACACAATACCATGCTCATAGACCTGAGTTCAAGCCCCTGGTCCTAACCTGCATTACAAGTGGTGGAGAAGTACTGCAGATTTCTCTCACTCCCTCTATCCTTCCTTCCCTCCCATTTTCTTCCTATCTCTAAAGAGGAGGGGAGGCCAGGAATGGTAGATTTATGACTGGCACCAAGATCCAGTGATAACTCTGGTGAACAAAAAACCAAAAGTGATGTCTGTCATTTACTCTTTGCACTCTGACTTCTTTCCAGCACTTTTCTACTCTCATCAGGAAGGAAGTTGAAGAGGGAAGAACGGTTACCCAATAGAAGGCATTCCCTAAGCTTTCTTGCCTACTGGTTCCTGAAGAGAGCTTTGACTAAGGGTGGTAAAGGAAGAGAAAAACCAGAATCCATTCATTCCCCTCTCTTGACTTTGTTATTGTCTCTAGCATTAATGAATTTCTTTGAGGGTCCAAATTCCTGACTGGGTCGTGGTGCACCTGGTTGAGCGCACATGTTACAATGCTCAAAAACCCAGGTTCCCGCCAGGTCCCCATCTGCAGAGGGAAAGCTTTGCTAGTGGTGAAGCAGTGCTGCAGGTTCTCTCTCTCTCTCTCTCTCTCTCTCTCTCTCTCTCTCCCTCTGACTCCAGGGTTATCAATGGGACTCGGTGCCAACACTATGAATCCACTGATCCTGGTGGGCATTTTTTTCTGTTTTATTGGGTAGAACAGAGGGGGGAGTAAGAGATAGAGAAGGAGAGAGAGAGAAAGACAGCTGCAGACATGTTTTATTTATTTATTTATTTATTTATATTTAAGAAAGGAGACATTAACAAAACCATAGAATGAAAGGGGTCCAATTCCACACAATTCCTATAACCAGATCTCCACATCCCACCGCCTCCCCTGATAGCCTTCCCATTCTCTATCTCTCTGGGAGTATGGATCCAGGGTTGTTGTGGGTTGCAGAGGGTGGAAGGTCTGGCTTCTGTAATTGCTTCCCGGCTGATCATGGGCGTTGACAGGTCCATCCATACTCCCAGTCTGCTGCAGACATGTTTGACTGCTTATAAAACATTCTACCTGCAGGTGGGGATCAGGGGCTCAAACCCAGATCCTCCTGTGGGTCCTTGCACTTCATACTATGTGCACTTAACTGGGTGCCTAGCCCCATCTCTCTTTCCCTCTCCATCGCTCCCTCTACTTCCCCCTACCCTCTAGATTTCTGACTGCTGCTGTCGAATAAATAAAAATAATCAAAAAAGGGAGTCGGGCTGTGGCGCATAGGGTTAAATGCACGTAGAGCAAAGTGCAAGGGCCCGCGGAAGGATCCCGTTTGAGACCCCGACTCCCCACCTGCAGGGGAGTCACTTCACAGGCAGTGAAGCAGGTCTTCAGGTATCTGTCTTTCTCTCCCCCTCTGTCTTCCCCTCCTCTCTCCATTTCTCTCTGTCCTATCCAACAACAACAACATCAATAACCACAACAATGTTAAACAACAAAGGCAACAAAAGGGATAAATAAATAAGTAAATAATCAAAAAATAAAATAATAAATGATGGTCCAAATTTGCACCCGGTTAATCAACCTCCAAGCCTAAAGTCCTACATTCCACTTTCCCTGTGTTCTCTCTAGTCCTAGAGAGAATCGCTGTTGCTGTTCTTGCTGCTATTCTTCGGGTTACTACACCCTCCCTGGGTTACCTTTACAGCTTTATAAGTCAACAGCTTTCTAATCAAGTCCCTGGATTAAGTTCACTGTATGTGTTACTCAGCATTAATTCTATTTTCTTTCCATCCCTGGATTAAGTTCACTGTATGTGTTACTCAGCATTAATTCTATTTTCTTTCCTGGTCCCCTAACTGATAAAATAGGGGTTAGCCACATACAGATGATATTAGAAGTCATGGAACTAGATGAAATCACCCAGAGAAGTAAATGCCCAGAGAAGGACCCTGGGTCTGCCTTGTAAGCACAGTCCAGCTATCTTCGTAAATGAGTCTCCACTAGATTCACTCTCACCTTTGGTCTCAAGACTAGATTTTCATTTGGGCAGATGTTTAGCAGGGAATCTGTTCTTTCCTTGAAAGAGGAGAAGACTCTCCAAAATGCATCGGTAGAAGTACATTCTTTTTTTGCCTCCAGAGTTATCGTTGGGGCTCAGTGCCTGCACCACGAATCCACTACTCCTGGAGGTCATTTTTTCCCATTTTTGTTGCCCTTGTTATTATTATTGTTATTGTTTTTATTGCTGTTGTTGGATAGGACAGAAAGAAATCAAGAGAGAAGGGGAAGGCAGAGGGGCAGAGAAAGATAGACACTTGCAGATCTGCTTCACCGCCTACGAAGCGACTCCCCTTCAGGTTGGGGGGGCGGCTTGAACTGGGTTCCTTAAGCTGGTCCTTGCACTTCACACCATGTGCGCTTAACCCTCTGCGCTACCGCCTGGCCCCCTAGAAGTACATTTTTTTTTCTTTTTCTTTATTTCTTTATTTCCTTTTGTTGCCCTTGTAGTTTTATTGTTGTAGTTTTCATTGCTGTTGTTGTTGTTGGATAGGACATTTCAGAGAGAGGGGGCAAGAAAGACAGACACCTTCATATCTGCTTCACCACTTGTGAAGTGATTCCCCTACAGGTGGGGAGCCAGGGGCTTGAACCAGGATCGTTATGCTGGTCCTTGTGCTTAGCGCCACGTGCGCTTAACCTGCTGCGGTACCATCTGACTCCCAGGAAGTACATTCTCGAACAAATAATTCTTTCTTTCTTCCTTTCTTCCTTTCTTCCTTCCTTTCTTTCTTTCTTTCTTTCTTTCTTTCTTTCTTTCTTTCTTTCTTTCTCTCCTTCCATCTTTCTTTTTTTTTTTATTTAAGAAAAGATTAGTGAACAAAAGCATAAGGTAGGAGGGGTACAACTCCACACAATTCCCACCACCCAATCCCCATAACCCACCCCCTCCCATGGTAGCTTTCCCATTCTCTAGCCCTCTGGGAGCATGGACCCAGGGTCGTTGAGGGTTGCAGAAGGTAGAAGGTCTGGCTTCTGTAATTGCTTCCCCGCTGAACATGGGCGTTGACTGGTCGGTCCATACCCCCAGTCTGCCTCTCTCTTTCCCTAGTAGGGTGTGTCTCTGGGGAAGCTGAGCTCCAGGACACATTGGTGGGGTCTTCAAGCCAGGGAAGCCTAGCCAGCATCCTGGTGGCATCTGGAACCTGGTGATTGAAAAGAGAGTTAACATATGAAGCCAAACAATTTGTTGAGCAATCATGGATCCCAAGCTTGGAATAGTGGAGAGGAAGTGTTAGGGAGGTACTCACTGCAAACTCTAGTGTAATCCTGTTTTCAGGTATATATTTTGCAGTAGTTTATGGATACGTGTGCACATAAGCTCTCTCTCACAGAAACTGGTGTATATCTAGGTTATGGGACTTTGTTAGAAAGTGAACTACCTGAGATGAAATTAGAGTGTACTATTAAAGGAAAGGTCTCACCCGAGTAATGAAGCTGAAGGATTGTCATTCCACACGTGAAGTCTCTGGATACAGTCTGAGGTGAAGCATGTTGAGGTGGCAATCGTTGCTTTGGTTAGGGTGTTATCAGCAGATGCAATATTATTTGGTTTGGATTGGGAAATGCATACGGGAAAGTGGGCCCTATCCAAGGGTTCCAGGACTGGGGGAAGTAGGGGCTCTATAGTGAAGATGTGAGGTTCCTGCTGTCTTAGGGTTCAAAAAGACAATCAATGTTTAATATTATCATCACATTATTTGTTAATTGGGTTAACTTTGAAAAGTCCCTTTGTTATGGTTTGCTGGACAGTACCCAGTATCTTGTATATAGCTGTGCTATTGGAAGCTTCTAATCTACTTGGTCTAGGCTTTTGAGAGAGTGCGCATATCAAATACACAGCCTATATATTAAAAAGATTCAGTTTGTCTTTTGAGAAACTTTGAGACATACAATTGATTTCCCCCTCTCATATTAATTAACTACTGATTTATATGTCTACATTTTGCTAGGAGTGTACATAAACACCATTCCCACCACCAAAGGACTGTGACCCATCCCTCCCGCCCACTCCCACCCCCCACTGGCCCAGGAAGCTACATGTCTACCCCTCACCACTGGGTTTTTACTTTGGTGCCCTACTTACAATTTGATCAGGTCCTGCTTTTAGTTTCCCTTTCAGGTCTTCTAAGTCAGCTTCTGTTGATGAGTGGGATCATCCCATACTCATCTTTATCTTTCTGACTTAGTTCACTTAACATAATTCCTTCTAGCTCTGTCCAAGATGGGTCAGAGAAGGTGGGTTCATTGTTCTTGATAGCTGCATAGTATTCCATTGTGTATATATACCACAGCTTTCTCAGCCACTCATCTGGTGTTGGGCACCTGGGTTGCTTCCAGGTTTTAGCTATTATGAATTGTGCTGCTATGAACATAGGAATACACACCTCTTTTTGGTTGGGTGTTATGGAGTCCTTGTGGTATAACCCCAGGAGAGGAATTATTGGGTCATATGGAAGGTCCATGTCTAGCCTTCTGAGAGTTTTCCAGACTGCTCTCCACAGAGGCTGTACCAATTTACATTCCCACCAGCAATGTAAAAGGGTTCCTCTGTCCCCACAACCTCTCCAGCATTTGTTGCTGCTTCCATCTTTCTTTCTTTCTTCCTTTCTCTCTTTCTTTCTTTCTTTCTTTCTTTCTTTCTTTCTTTCTTTCTTTCTTTCTTTCTTTCTTTTTTACCTCCAGGGCTATTGCTGGGGCTCGGTGCCCGCACTACGAATCCACTGCTCCTGGAGGCCATTTTTTCCTTTTGTTGCCTTTGTTGTCTATCGTTGTTGTTAACATTATTGTTGTCATTGTTGTTGGATAGGACAGAGAAATTGAGAGAGGAGGGGAGACAGAGAGGGGGAGTATAAGATAGACACCTTCAGACCTGCTTCACCATCTGTGAAACGACTCCCCTGCAGGTGGGGAGCTGAGGGCTCGAACCCCGGTCCTTACACCGGTCCTTACGCCAGTCCTTGCGCTTTGCGCCATGTGCGCTGAACCCGCTGCGCTACCACCTGATCCCTTAAAGTGTCTGTTTCTAAGAAGCCATTACTAGCATTCAATCGAAACTGTCTTTAAAATGGAAAAAAAGTATTCAAGTCCCTGATCCCCGACTGAAGAGGTGAAACTTCATGGGCCCTGAAGCAGTGCTGAAAGTGTCTATCTTTATCTCTATGTCTTTGCTCCTCTCAATTTCTCTCTGTAGCATTACAAATAAAATTGAAAAACTCAACTGAGCAGAGAAGAGCTGTTTGAATATTCAGGAAATTTCTTTATTGCTTATGTTTCCAATGGGAAAATAAATAACAATGTGTAGGAGTACGTAATTCTCCCAAGTTTAGCACTGTCCTGAGGCCATCACTGAAGTTAAATTGCTTAACTACATTCTGCTTAGGTAATGCTAGAGGCGGCTTGCATTCCCTCTGTCTGGACCAACTGCAAGGAAAACCAGTGAAATAGAAAGATCACCAGATTTCGTGTCCGACCCAGAATCTGCGAATTCATGGCAATTTTTCTCTCAGTCACTTTTTCTTTTAAGCAGACTACTTTTTTGGTTTGTTTGCTTCTTCTTTTTTATTTTATTAGTCATTTAATAATGACCGACAAGATTGTAGGATAGGAGGGGTAAAATTTCATACAATTCCCACTACCAGAGTTCCATATCCCCTCCCTTCCATTGGAAGCTTCCCTATTTTTTTACCCCTCTGGGAGTATGGATCAAAGATCTTTATGGGGAGCAGAAGTTGGGAGGTCTGGCCTCTGTAATCACTTCTCTGCTGGACACGGGTATTGAAAGGTCGATCTATACCCCCAGCCAGTTTCTATCTTTCCCTAGTGGGGCAGGGCTCTGGGGAGTTGGAGTTCCAAGAAGCATTGTTGAGTTCCTCTGCCGATGGAAGTCAGGTTGGTATCATCTTCAAACTGGTGGCTAAAAAGCATTAAGATATAACTCAAAGGGCTGGGTGGTGGAGCCCCTGGTTGAGCGTACATGTTACAATGCACAAGAATCCAGGTTTGAGCCCCCAGTCCCCAATGGCAGGGGACAAGCTTTGAAAGTGGTGAAGCACGGCTTCAGGTATCTCTCTATCTCTCTCTCTCTCTAACCTATCCTCTCAATTTCTGGCTCTCTCTATCCAATAAATAAATTTAAAAAATAATTAAAAATCATTTAAAAAAAACAAACAAGATATAAAGCAGAAGAAATTGTTCATATGTTCAGGAACTCAAACAGAAGAACAGGACAGATGAGATGTGGGGTCTTCATGTTGAAAGTAGTTAGGAAGTCTATTTTAGGTATATTCCAAGGGGCCCATGACTTTACTTTTTTCCATACAGCTTTTTTTTCCCTTTTATTTCATAGGAAAAAGAAATTGAGAGGGGAGAAGGAAACCTTAGAAGTCATTAATATGGCTGGAAATGCTTGTTGAAACATTGATTTCTGGGCTCCACCTTCAGAGTTTATGATTCTGCAGGTTGGTGGAACCTGAGATTTTTAGAGTTTCAACCACTTTCCCAAATGTGGATACTGTTGCTAACCCAGAGTTCTCCCTCAGAAAACCACTATTTCAGAGCTGTTGCTGTGTTTATTGTGTTGGGAATAGATTTGGAGTAGTTGATCTGGGCAAAAACACAGAAAGAAAAATAATGAGGCTATTGTCCTTAAAGAGAGAGACTATTATGGAGGATGGCAGTGGCAAAGAAATTTACTAGATTCTGGGAAGGCGAGGGAACCACAATGTCTGCATACAAAATAAATGGTTTTTGAGGAGGGAGTTGGGCGGTAGTGCAGCAGGTTAAGCACACCTGGCGTGAAGGACAGGAGTCAAGACCCCGGTTCGAGCCCCTGGCTCCCCACCCCCAGGGGTGTTGCTTCACAGGTGGTGAAACAGGTCTGCAGATGTTTGTCTTTTTCACCCCCTCTCTATCTTCCACTCTCGATTTCTCTCTGTCCTATCCAATAACAATGACATCAATAACAACAACAATAACAACACCAACAAGGATAAAACAACCGGGCAACAAAAGGGAAAAATAGGGTTTTTTAAAAATGTTTTTTGACATTCCACTGTGAAATACAATAACCAAGAATTATCTCTGTTTCCAGACTTGGTAGTCACCTCATATTTTGAAGATATTAGTTAACAGGATTTGCTAATAATTTCTTGGCTATGTCCCCTCTTTTTCTTTTTTTATTATTTCATTCCACTTCTTTGTTTCTTTCTTTCTTTCTATCACTCCAGGGTTATTACTGAGGCTCAGTGCCTGCACTATGAGTCCACTGCTCCTGGAGGCTTTTTTGTTGTTGTTGTTGTTTCATTGGATAAAGCAGAGAGAAATGGAGAGAGGAGGGGAAGACAGAGATGGGAGAGAGAAAGATAGACACCTGCAGACCTGCTTCACTGCCTGTGAAGCTATTCCCCTGCATTTGGGGAGCCGGGGGCTGGGAGAGTCCCCTCTTTCAACATAACACTTTTCTGACCTTGTGTTATCCCTTCAGTTCTAAGTATTTGGAGGCCTTTGATGGGACTTGATTCATTGTCCTTAAAGCCCCACCCCTAACCAGCCCAGATCCCCAGCTTCAGATGGACTTATGCCTATGTCTTCATATCTCTCTTACTCAGCTCCTTTCTGAAAGTTAGTAAAGGACCATGTATCTTGGACCTCCACCCGCTGCCCAAAAGGAAAAAAAAAATTCTGTCATATCAAAAGCTTAAACAAAACTGCAGGAAGTTTTTGTTCACAGATATTTGTTAAAACCCTGGGCCTGAACTTCACCTACTTCAAGCACAGCACATGCTCACATGGGTTAAAAGTTTTCCTGCAGATACGTTTTATCATTTGGTAGATAAATATTTAGCATTTATACAGGGAGCTGATTAGTGCTTTCTTCCTTTGTTCTTTCCATATTTCCGTTACTGTGCCACATAATCACCATGCTGAACCCAGGCTGTGCTGAGATCAAAAACTACCCTTTTTATGACCCTCTCTCCCATTTATGTGAAGGAGTCTGGGCTGTAAACATGGTATGAAAAAAAAAATATTCTGCTGTGCCATCGTGATTGCTAACATCTGTTCAGATTTCCATTCATAAACTTAAATTTCAGGCTGCTGCTGCCATCTGTTTTTTTCTTGCAACTATTTGAAAAGTTACAGGCAGATGTGCAGGTGGGAGAAGAGCCTCTGCCTAGCTTGCTCAATTGCTCTGAGTTAGGGCTCTGCTTGCTGTTGGGCCCCTTAGGTTAGGCATGATTTTTATGCCTTCAGGGTGGGATTTCAATCCTAGTGTCTCCCATTTCCTGGGGTTGGAAAAGCGCTAGTCTGATTTTTTTTTTCTCAGTTCTCTTTTTTTTTTTTTTTTTTTTCATATAATCATGACCCTGTCTTCTGGAAAATTTGGATAAAAAAAGAAAAGTGGGGGAGTCGGGCGGTAGTGCAGCAGGTTAAGCGCAGGTGACGCAAAGCGCAAGGACCGGCGTAAGGCTCCCGGTTCGAGCCCCCGGCTCCCCACCTGCAGGGGAGTCGCTTCACAGACGGTGAAGCAGGTCTGCAGGTGTCTGTCTTTCTCTCCCCCTCTCTGTCTTTCTCTCCTCTCTCCAATTCTCTCTGTCCTATCCAACGACAACGACATAAATAACAACAATAATAACTACAACAGTAAAACAACAAGGGCAGTAAAAAGGGAATAAATAAATAAATATTTTAAAAAAGAAAGAAAAGTGCCTCCCAGGTCATTTGCGTGCTCTCTCTCTCTCTCTCTTTTTTCTCCCTCTCTCTTTCTCTCTCTCTTTCATGCCATGCCTTTTTCATTCTCTACCAAATCTCTTACTTTCCATTCTCTTTTTCTGTCTGTCTGTCTCTCTCTCTCCCTCTCTCTCTCATTGTGAGTATCTGTCTTATGAACAAGAAGACAAGACCTAAAAATCTTTCTACTGACTTGCTTCAAATTACCCAGCAACTTCAGCAGACAGTGTCCATTGCTTGCTTCTTTCATAGGCCGTTTTCCTACTCACTGGACCACTGGGCTTCTCATTGGGAGTTTCTCCACGGATTCCTTTGGCATGCTTAATGAATATGATTTGGCAACTGCAAGGTCCAGATGCCAAGCTAGGCAAGGGCCCTTTTTTTTTTTTTATTTTGTTCTTGGCATTGTCATCTACGTCTAAGGGACTGGGAGGCTTCTAAAGCTGTTTGGCTTTCTGCCAGTGGTGCTGCTGAAGCAACTGTGAAATGCCTTCGAAAGCTGACATGACATTCTGGGGACCTGCTGGGCTATAGTTCTCTCTCCCATGCAGCCTAACCTGAGATTCATTTTCTGCTTTACATAATGATTTTTCCCCCTAGTTTATCTCTAACAATAAGCCCTCAGCAAACCATAGTAAACACATTTCACTCTCTAATATCTCTCTTTGAAAACTTCAATAGTGGAAGAAGGATCCACCCATTCTGAAGCCATAGTTTAATAATTTTTTACATAAGACAGTGCTTTGAGAATTCATCTTGCCAAGCTGTAAATGCTCATTTTCATTCTATTCTGATATTGCTTTTATATATAGCTCATGACTGATGTTCTGACTTCACTGTGTGACCTAAAATGTGTCATTTCAATATTCTGACTTCTTCTTTTCGCGTTGCTGTGAAACGAAATGGAAGCATAACTTATTCGAAATAACGAGCACTAGAAATTCTGGTTTCAGAAGCACATCTTTGCTTTCTTCTTTTACAGTCTTACTCTTCCTTTCATGTGTTTTTATTTGGGGTAATGTTTATCAGACTGTGCAAGTTTTAGCTGTACTGGTTCATAACTTTTCAAATGTATGTGACCATACCACACCCATCACCGAAGTACCACTATCCCTCCACCAGGTCTTCTCAGCCTTTTCTTTTTTCTTTCTTTCTTTTTTTAACCAGAGCACTGCTCAGCTCTGGCTTCTGGTGATACAGGGGAGATTGAACCCTTAACTTTGCAGCCTCAGGCTTGAGAGTCTTTTTGCATAACCATTATGCTATCTACCCCCACCCTACCTTTTCTTTTCTTATTAGTGATTTAATAATGATCGATAAGTCTGTGGGATAAGAGGGGTACAATTCCATACAGTTCTTACCAATAGACTTCTGTATCCCATCCCCTCCATTGGAATCTTTCCTATTCTTTATCCCTCTGGGAGTAAGCACCCAGGATCACTATGGGGTCCAGAAAGTGGAAGTTCTGGCTTCTATAATTGCTTCTCTTCTGGACATGTGTGTTGATAGGTTGGTCCATACTCCCAGCTTGTTTCTATCTTTCCCTAGTGGGGCAGGGGTCTGGAGAGGTAGGGCTCCAGGGAACATTGATGAGGTTGTCTGCCCAGGGAAGTCAGGTTGGCATCATGGTAGTATCTGCAACTTGGTGGTTGAAAAGTATTAAGATCTAAAGCAGAACAGATTGTTTAATAATCGGAATCTAAAGGTAAGAATAGAGCAGATGAGCTTTTGGGGTGTTCATGTTGGAAGGAGCATGTCAAAACTTTACCTCCTTTATATTTACTGGTGTGAAGATCACTGGGTCATGTAAGTAAATACAAGGAAGGGCTCAGTCAGCATCGTCAACACAAGCATATTCTACTTTCAAGCTACCTTTCATTCAGTGATTACCACATCAGAAGAGTCCTAGTCTCTGAATTTCCCACTCCTACTCATACAGTCATGAATGTTATACAATTTGTACCTTTCTACTTTACTCTCAGAATTCCTGCCTTGGAAATGCTTCTAGTCCCAAAACTCCTCAGAGTTCAAGATTTTTTAAAGACAAGATTTGGACACAAAGACAAGATTTTGTTCTAAGTTAAGGTCACAAACCTCTTTTTAAAAATTATATTTTTTTTCCACAGAATGTGAGCTCAGACTTACAGGGATGCAGAGGTTACATAGGCTCCTATGCTGAATATGGGCCCCAGATCAAATTTATAGGGTTTACAGTTAACAATATTTATATACTTTCCCTGTATTGGGGAGCTACTCTCTTCCCTGATCCAGCTTCCTAGTTCTTTTTCCAACTATGACACCATCTTCCCAGACAATAACCTGGTTCCACCTGCATGTTAGCTGTCAGACTCAGGCAAAAACGAGTAAAGTCATGAGCCCCTTGGAATATACCTAAAATAGACCTACTAGCTTTTTCCAAAATGGAGACCCCAAATATTCATCTGCAATATTATTTCCTTTAGGTTCATGATTAGTCAACAATTTGTTTGGCTTTATATCTTAACTCTTTTTTCAGCCACCAGGTTCCAGATGCTACCATGAGGCTAACCTGACTTCCCTGAGCAGAAGACCCTACCAGTGTGTCCTGGAGCCCACTTCCCCAGAGCCCTACCCCACTAGGGAAAGAGAGCTGGGAGTATGGGTCAACATGTCAACACACAAGTCCACCAGAGAAGCAATTATAGAAGCCAGACCTCCCACCTTCTGGACCCCATAATGATCCTGGGTGCTTACTCCCAGAGGGATAAAGAATAGGAAAGATTCCAATGGAGGGGATGGGATATAGAACCCTGTTGGTGGAAATTGTGTGGAATTGTACCCCTCCTACCCTATGGTCTTGTCAGTATCTCCATTTTATAAATAAAAATATGCAATTTATTTTTATTTTAAGGAGAGGGAGTGAGAGATACACAGAAGGAAAGGTACTGAGAGTGACACCAGAGCACAGCTCAGCTCTGCTGTATGGTGGTGTCAGGGATTGAGCTCGGGACCTTGAAACTTTAGGCATGAAATGACTTTTTGTATAGCCATTATGCCATCTTTCCAGCCATTATATTTCCAAAGTGTTTGTGAGGGGTTAATGCCTCGCTCATGCACAATTTCACTCCTCCTGGATTGACTCCCCCCATTCAGAAAGACAGGAAGAAAGAGACAGAAAAGAAGAGAGATGCCACAGCATTTTAGCTTCCCCAGTACCACGACACTGTCCAATGTAGTGCCAAGACTCTAACCTAAGCCACAAGAATAGCAAGAAACACACACTGTCAGGGTTGGTACCTCTCTAGCCCCAGGGTAAGAAGTCTTAGCTTACAATTGAAAGTCAGAAGTTTCTAGAATCTGGGGTAGAGATGGTGAAGGCTTGGCTTTGGGAGTCTCCCTGCTTCTCTATTAGGAGAAACCACCACTAGTTGATCTTAGTATGTGTTCCCATTAAGGTCAGTCTCAGAATTCTTCTCCAGAGATTGTTTCATGGCAGTGACAAACAATCGATTACAGCTGGGTTGGAAGATGAAAGTTACTTGTCATGCCCTATCTTGACGGGATATCAGTCTTGATAGGCCATAATTGCTTTTGAATCAACCTTGTTGGGAGTGAAGTAAATGTGACCTATTTAAATAGGTTGAGAGAGGGAACAAACCTAATTTGCAGTATTGTTTTGGCAGAAAAAAACATTTAGAACTCTAAATTGGAATTTAGCTTACACGTGAACCTTTAGAAAACAATTGGTATGCAAACAATTTTTCCTGTATTTGATTATTTGGCAGCAAGAGTGGCCCCATGAATTGAAATTGAGAGCTGTGACTGCTTGGTTCTCATCCTGACCCCTGTCTTTTATTGGCTTTATGACTTTAAACAAGTCAATTAACTTTTGGGGGAGGGAACATCTCTATAAAATGAAAAAAGTGTTGGATTATCTTCCTCATAGGATTATTATGGTGGTTAATAACTTGTTATTTGTAAAGTATTTATCATTAATTATCCATGGCACACAGTGGGGTACACAGTGAGGGTCCATGAATTATAATAACACCATGTTTTACTCTGAACAGGGAATATCTTTCCTTTATTCTCTTCATTAAATAAAAAGCAGAGATGAGTGCGATTTTCGAGATTTGTTTTTTTTTTTTTGCAATGCACTTCTAATTGTATCAGTAATGTATTCAATACTTTACAAATACAGTGACTCATTTAATAATTTAAACAACTTTCTAAGGCCAGGTACTTTATAGTTTTGCAGGTCAGAAAAGTGACACATTTATAGATGACATTAAAATGGGCTAATTCAGTCCAACCCATCCCTTAGACACCTCTTGGACACATGTAGCAGAATTAGGGGTATTAAGTCACTTAAGAAGATGTTTAAGGAATTTTCCCAGTGTCTTCTATAATATTAATGTGTTCCTATCCATGAATGAGGTTACTCAAGGATGTGAATACTGATTCTTTTCCCTTATTTCTTTTTTTTTTTTTTTTTTTTACAATTTTTATTTAATTTATTTATTCCCTTTTGTTGCCCTTATTGTTTTATTGTTGTTGTCGTTGTTGGATAGGACAGAGAGAAATGGAGAGAGGAGGGGAAGACAGAGAGGAGGAGAGAAAGATAGACACCTGCAGACCTGCTTCACCACTTGTGAAGCGACTCCCCTGCAGGTGGGGAGCCGGGGTTCGAACCGGGATCCTTATGCCGGTCCTCGCGCTTTGCGCCACCTGCACTTAACCCGCTGCGCTACAGCCCGACTCCCTCCCTTATTTCTTTTATTTTAATTTTACTTATAAATTATTGTTTACTAAAACAGAAATGACTATATACATAATAGGATATGCTATATATTGGGCTATATATATATATATATATATATATATAGCTATTTTATATAGCAATATATATATATAAAGCTATATATTGTATATACAATACAGGGGCTGGACAGTGATCTACCCAGTTGAGTGCACATGTTACTACCATTTGCAAAGAGTTGGATTCCAGACCTCAGCAGAAATTGGAGCTTCACAAGCAGTGCAGCAGTGTTGTAGGTTTCTCTTTCTCTCTACTTCACTATAACCCCTTTCCTCTTTATTTCTCTCTGTCTTTAGTCAGTAAACATTAAAAAATATTTAAGAATTTAAAGCATACATAAAATCACAAATGATAGACTAGAAAATCATTACCAACATTCAGTGAGCATCTATTCTCTATCTTTCCAAACCACATCCCAGATGAGGGTAGCTCCAAAGAGCCATCCTAAATTCAGCACTTCCCAAAATGTTGTCTGTTCTCTTATCCTGCATTCTTGCCAGCCAATTCTTTCTATAGATGTTGATCTTCTTGGCATTCCCTTTAATCCTTTGTATCTTAGTGTCTGTTTTTATCACACTAACAGCCCAGATATTGGGGGGAATCTTTCAACACCAGTCACTGATGCTTCCTTGGTGTCCACTTCCCTTCCCCACCTCTACCCACACACATGCCCATGCTTCAAAGGTTCCTGTACCAGTCAGTCTTCTGGGAAGACAGAAGGTGCCAGGGACTAGTGATGGCTCCCTTCATCACTTTTGGATATACTAAAACCTAGAAAGTATTCTGACATTCTTTGTAATTTTTTACATGCTCTTGATTTTTTGGTTACCCTAATTTGATTTGTTAATTATGGTTATTTCCTTAGAATAGATCTCTTGAAGTAAGTAGTAGAATCAAAGAGTGTGATGAAGAGTGGTAGGTGTTCAACAGTCCATCACCCCTTTTTCTTTGACACACAACTATCCTGAATTTCCCAGCTGCCTTTGCAGTACAGTGTGCCCACATGAGTAGTCAGGGAGAATGGGAGCTATTTCTAAGTCCATTCACATAACTTAAGTGCACAATCACCTGTGCTGTAATTCTGTTAAAGGACCCTGGACATCTTCACTGAATATGGGCAAACATTCATTACTACCCTTACTACACTGCATGAACAACACATGCACATGTCTGAGACCACGGAGAATTCTGAAAAAAAAATCATATGAATCAGAATTAGCTTTTCATTTTGTATGAGCCATTATACTATATATTGTCAGTGTTTTTATTCCTTTATTGGGGGGGTTTAATGGTTTACAGTCAACAGTGAAATACAGTAGTGTGTATCTGTGTATAGGGTCAATGTTTTAGCAGCCAATGTTGTCTCAACTAATAAAGATACACATTTTAAAAGCATTTTTTTTGTGGTCTGGAAAAATAGCTCACTTGAGCAGCGTGGTGTTTTGACATATGTACAACCCAGGTTCAAGTCTCACCCCTGTCACACTGAAAAAAAAGTTTCAGTACCATGTTCTCTCTCTCTCTCTCTCTCTTTCTCTGCCTGGAATAGTGAATCTAGTCTCTCTTCATTAGAAAGCCCTATTCTTTATATCTCCTGAGGTAGAAGTGTCAGGTCGGAAGAGGATGTTCGTAGGATAGGGGGTGAGGAGAAGGAAAAGTGCTCGAACCAGTGGGAATTAAAATGTGGAAAACAGGAAGTGACTAGGAGAGGGGGCGGAGTGGAAAAAGAGCATGAACCAGTGGGGATTAAACCAGTGCGAACAAGACAATGATTATGTGTTGGTCTGCTTCTGAATTCTGCTTCTAAAACCCCTTCTGTTTCATTGGTTTAATCCCCCCTGCTTAACACTGTATTCTATTTACATAACCACTGTTAACTAAGCACCGCCCGGCCACCAGGGCATTGGTTTAATCCTCACTGTTTTGCACGCTTTTTCCTTCTCCCTATCCCCTATCCTACGTACATCCTCTTTGGACCTGACACTTCTGCCTCAGGATAGAGAAGGACAGGATTGTGATTAGAGATAGCTTAGATTGCACTGTGTTCCACATGAATAAAGATTGAACTGCGTACCACTCAGCCATGAGTCCCTGGTGGTCTCTCTCTCCCACCCATGAAGCTAGCCCGGCATAATGGCACCTGAACAAGGACTGGCAATTATGTAAATAGACCACAGTATCAAGCAATGCAACAGAAGAGGTCTGAGAAGCAGAATTTAGTAGCAGACCAGCACTATAGGAGCCCACAAAGGGGTCCATTATGTTGCTCTTGATGGAGATGGCCAGTGGCAGTGGAGAGAGGGATCTATTAGAGGTCTAGGCATAAGAGGTAAAATCTTTTTTTTTAAAGATTTTATTTATTTATTCATGAGCAATGATAGGAGAGAGAAAAAGAACCAGATATCACTCTGGTACATGTGCTGCCGGGGATTGAAGTTGGGACCTCATGTTTGAGAGTCCAAAGCCTTATCCACTGTGCCACCTCCCAGACCACTGAGAGGTAAAATCTTTTATTACCAGTGGCTGAGCATGTTCACCAGCCTTCCTCCCTGCCTGGAGGTCAGTGGGTGCACACTGAGCCAAGAGCAAAAAATAAATAAATAAATAAATAAATAAATAAATAAATAAAAACAATCATGAGAGTGAAGGAACGAATATGTGAGAGAGAGATTCAATGTTATATTAGCACCTCACAGTAATACCAAGACATGCTATGGTCAAAAGCCTGCAAAACAGAGAGGCTAAACCCTTCCACTGATTTGGAATCCTTCACACTCAAACAGAAGTTGCAAAGCAGGAGAGGTCTTTGCTTAGCAGCTAGTGCAGGTCAGGGGACAGGCGGCGGAGCACCTGGTTGAGAGAACCCATCACAGATAGGGCAGGCCCTCCCCCGTGGTGCCCAGGGAGCTCAACCTTGGTTCTTGAGCTTGGTGCACTGCTCACTCTCCTGCGTGAGATAGCCCCTGGCTCCTACATAAATTCTTAATGACCCCACGAGAGTGTGCTAGTGTCATTTCATTTTATGACCCTCTCAAACAGAGAGATCATTGGTTAAAGACCAAGATGGAACCTGCAGTAAAATAAAAAATAAAACAGGACTTTGCACAGGGCTCTGTCTCTGTCTCTAAAGCCCTGGTTGAGGTCGTCAGGAGTAGTTTCATAATGGTGCGGGAATCAATTCGTGTTCACGATCCCTATTTGTGCAGAAGAGGAGGAAGGAGCCATAGATCTGATGGGAGTGTTTTGGTTGTCCATTTTACATGTGGTCACATCAATGAGCAAAGTGATTCATCAAAGGTATTTTTTGTTTCTGGTTAAAATGTAGCATGACCAGACGCGGGGAGTGAGGGGAGGTTTCCGTGAGAAGTGGTGTGTGTTGTAGAATGTGATGTGTATATGTGGTTGATAAGAGAGGGGGTGGGGGGAGAGGGAGGGCGAGGGAAGGAAAGGGGAAGAGGGGGAGAGAGGTGGTAGCACACCTGGTTGAGTGCACATAGAATGCACAAGGGCTCGGGTTCAAGCTCCCAGTCTCCACCAGCAGGGAGAAAGTATTGCGAGTGGTGAAGCAGAGTTGCAGGTGTCTCTCTGTCTCTCTCCCTATCTCTGCCTACCTTCCAATAAATAAATTAAGATAATAAGAAAAATTTCTAAAAAAGAAAGAGAAATGAAAGAAGGAAGGGAGAGAACGAGAGACAGGGAAAAAGAAAGAAGCAAAGGAAGGAAGGAAGGAAGGAAGGAAGGAAGGAAGGAAGGAAGGAAGGATAGAAGAGAGGAAGGGGAAATGGGAGAGCAAAGAGGGAAAAGAAAGAGGAGAAGAAGGATTCAGAGGACCTAGTGGGTGTTGTATTGTTATATGGGAATCTGGGGAATGTTATGCATGTACAAACTATTGTACTTACTGTTGAATGTAAAACATTAATTCCCCAATAAAAAAAAAAAAAGAAAAAGAAAGAAAGAGGAGAAAAGAAGGTAAGGCTTGGAAAATAGCTCATATGGATAGTGTGATTGTTCTGCCATGAACATGACCCAGGTTTAAGTCTGGCCCCCGCTACAGTGGAAGGAATTTCAATGCTGTTTTTTTTTTTCCATCTCTGCTTCTGCCTGTCTCTTCCCAGGCTGGTGAAGTCCCAGCAAAGAACAAAAAAAGGAGAAAGAAAAAGAAAAAGTGAAGCTGTCTCTTCACTAGTGTCTGTATTATACCCTCCCAAGCTGTGTGTGTTGACATACTGAATGCCAGGGATGAGTAACAGGCATGTGTAAACATGAACTCTATTTAACCCTCAGGGTGCTTGCACCAGACTTGAAGAAGCCTTCTAGATTCTAGTCATCTTCTAGAATCCGTTACTCCATTGAACCTTAAATATACTGTCTTTTTTGTGTTTAATAATCTACAAAGGTCCATGCCTGAGGTTCCGAGGTCCCAGTTTTAATCTTTTGCACTACATAAGCCAGAGCTGAGCAGTGTTCTAGAATCTCTCTCTCTCTCTTCCTCCTTCCCTCTCTCTCTTCCCTACTCCCCGTATTTTTCTTTCTTATAAAAAAAAAAGAACAATTAAAAATAAAAGTAAATATGTAGGGGGTCGGGCGGTGGCGCAGTGGGTTAAGCGCATGTGGCACAAAGCACAAGGACCCGCATAAGGACCCCGGTTTGAGCCCCTGGCTCCCCACCTGCAGGGGAGTCACTTCACAGGCGGTGAAGCAGGTCTGCAGGTATCTCTCTTTCTCTCCCCCTCTCTGTCTTCCCCTCCTCTCTCCATTTCTCTCTGTCCTATCCAACAATGACGACATCAATAACAACAACAACAATAATAACCACAACAAAGCTACAACAAGGGCAACAAAAGGGGAAAAAATGGCCTCCAGGCGCAGTGGATTTATGGTGCAGGTGCTGAGCCCCAGCAATAACCCTAGAGGCAAAATAAATAAATAAATATGTAAATAAAATATTTTAAAGATAATGTACAAAGAGTTGAAATGTCAATAGAAGAAAAGACTCAAAGTGGTCCACTACCAAAGAGAGAGATACTTCTAAATCTATACAGTCACGTGGGTTCCTGGAATGCACTTTAAGGAAGAAAGGTAAAATGTAATAATTATTAGGGGAGCCTACTTGATCTTGAAGGATAAAGCTACCATAGTTTAATTAATGAGAAAGAGAGAGAGAGAGAAGGAGAAGAAGGAGAAGGAGGAAAAAGGAGGAGAAGGAGGAGGAGGAGGAGGGAGGAGGAACAACCAGAGTGTCACCCTGACAAATGTAATACCAAACACGGAACTCTGGATCGAATGCTTGAGAGTCCAACAATTTATCCACTGTGCTACTTCCCAGGGGATTATACCATAATTTTGAATTATGACTAAATTTTGAACCAATTCTTTGTTTATATTTATTTATTTGTTTGTTTGCTTGCTTGTTTATTAGATATATACAGAAATTGAGAGGGAATGGAAAGGTAGGGAGAGAGACACCTGCATCACTGCTTCACTACTTATGACACTTGCCCTCTGTAATTGGGGACTGGGAGTTTGAACTTGGGTCCTTGTGTACTGTAACACATACACTCAACAGGGTGCACCACCACCACGTCCCTTAAGCAATTATTTTATAAAAACAAAAAGACATTGTGCCTTAGTTTTCTTATAGCTCATAGAATTTAGTCACAGATCACTTTTTTCAGTGCTTCCTGGTTTAATTTTACTTACATTTGCTTGTTCACCCACTGGACTTCTTGTATACAATAGGTGAGATCATAATGTCCTTGTACATTTCCTACAAGCTTATTCGGCCTAGAAGAAGCCCCTGAATAACTGGCGCATTGTTGCAAAGGATTGGCATGATACCTTCTCCTTTGGATGACTGGGTCCTATTCCACCACAGATCTAGATCCTATATTATTCCTTCAATCACCTTGAAGGAATAATACAGGAATAATACAGGATTGAAGAAGCACTTGGGTGGTCAGCATATATCTGTTCTTGCAAAGTTTGGGGCAGGCATACCTTTGTGTGCTGATGTTCTCTTCCTCTTGGGATGGATATCTCACTGAGGGTTTGCCAGAGCTTATCTGTGCCAGATGGGAGGCTGGGAATTTTGTGTGTGGAGGATCTATCTGCCTGTCTCTCTCTCTCTCTGTGCCTTGCACACTGTCCATAAATCTGTGTCTCTGGTATATGTATCATGGGCGCTTCCCAAAGAATTTAATTACATCAGCTCAGTGCTTTGCATCTAGTAAGTGGTCAAACAGTGTAAGTTACTTTTGAAATTTGCTTCCTTTTAAGAAATGTTAGTTATTATTAACACTATTTGAATGCCATTTATTGAGTAATAAGCATGAGTGCCTACTTTGTAACAATTTTATGAAATTTATTCAATCCATCCCCCCAAAGTAGACTTTCCCCCTCTGAATCGCATTAAAATTACTTGTATTACATAATCTGTTAAATGTAGATATGGTTGACATTTAATAAGTAGTTATTGAACATAAAGCTTAGGTAATGGAAATGAATCTTAATAAGACAGACTGGGTAATTGTCATTTTATGGAACTCTCATTAAAGTAGCCAGTTCTCTTGGCTTTGCTTCTGGGACATCTTTTCTCTTGGGGACATGTATTTTAGAGAGGCATGGGTATGTGAGAAGAATTCTTTGTTTTTGAAAGTGGAAGAAAGGAAATTACCAAAAGTACTTTTCAAGAAAATCAATTTTTGGAAGGAGGCACTATGACCTTGGGGGTACTGGAGTACTGGATCTGGTACCTTAAAATACTTTACTCTTATCTGGCCCTTGGAAAGTCCTTGAGCAGTGAGAGGAACACACTCCAATTTGTGCCTCCAACCCTGGTGTAATTTTAACAGCTTCTCCTGCTACTCTTGATGTGCATGGTGTTAGTGGTCACCTGTGTAAGTGCCTTTTGCAATTCTTCAAAGGAGCAAACAGATAGACTTGATGACCAATCTTGTAAACCTGAAGCTGGCATGCCTGACTTAATTCATCTTGTTTTTTTTCCCTCCGGTCAAGTTTTAAAAATATTCATTGTGTACTTAACATGCTATATACTAGATTAGTTAATTTGACTTTTAATCTCATTTTATCATCAAAATTAATATGTGACTTTTTTTAAATTCAGTCAATTTTAATATATAGAGAACTAAAAGCGTAAGAATTTAGTTGATCTTTTGTAACAACAGACTATTTCTGTGGGTTTTTTTTTTCATTTAAAAAATTCTTTTAAATATTTATTTATTCCCTTTTGTTGACCTTGTTGTTTTATAGTTGTAGTTATTGTTGTTGTTGATGTCATCGTTGTTGGATAGGACAGAGAGAAATGGAGAGAGGAGGGGAAGACAGAGAGGGAAGAGAAAGATAGACACCTGCAGACCTGCTTCACTGCTTGTGAAGCGACTCCCCTGCAGGTGCGTAGCCTGGGGCTCAAACCAGGATCCTTACACCAGTCCTTGTGCTTTGCACCACATGCACTTAACTCGCTGCGCTACAGCCTGACTCCCTTTTTTTTTCATTTTAATCAGTGGTTATTCACTGCTCCAAGTCAACCTCAGAGATGAGAGGGAGAAAGAGGGAGAGGGAGAGGGGGAGAGAGAGAGAGGGAGAGGAAGAAGGAGAGAGAGAGGGAGAGGAAGAAGGAGAGAGAGAGGGAGAAGGAGAGGGAGGAGAGAGGGAGAGGGAGTAGAGAGGGAGAGGGAGTAGAGAGGGAGAGGGAGAGAGAGAATAGAATTAACTCTTCACCCAGTTCTGTGGGTGCAGGAGGTTTGAATCTGAACAAGCTGGCCATCTAGCTGAGCTATCTTGCTGGTCTGTGGCAACCCTGTTTCTAGTGATAATGCTTCTATTCTATTCTAGTCTCTGGCTCTAGCAGCCAGGATGGGCTGCAGCATTGTGCTGGCTCCTCTCCCTAGGGCCTAAGTCCCCACCTTCTGCAACTAGACCTGTTTAACCACAAGATGAACCATTTCTCCAAGTCTACAGGCTGAAATGCTTCCTACCAGGCTCCCTTTCTCTTCCTCCCTTGCTGCCAGGCTTTGCTCCTGAGCATCTCTTCTCTGGGAAGTTTGGTAGTGTCTAATCCATGTAATATTGGCAGCCTGAGCAGTCTCTCCAGCTGTGTTCCTTGGCTTCAGCCAGCCTAGCTTTTCCCCATGAAGTTTGAGTCTCTTCACAAGACTTATAAAGTTCTTCTTTGCAAACATGAAACTTCACCTTACCACATTTTCTTCTTCTTTGCACCCTACTCTCTTTCACCTTGAAAATTGTCCCTCGCAAGTCTTCCACTTCCCAAACGTGTCTTCAGTTAATATTTCAGAGCTCTCAGTTCAGCACTCTGGGGAGCTGGCCCAGGCTTCCTGCACCATTCTCTGCCCTGGTAACTTCAGTGCTCTTCTGGAGGTAGAAAGCAGGAGTTGCTTGGTACAGGCTCTTGAAAGTGACTATTCACTTCACTTCCCAGCTCCAGAATTCCTTGACATCATGGGATGCATGCACATTAAGTGATGTTACTGAATATAATGCTGGTATCTTGAAATCGGCCACAGTGAGAGTATTTACACTCCTGTAATTGGTAAATTACTCAGACCAGTTTTTTTTTTTTATTATTTTAAAGTGTTAGGTAAATATTTGCCTGTATAGCACTATGCTCCTCCTATATTTTTCTAACACTCTGAATGCCATTTCTTCATTCATTCACTGAATGTTTACTCACTGCTTCTGACATATCTGGTTACCGGGCATTTATGTAAAGGTGGGCAAATAAGGCTGTCTTTGCCATCATGCAGCTTGTGGTGCTGAGAAGGGGAGGCTGACTTTGACAATCAGTCACATAGACAAAATATATATGATTTTGTGTATTAAAATTCAGGTAATTAGGACTGAGGGTAGCATAGTGGTTATGCAAAGAATGTTTATGCCTGAGGCTCTGAAGTCACAGTTCCAGTCCTCAGCACCATCTTAAGCCACAGCTGAGCAGTGCTCTGGCCTCCCTCTCACTATAGTTTTCTTTCTATATATCTCTCATTAAAATAAAAAAATAAAGGAAATAAGTACATCCTTAATGGATATAGGTAACTGTATTTGTATTTAATGTATAAAGGAATCAAAACAAATGAACTTAAAAAAATAATGATAACCATCATGTTGACTTTTTTTTTTTTGCCTCCAGGGTTATTGCTGGGGCTCGGTGCCTGCACCATGAATCCACTGCTCCTGGAGGCCATTTTTCCCCCTTTTGTTGCCCTTGTTGTAGCCTTTTTGTGGTTATTATTATTGTTGTTGATGTCATTTGTTGTTGGACAGGACAGAGAGAAATGGAGAAAGGAGGGGAAGACAGAGGGGGAGAGAAAGACAGACACCTGCAGACCTGCTTCACCAGCTGTGAAGCGACTCCCCTGCAGGTGGGGAGGGTCCTTGCGCTTTGTGCCATGTGCTCTTAACCCACTGCGCTACCTTCTGACCCCCCCATCAAACTGCCTCTCACACTCTGTGACAACAAAGGTGGTGATCAGAGGGGAATGGCAGAAAGGAAGAATAGGTAGAGGTTTCTGTTTGATGCGATGGCACAGGAACTCTGGTGGTGGGTACGGTGAGTTGTGTGTACACACACATAAGAAACTATATTCCTAAGAACTTAGAATACTGTAAACCAATGTTAAATCATTAAAAAAGGAATGTCTAATAGGATATTGGACCTAGTTTGGGAAGATTTTCTTTTAAAAAAATATTTATTTATTTACTGGAGAGAGAGACAGAGAGAAATTGAGAGGAAGGGGAGGGGAAAAGGAGAGAGAAATAGACACCTGCAGCACTTGTGAAGCTTTCCCCCTGCAGCTGAGGACTGGGTACTTGAAGCCAGATCCTTGAGCATTAAAACAGGAAGACTTTCTTTCATTTTTAAAAATTTTTTAAATTTTATTTTCCCTTTTATTGTCCTTGTTGTTTTATTGTTGTTGTAGTTAATATTGTTGTCATTGTTGGATAAGACAGACAGCAATGGAGAGAGGAGGGGAAGACAGGGGGAGAGAAAGGTAGACACCTGCAGACCTGTTTCACCGCCTGTTAAGGGACTCCCCTGCAGGTGGGGAGCCAGGGGCTCGAACCCGGGTGCTTGTGCTTTGTGCCACCTATGCTCAACCGGCTGTGCTACTGCTCCACCCCCAGGAAGATTTTCTTAAGCTCAAATCTGAAGAATAACTTCAGGTTGAAGAGCAAAGAGGACTTCTGCCAGAGGGGCCCATTTCTGCTCAGAGGAAGCATGGCCCATAGGTAAAAGGTCAAGAAAACGGTGCATGAGAAGGGAACAGGAAGCTTGGTGAGGATGCACTGGCAGAGTTCAGGCCACACGGAGCTTTGTAGGCCCTAGGAAGATGTGGAGGTGGAAAGGTGGCGGAGTGCTTTCAGCCAGAAATGCACAAGGTGTGATGGACAATCAGCACAGTGGGGCAGTTAGCACTTCATTCTGGAGTCAGGTTACCAGGCTTTCAGTGCTAACTCTGCTGTTTACTAGTATCCTACTTTTACCTACCCGGCACTGCAGTTTTCTCAGGGATGAAATGTTTTAAATGATATCTACTCTCTAGGTTTATGAGGTTGGACAGCTCTTAGAGTAGTAGTTGGCACATCAAAAATGCTATGAAAGTGTTTGTTCAATTAAATATATATATATATATATCTTTGTTGTTGTTAAGGTAACTGAATGTAGCAGATGGCCACTGGTCTAGTAGGGGATGTAGACATAAAGAAATAATTATAACATAAGCTGGCAAAATAGCTCACTGGTTCTGCACTGCTTTGCTTTATGTGTGACTTAAGTTTGAACCTGGTCCCCACCACACTGAAGGATGCTTTGGTATTGTGGTCTCTCTCTCTCTCTCTCTTTCTCTTTTTCTCTGTCTCTCTGTCTTTATCTGAAAAAGTCAGCATGGAGCAGTAAAGCCCTGAAGATTACCAAAACAAACAAACAAACAGGAAGTAATCACATAGATATTGTTAACACAAATATGAACACAGGCTTTGTTTCCTTGCTGCAAATAGGAGTAGAGTCAGAGGCTTGAAGCATGTCCTGCTTGCAGAGAGCTGCACCAAGATCACTGGGGATATCCAAAGGTCATTCTCAGAAGCTTAAATTCCTAGTGTAGCAAACAGACATGAATGAAACCAGTGGAGGAAAATGTCATGGTAGAGGCATGGGCAAACAGTGATTAATTTTAACTCAAACAGAAATGAATGAGACTCCAGCATCATGCATGATAACCTGGCAAACCAGGTTATTTTTGTTTGTTCTTTTAATAAAACAGATTGGTAAATATTTATCAACCTATTATAAAAATAAAGTCTTTTGTTGGGCATTGTTTGGGGTTTATCAAAATGCTGCAGTTTTATTAGGTACATAAAAACTGTGGCAGAAAAATAAGCAAAGTGGGAAAGATTAGTTAGCCATGTGGCCTGGCCACAGTCTTTAAGCATTGTTTATCAGCACTCAGCTATGACACATGCAGATCCTGTGAAAACAGCATCACGGGTCCAGGAGAAGGTGGAGACTACCAAGCCAAGAGCCTGCTAAGGCCATGCTGGTAAAGAACACCATACTTGTCTAAGCAACTTCCTATAGCCACAATCCCTTGTGAGCTTGCCTGTGTCTGTCTTATGTTCTTGACCTCAGGCTGAAGTCAGCTATATGTTACATTCATGTCCCATAATTCCTTTTGTTGACCTTAAGTGGAAACAATATTTCCAACAACAACATAGCACTGTGCCCCTCCTATATTTTACTAACACTTGGAACAACACCAATGGGACTAGCCTACTAGTTTAGAATATTAACTTTGTGGGATGCAGAAGGTGGAAGGTCTGGCTTCTGTAATTGCTTCCCCGCTGAACATGGGCGTTGACAGGCCGATCCATACTCCCAGCCTGTCTCTCTCTTTGCCTAGTGGGGAAGGGCTCTGGGGAAGCGGAGCTCCAAGGCACATTGGTGGAGTTCTGTCCAGGGAAGTCTGGTTGCATTCTGCTAGCATTTGGAACCTGGTGGCTGAAAAGAGAGTTAATATACAAAGCCAAACAAATATGGACCTAAAGGCTGGAATAGTGCAGATGAAGAGTTGGGGGGTCCTCCATTTTGTAGATAGCTAGTGTCCATACTCCCAGAGGGTAAAGAACTGGAAAGCCATCAGTGGAGGGGACGGTATACAGAGGTCTGTAGGTGGGAATTGTGCAAGGCTGTACCCCTCTTATCCTATGGTTTTGTCAATGTTTCCTTTTTATAAATAAAAAATTTTTAAAAATGAAAAAAATAAAGTAGATAAAATATGTTTTTTAAAAAAATAAATAGAAGAGAAAAAAATTAAAAAAACATGATGGCAGATAAGGTCCTAGAGGATGTTGAATTGTTATGTGGAAAAATTAAAAATGTTACTTACACATGTCCTCCAATAAAGAGAAAAAAAGTAAATAAATAAATAAAAATAGTTAAAAAGAAGAAGAAAAAAGAATATTAACTTTGAACTTACCTAGTTGTACAATTTGGCTTTTCTAATTCTTAATGTTTTTATATTTAACTTGGCATAGTAATAATAATATTAACAATAATAACAATGTCTACCTCTCAGATAATATTTTTACAGTGTAGGACTGGCAAGACAACACACTTACAACAGTACCTGTTTGGTCATGCATGTGATCCACGTTCCATTTGGGGCTCCCACTGCACTCTAGAAAGCTTTGATACTGTGGTGTCTTTCCTTCTGTCCTTCTGTTTCTCTGTCTCTTTCTATCTGAAAAAGTTAGCCTGGAATTGTGACACTCCGTGAGGACAACAACAACAGAAAAAAAAAAAATCACGGTTACCACAATTTAAGGCATAGCATGAATTAGCCAGTAAAAAAAAAAATCACACCATTATTATAGTGAGTGAGAACCATATAATCTAGAGTGAGAAGAATTTTCATCGACTTTAAAGGAATAACACCAGTAAAAGTGCAGAAGTTGACAAGTGTCTGACACATTTACAGAAGAGCAAATTAGTACCAATTCACAGTATGATCATCAGTGCCAACCTCTAACATAAAGGAACTTGAGAGAAAAAACAGTTAGAAATTTTTTTTAAACGATAGGAATTTTATACTAGTATAATAACAATAAAAACAGAGACTTATAATTTGTGCCTTTTTTTCTTTTTTATACAAGATTTTAGTTATAGTCTATAAAAATAACAGCCTGTGACTGGTTGGAGATAATAATTTTTTTATTATTATTCCAGAGCATTTGAGAAAAAAAAGAAAGAAATTCAGTGGCACTAGATATGGCATCCAAGAGATGGTCCTGGGAAGATGCAGAGGACTACTTTCTAAGGAACTTCTAGGGTCACTGGATATTGTAGAGCTTGCTTATTTGATGGATGAATAAAGTTTAACCAGTTTAATTGAAGTGGAGAGAGATTGTTAACTGAATGTTATGTGTATGCAGGTAAATGGACACTGCAAATTTCTGCTCTAGGCCCCTCCTCCCCATGAGAATTCTTTTAAAGATTGTTTGGTTTTCTGGTTGAGAGGAGAAACCAGAATTGCTCTCAAAGCATTCAATGAGAGTCTGGTTAAACAAAGGAATTCAAACTTACCAAAACACAAAATGTTAAAAATGCATGAACATCCACTTTATAATCAGGGAGGCTTGTGACTTGTTGAGATGAGAGCCCTGGATGGGGTCATCAGATGAGTGGCTATTCATTCAGCTATAGTTTCAAACTTAAGAGAGAGGGGGAAGAGATATGACTCTCATCTCTCAGTTTAGAACATTACCTTTACTGTCCATCACGTCTCCTTTCTCAAAAGCCTTTGCTACCTCATGGGAAATATAACACAGAGACTGGAGTTCCTAGAAGCCATGCTTGGGGAACTGTTCTCCTTTGGCCAGGATCTGAGATAGATCATAAGTTTTCTCTTTGCTTTCTAGCTTTACCTGCCAACCTCCAGCCACCCCCCCCCCCCATCTGCACATTAACTTTTACAGCACAGGCATAGCATACTAAGTCCTTGGCCCCCATCCTCCCTGCCTGCACATCACCTTTGACAGTTGAGACACAGCAGACTTAAGTCCTTGGTCCAACTTGATGTGACAGGTCCTCCATTACTTCGTGACCATGAAGATCTAGGGGTGAATTCCTGTATTGTCTGTCTGTCTGTCTGTCTCTCTCTATAGATAGAAAGAAAGATAGATAGATAGATAGATAGATAGATAGTCACAGGACACCGGGACTTAGATGTGACACTATTCCTTTGGGTCACTCTCTCTTCACCCCTCCCCCATCACCCCCCCCCCCGCCCCCGCAAACTTTCAAATGGACAAGGTCACAGGACTAGGGAGTAACTGTGACATTCAATTATCTAAGAGGAGCCAGGATCCAAAGGTGAGATGCCTCAGCCTTATTTATTTAGCCTTCTGGAAGCCCAGGTCCACCCCAGGGCCCAAAGCTCCGGAGGTGGTGCCCCGGGGCCCGCAGCCCCGCCTTCCCGCCATAGGGGGCTGGGCCACCGTCTCCAGTGGCGCCTAGGCCCCGGGTCGTCTCCGGGGGTGAGTGGCCGCTGTCTCCCCCAAAGCTGGGCTGCGAGAGCTGGACGCCCCCGGTGCCTGCTCTGAAGTCCCCGGAGCGGCCTGAACAGGTGCGTTCGCCTTGCTCCCTGCGGTACCCGCCAGGCAGGGGCCGCGCTGCTCGGGACGGGCGGGGGGATGTGGCCTTGCTGCTTCAGGGAGGGGCTCTCCGAGGCGCTCATTCGCCGGAGCGACTGATGGACGGGGCTGGGAGGCCACTGGGAGAGGGTGGCCATGACGAGAAGGCCCCGGTCCAGAACTGAGGTGGGGGCTGCAGGATGGAGTCGGATGCTGTGGACAGGCCTATGGGGAAAGGGATTGAGGGGAGAGAAGAAGGTGTGTGTGTGGGGAGCAGCCTCGTTTTTTCTGCTTCTCTCAGGCCAAGGCACCAAAGAAAAAGGAACTTCCCTCTTCACTTTCTGGAACAGAATATTGATTCCCCTTAATCTTCCAGTTGCTTTTCTGTCTCCATTGAGGCGGTTGTGACTTCTAAGCATAAGCTTCCATTGTTGATCTGCCCAGCTAGGCCATTCCACACTCCACCCCCCAACACACACACACACACACACACACACACACACACACACACACACACACACACACACACACACACACACACTCAGGCTCTTAAGTTCCATGAGGAGAGAGCTTATCTGACTTGCCACCTATTCGAGTGAACGACTGACTAGGTGACAACTTGTGAAGGAGAACTGCTGAATTTAAGGAAGGAATCAAGTGCACTCAAGTGAAACCCCAACCGGGGGCACAAATATATAGCAATACATACCCAGGGGAGATACCGACTTGAATCTTTTCACATCTGCTGGATAGTTTTAGGAAAAGCTGTGTGAATTTGCACTATTGATAGTGGATTCAGTCCTGGATTATTTTTATTGATTGATTGATTGATTGATTGTCTAAAAGTTATATCCAAGCCTTTCTCTCCCCTCCTCCTCTCTCCTTCTTTCCCTCTCTTTTCTTCCAGGTTTATCTCTGGGGCTCAGTGCCTGCACTATGAATCCACTGCTTCTGGCAGCCATTTCTTCCCCACCCCACCCCCCATTTTTTTGGCTAGAACAGAGAGAAATTTAGAGGGAAGGGAAAGATTGGAAGAAAGACACCTGCAGACCTGCTTCAGTGCTTGTGAAGCGATGGCCCCCCATCCAAGTGAGGAGTGGGGGCTTGACCAGCATCCTTGTGCGGGTCCTTGTGCTTCATACTATGTGCATTTTTCTGGGTATGCCACTGACTGGCCCCCAAGACTTTTTTTACCAGAATATTTTTTTAGACACTCATCTGATGTTGGACATCTGGGTTGCTTCCAGGTTCTGACAATTACAAACTGTCCTGCTATGAACATAGGTATACATGTATCTCCTGTTCTTCTTCTCCTTCTTCTTCATTTATTTTTCCCTTTCGTTGCCTTTTTTTTTTTTTTACTATAGTTGCAGTTATTATTGTTGTTGTTATTGATGTCATCGTTGTTGGATAGAACAGAGAGAAATTGAGAGAGGAGGGGAAGACAGAGAGGGGGAGAGAAAGATAGACACCTGTAGACCTGCTTCACTACCTGTGAAGCGGCTCCCCTGCAGGTGGGGAGCAGGGGGCTCTAACCGGGATCCTTCCACCAGTCCTTGTGCTTCGCTCCACGTGCACTTAACCCGCGCTATCGCCCGACTCCCTTCTTCTTTTATTAAGATTTTATTTATTTATTTATTTATGAAGATAGAAGGAGAGAGAAAGAGAGAGAGAGAGGAGAACCAGACATCACTCTGGTACATGTGCTGCTGTGGATTGAACTCAGGACCTCACGCTTGAGAATCCAATGCTTTATCCACGGTGCCACCTCCCAGACCACCATGGATTTCTTCTGATAGATGTTTTTGTTTTATTTGAATAACTTCTCAGGACAGGAATTGCCGGGTCATAGGGGTTCGTCCATTTCTAGTGTCCTGATGAATCTCCAGATTGCTTTTGGTTGGACAGTTTTGCACTCCCACCGGCAGTGGCGAAGTGTCTGTTTTTCTACGTATCCTTTCCAATATTTGTCATTTCTCTCCTTTCTGACATATGACGTTCTCACAAGTGCAAAGTGGTCTCTCACTGTTGTCTTGATTTGCATTTCTCTGATGATCAGTGACTTTGAACACCTCATATATCTGTTGGCTATTTGGATCTCTTCCTCAGTGAAATTTCTGTCCATATTCTCACCCTATTTTCTGATGTTTTTTGTTTTCTTCTGTGTGTGCTGTTTGATGAGCTCTTTATGTATTTTGGATATTAGTCCTTTGATGTGTGTTGTGTCTTCCATGCCACAGGGTGTCTTTCTGTTTGGCTGGTGATACCCTTTGCTGTACAGAAGCTTTTCAAAAAATACAGTCACCCTTTCATCTTTCCACTTGAGGTACATTTTTCACCCATGTGTTGCCATGTCAAGGCTTATTCTTCCTGGTGTCATTTTCTATGATTTGCAGATTCACTGTCAAAAAATTATTTAATATATCTCTAAAAGACTATGCTTTTAGTAACTTATTTTGAAAGCCAGAAATTTCTCTTGAATTTAGGGTTGTGAAGGATCTCCTCTGTTTTCCCGAGGTAGGCCCTGACTGATTTGTTGGTGCCTGAAGAGTGCCTAGTCTAAAGAGAAGAGACATTATTTTTTCTCCTGTGGCAAACACTTTGGAAATGATATTAGTTAAGACTTTTAATATTGTCACTGCGTCAGTTCAAGAGGTCAAGATTGTCAAACACAAGTTTCAGAAACGCTGGATGACTTTGGGCTTGCCACTTGATTGCTTTGTATCTCAATTTCCTTATCTTTACTGTGAGGGAGGCTAAGTGATCTAGCATCCTGAGTTAGACTTCTTAGTTTCACTGAGGGTAAGAGTTGAAATGGCAGGTGACTGCATGGAGCTGTGCTCATTTCAGCAGCCCTGCTTGAGATCATCACCCTACCTTTTTCTCTACTAACTTCAGCTTCTTCTTTTTCCTGTCTACATCTGCCACAGAATGATCTGGGAACTGAGATTAGAATAACCGGCATGGCTAGTGGAGGTGAAAGGAGGGTAAATGTTTACTTTGCTTTTCTATAGGCTTCCTAGGCCTGGGTCTAAGTGGTTTCCAATGCTACTCAGTCAGACATGCCATATATTTTCAGTGTACCTGGGGAATTGTATCACTGTTAATTGGTATGGGTATGAAATTTCTTATCATAGATCACAATGCTTTGGAGCTGGGAGGACCTTAGAGATTTTTAAGAAGCACTTAAAAAGTCATTTTATGTACATACTAAAATATTATTTTGCATGCTACATTTAACAAACACAAGGAATCAAATGTGTTAAGTAAGACAAAGTTAATGTAACCTACTTTTTTTTTTTTTTTACTCTGTTGGGAGAAGTGGAGCCAAATGCACTGTTTGGAGATAAAGATCAAGTTTCTATGACTCTGTTCTTGAATAACCACTTAAGGAACGGGTCATTTGTTATTCAGGCATGGTCTGTAATAAAGATGATATTATGGGTAGTTAACCATGTACCGAACACTTATATTTAATCTTTTTACTTATATTTTCCATAAAATAATCTTTACTGTCAACTTAAGTGCTAGGTGCCATTATAATTCATATTCAGTATTCCTAAATATGAGTTGGATTGCCTCATTGTTCACAAATGGAATAACATGTAGAAAACGGGTCAGTCAGGTACTCAAAACATAGGCAGTCAGTGGCCAGAATTTTCCTGAAACAGAAGATATATATATATATATGCTGTGGGACAAAGTGGGCAAGTAAATTTAGTGTGAGAACTGAGGAGTTGAATGTTTAAGACTGAATTACAGAGAATTGGTGGTCATATCATATTGAAAATTATTGAATTCTTTTGAAACTCAGACTGTGATGCTTTGATCTAGATGTATGTGCATCTTAATTTTTTCCTCTTATTTTTAACCTTCTTTTTTAAATTTATTATTGGTGATTTAATAATGATCAACAAGATTGTGGGATAAGAGGGGTACAACAATTCATACAATTCCCACCACCAGCTTACCATATCCCATCTCCTCCTCTGGAAGCTTATATATATATATTTTTTTTCTTTCCCTTCCAGGGCTATTGCTGGGGCTTAGTGCCTACACCAGGAATTCACTGCTCCTGAAGGCTATTTTTCCCCTTTTTGTTGACATTGCTGTTTTTTGTTGTTGTTGTTGTGGTTATTATTATTGCTGTTATTGATGCCATTGATGTTGGGTAGGACAGAGAGAAATGGAGAGAGGAGAGGAAGACTGAGAAGGGGAGAGAAAGATAGACACCTGCAGACCTGCTTCACCACTCATGAAGTAGCCCCCCCCCCCCACCCCCCTTGCAGGAGCCAGGGATCCTTAGGCCGGTCCTTGCGCTTCCCACCATGTGCCCTTAACCCACTGCACTACCGCCCGACCTACAGCCTCGCTATTCTTTATCCCTCTGGGAATTTGGACCAAAGAGCTGTAAGGGGCACAGAGGGTTGGAGGTCTGGCTTCTGTAATTGTGCATGCTAATTTTTAATGTGTTCAAATTTACCAATTTAGATAGTATAAAATGGATAACATCAAGAGTTGTCAGCAGTGAGTGTTTTGAACTGTGAGTTCCAAGCAGTGTTGTTTGTTGGTCTATCTTTCTGTCTTTGGCAAGGTCCTGCCTCTCACCCTTCTTTATATGAGTGACAGCTCCTAGTATAAACACTTTATGCTGACTATAACCCTGTAATCCAGGGAGAAAAATGCAAGATAAACTTCCAGAATCCTTATAATTAATTGACAAGAAGGAAAGAGAGGCCCATAAAATAAGTGGGGGACTTATTTTTTTCTTCTTTGTCAGTCATGTGTATAGTTTCATGGAAGGCAGAGACCAGTTGTGGCCGCCTGAAAAACCAGAGCCAGTGCCACTTTGATTTAACTCAGGAGGTTGAAATTTTCTGCCCTGAAGGTTGATGTGATGGAATAGACTTTCCCATTGCTCACAATATTATGAAAAAAACATTAAAGCAAAGATTTTTATTACTTGCCCTGGAGCTAGAACTTTAAAATGTACTTTCTTCTCCCTCTACCCTGGCCAAAACACTCAGCTTTTAAAAACAAACAGCCCATTCATGTATTGGCTGTGGTTGGATTGTTATTAGTCTTTTCGCCTTTATTTTTGGCTTTATTTCTCTAGTGCAGCAAATAAATAAGACAAGTGTATTTCTAGGCTTCTGGATATTTTTTTTCTTATTTTAACTCAGCAGACATTAATTACAGTAAATATATATTAAGTATGTACTGTGTGTTGGATAAAGATGAATGAGATACTCAGGTTAAATGGGAAAAGGATTTAGTCATATGCAATTGCATCAAAGAGCAATATGGAAATGGTGTCCGCTCATTCTCACCAGGAGGTATACGTAATGCTATAGAAGACTTTACTGTTTACTGAGCCGGGAGATGTCTTTTTAAAAAGTATTTATTTATTTATTTATGAGATAGAGGAGGAGGAGAGAGAACCAGTGCATCACTCTAAAACACATGATTGCGGGAGTTGGGCAGTTGTGCAGTGGGTTAAGTGCACGTGGTGCAAAGCTTAAGGACCGGCATAAAGATCCTGGTTTGAGCCCCCAGCTCCTCACCTGCCGGGGGAGTCGCTTCACAAGCGGTGAAGCAGGTCTGCAGGTGTCTCTCTTTCTCTCCCCCTCTCTGTCTTCTCCTCCTGTCTTCATTTCTCTCTGTCCTATCCAACAATGATGACATCAATAACAACAACAATAATAACTACAACAGTAAAACAACAAGGGCAACAAAAGGGAATACATGAATACATATTAAAAACATCTTAAAAACAAAACAAAAACCATGTGATTGCATCAAATTATAGGTTTTGTGATTGAGAGTTCAATACTTTATCCATGGTGCCACCTCTAGGTCTTGAGCTGGAAAATCTTGAACTGGATTTTGAAACTAAAATCTAAGAGGAACAAGGTAGGGCATTCCAGTAGGGAGAAATCATGGTAGGAGAGAGAGGTGAGTGATCACGGCACGGCTGGGAATAAAACACATGTAAAATGTGACTATATGAGAAAACTCTGGTGAGATTGGGACCTGAGGATGATGGTTCTTGAAAACAGTGTTACTTAAAGTTGGTTATAGTCCAATTTTAGTCCAAGTTGATTATAACCCAATTTTAGTTGATTATAGTCCAATCTTTTGATTATAGTCCAAAGTTGATTATAATGCTTTTAATAAATTTTATTTACGGAGCTGGTTGATGGTGCACCTGGTTGAGCACACGTATTACAATGCTCAAGGACCCGGGTTTGAGCCCCTAGTCCCCACCTGCTGGGGGAAAGCTTCATGAGTGGTGAAGCAATGTTGCAGGTGTCTCTTCCTCTTTATCTCCCTCTTCCCTCTCGATATCTGGCTGACTATATCCAATGGATAAAGATAATTTAAAATAAATAAATAAATATTTATTTATCCATTAATTTTTGTAGGGGAGTTGACATTACCAGGAATTGAATCTGGGATTTTGGCGTGCAAGTCTGGTGAGCTACTATTTTATCCACCCTTGGTGCTAGTTTAGATACTTTTTATAAGAGTTTTACTCATTTATTTATTTATTTTTGAGAAAAAGAGAGAGACCAGAACATATTCACTCATACCTGGTGCTGCACATTGAACCTGGGGCCATACTCTACTCCTCCAGATCTTAAGAATTTTTTAAATCAGAATTTGTAAGTGAGGAGTGTTATGATTGAATTTTCTTTAGGAAATAGCTGCAGTATTAATGTTTCAGAGGAACTGAGGGGGGGAAAGAGCCATAAGGCCAGAATAATATGAGATTGCTGTAGACCAAATGAAATAGGATTAGGATCTAAACTAACGGAGGTTTGGGAGGTATTCAGAAAACAGAGAAAGTAGGATTTTATGCCTTGCTGATATGTCGGGCAGCCCCCCTGCTCCATCCTCCATTGCTGACACTATGGCCTATTTATATATTCATTGTTTTGCCTGATCTATCTTCTTTCTACCTTGAGACCTGCCCTGCCTGTTGCCACAGTTGCCAAGGAAGTTCCCAGCCTGCCTTTTTACTTTCCCCACCCTCTTTTCCTAGCCATTTCTGTTACTGATTTGCCACTTCCGGTTTTATCCGGTTTTTATAAAACCACTTCTGTTTCTGGTTTCTCTCTCTTCTTCTTTTCTGTGTCCCAACCTGGAGGAGGGTAGACATGCAGACAGGGAGGCGGATGCTGACCATTGCAGTTTGGCGCCACATGGCTTAACCTGCTGTGCTCATACCTGACTATGGGTCTCCTGGATGAATAAAGATTTGTATTGCTACCGCCAAGAGCTTGGTTCCTGGGTCATCTCTCCCGCCCGCAACACTAGCCCGGCACCTATATGAAAAATAAAATTGTAAATAATTCTGAGCATTTAGAATTGTTTGGCTGAGTGAATGGAGATGTCACCAACAAGGCTAATGAAACCAAATGAGGCTTTCAGAGAAAGTTAGTGAATAGAGGTGAGTGCTCTATCCTAAGAGTGCCCCAGGATACAGCTCTGCTGTGATATTATACAGACAACACCTGACAAATGTTATGACAGGTCCCCAGTTTAAAGAGACAAGTCTAATTTAGCAACTCATGTAGGAAGAAGGAAAAACAACACATATTAGAATTGGATAAGGACTATTACCACTTATTGTAGGTGAGTTGAGTTTTTGATTTTTAAAAATTTTTTTTCCTTCCTTTGTAACTCAGCTTCTTATGTAAGTTGTAGTGAAGTAAAAATGAATGGCTTAACACTCAAACAGTGAGTCTACCCAGGAAAATTTAAACAGGACAACACAGGCAGGGGAAGGTTCAAAGGAACAAAGGTAAGTCTATAAAAGTAGGGTCGTGGAGGACTGATTGGTATGTGTAGAGAGATATAGAGAGATTTGGAATACAGAGAAGATGTTCGAGCTGGTTTTTCCAAATTAATGTGTTTCTTTAGTGGTAAGAATACCACAGACTTTGATTTTTCATTTTTTTATTTAGAGGTGCTGGGCAGAGGGTCTGACCTCATTTTGCAAGTTTTAGCAGACTCTAAACTCTACAAGAGTGAGAGGTATGGAGTAAGATAAAGTAAAATGGGTAATGATACGCAACGATTGCCACCTCAACATGCTTCACTTCAGATTGTGTCCAGAGATTCACGTGTGGAATGACAACCCTTGAGCTTCATTACTCGGGTGAGACCTTTCCTTTCATAGTATACTCTAATTCCATCTCAGGTGGTTCACTTTCTAACAAAGTCCCAAAACCTAGATATACACCAGTTTCTGTGAGAGAGAGCATATGTTCACACGTATCCATAAACTACTGCAAAATATATACCTGAAAGCAGAAGTACACTAGAGTTTGCAGTGAGTACCCCCTAACACTTCCTTTCCACTATTCCAAGCTTTGGGTCCATGACTGCTCAACAATTTGTTTGGCTTCATATCTTAGTTAACTCTCTTTTCAGCCACCAGGTTCCAGATGTCATCAGGATGCCGGCCAGGCTTCCCTGGACTGAAGACCCCACCAATGTGTCCTAGAGCTCAGCTTCCCCAGAGACACACCCTACTAGGGAAAGAGAGAGGCAGACTGGGAGTATGGACCGACCAGTCAATGCCCATGTTCAGCGGGGAAGCAATTACAGAAGCCAGACCTTCTACCTTCTGCAACCCACAATGACCCTGGGTCCATGCTCCCAGAGGGATAGAGAATGGGAAAGCTATCAGGGGAGGGGGTGGGATATGGAGATTGGGTGGTGGGAACTGTGTGGAGTTGTACCCCTCCTACCCTATGGTTTTGTTAATTAATCCTTTCTTAAATAAAAAAGAAAAAAAAAGGGTAATGATTCAAAAGAATTCCAAGCATATTTAATGAGTTCCATGACAAATATAGTTGCTAACAAAGACAAAGACAGATTGATGTAATGTTCTCTTAGTGTAATGATATTAGACTTACTTGGAGAAGAGAGTATATTAGCATAACACCTATGTTTAAAAAAGATTTTTTATGGTTGTTCTTTGAATATGTAGAAGTAGCTACAACCAGGCATTAAGGACCTTTTTTTTTTTTTTAAAAAAAGGTATTTATTTAAAAAATATGTATTTATGGGCTGGGGAGTAGCTCACCTGGTTGAGTGCACATGTTAGAAAGCTTAACGACCCAGGTTCAAGCCCCCAGTTCTCACCTTCAGGGGGAAAGCTTTGCAAGTGGTGAAGCAGTGCTGCAGGTGTCTCTCTGTCTCTCTCCCTCTCTATCACCCTCATCCCTCTCAATTTCTGGCAGTCTCTATCCAATAAATAAATAAATAATTAAAAATAATGCAATTATTTGATAAAGACAGAGAGAAATTGAGATGGGGTAGATAGAGAGGGAAAGACAAAGAAAAACATCTCCAGACCTGCTTCACAGCTTGTGAATCATCCCCCCTTCAGGTTGGGACTGTGGGACTTGAACCCAGGTCCTTGCACATGGTAATGTGTGCACTCAACCAGTTGCTGTGCCACAGACCCCTTATTATTTGTATTTTATAAACAAAAAATCTGGGAACTAAGGAGAATAGACATGAACATAAAAAAGGTGATTTAAGGAGAGGCCCAGGTGGTAACACACCTGGGAGAGAATGTACATTGCTATGAGCAGGGACGTAAGTTCAAGTTCCTGGTTCTCCTCACCTGTAGTAAGGAGGGGAAGTTTCATGTGTGATAAAGCAGGGCTGCAGGTGGCTCTCTTCCTCTCTCCTTATCTCCTCCTCTCTCAATTTCTCTCTGTCTCTATCCAAAAATAAAAAGGGCCGCTGGGAGCAGTAGAGTCATGATGTCCAGCACTCTTCTTCTAGCGTTTGTCCAGCACTGAGCCCCAGAGATAACTTAGTGCACTACTGCCTAGCCCCCTGTTCATGGATATTCTTATCTCTATTGACCAGATTTCCTTTTAGAGGGGCTACAGTCAGATTACTTTAGGCCCCACTCAGATGGCATCATTAACTGAATTATTTCCTTTGAAGGTCTTACTTTCAAGTATTTCTTTGTAAGTAGGTGCCAGAGATCAGAAATTCAATGTCTTACTCTTTTTTCATTTAAGAAAGGAGACATTAACAAAACCACAGAATAAGAGGGGTACAATTCCGCACAATTCCCATAACCCAATCTCCATATCCTATCCCCTCTCCTGATAGTCTTCCCATTCTCTATCTCTCTGGGAGTATGGATCCAGGGTCATTGTGGGTTGCAGAGGGTGGAAGGTCTGGCTTCTGTAGTTGCTTCCCCGCTGAACATGGGCATTGACTGGTTGATCCATACTCCCAGTCTGCCTCTCTCTTTCCCTAGTAGGGTGGGGCACTGAGGAAGTGGAGCTCCAGTACACACTGATGGGGTCGTCTGTCCAGGGAAGTCTGGTCAGCATCTCACTGGCATCCGGAACCTGTGGTTGAAAAGAGAGTTAACATACAAAGCCAAACAAATTGTTGAACAGTCATGGACCTAAAGACTGGAATAGTGCAGATGAAGTGTTGGGGGGTATTCCCTGCATGCTCTTGTGTACTTCTGCTTTCAGGTATATATTTTTTCCCTAGTTTATGGGCACAGGTGAACCTATGCTCTTACGTTTTTTGGTGTGACATAGTTGAAGCATATTCCTTCATGTATTCTTTTAAAAAATATTTATTTATTTATTCCATTTTGTTACCCTTGTTATTTTTTATTGTTGTGGTTATTATTGTTGTTGTTATTGGTGCTGTTGTTGTTGGATAGGACAGAGAGAAATGGAGAGAGGAGGGGAAGACAGAGAGGGGGAGAGAAAGAGCTGTAGACCTGCTTCACCGCCTGTGAAGCGACCCTTCATGTATTCTGTACTCACAAAACCACATATTATCGTGACATATGTGTAGTGTGTGAATAAAGGAGCTAATATTCTTATTTTTATACACAATATAGACCATTGGTTAAAGAAGTTTATCAAAGGTAATATGAAAGGCTAGAAAGATAGCTCATCTGGTAGGGTGACTGCATAGCCTTGTGGGTGACCCAGGGTTGAACCCCAGACTCCTTTATACACCACAGGGAGTGCTGTGACACCGAGAGAAGTTTCAGTGCTGTGATATCTCTCTCCCTCTATCTTTCTGTCTGAAAAGTTTGGTCTGGAGCTGTGAAGAAAAAAATAAAACAAGTGACAGAATTCTATTCTTGAATTAAATATTCCTGACTTGGAACATGAACAGTATTTCTTAATGTGCATTTCCAATTTAGGGTTTTGAATATTTAAATTTTCCTCTTGAAAGTATCTTAAGAGGTCACACTGAAGGCAGCATAATAATTGTTGATGGCACGATTGCCTGCATTGCATTTTTTCAAGGCAGAGGATGGGTGGTCTGACTCTTAAAGATGAGCTACTTTTTCAAGTGTCCACTTGTAGTATATTCTTATTTATTCTCCAGTCAGGAACTGCTTCCTTATAGCTGGCTTGTCAAAGGTGGACTTATCTGTGAACTGAGCTTTAAAGCTATGTTTCCGGGGCCAGATGTGAAAAGACCCAGGTTCAAGCCCCTGGTCCCCACCTGCAGGGGGAAAGCTTCATGAGAGGTGAAACTGGGCTGCAGGTGTCTCTCTCTCCCTCTCTATCTCCTCCTCGCTTCAATTTCTAGATGTCTCTATCTGGTACTTAATAAAATAAAAAGCTTTGTATCCCTAAGTGGGCAACAAAAACAGTTCTGTAAATAATTACAACACCTAAGACCTAATTTCTGGGCATAAATCTAGAATCTGACATTTCTTTTCTGTTATTTCTCCAAAAATTATTAGAATTTCAATTCTAAATCTTCTAGAGATGGAGTAATTGCCTCTCAAATAATCTCTCCAGAAGAGAAGAAGAAGGACTCTGCTTTGGAAACACAGATGAGCCTTGCTTTGGAAACACGGATGAGCCTTTGGATGTGGAAATTTACAATGCTCAGAGAGCCCTGAAACATCTTTCGAAGCAGAACCCAGCAGAATAATGGGAGACTGTGTGCTGGCTTGGCATTGAAGCCTCTCTGGCACAAACTACACTGTAAACAACTCTTCAAACATTCACATCTGCATACATGACATTAACTTCTCAAAATGTCCAATTAAATACTCGTCAATGGAAGAAATGTTTGTTTCCTCAGTTGACCTGATGTCAGCCTGGCCTTTCTGAGGAGGAAGCGGTTTTAGCTGATGCTGTTTTATGTGCTTACTCTCTGGACCTGATTTTGTCCTTGTTCAGACAAAATTCTTGAAAGCTGTAAGACTGTGTCAAGCTGTGGCCCATTGCATTAAGTTAGGTAACTGAAGAAAAATATTCAGGCTGTGGACACATTTAAAATCCAGGAATATCTACTCAATGGTTTAGTTGTTTTTTTTTTTTTTTTAATACAGTGAGTACTTGAAAAAAGATTAAAAAGTTAGCATTTGTTAAGAAAAAAAAGAAAAGGGAAAAGATAGTTTTACTGGTACTTAAAAGAAAAACATTTCATGGGTACCTTGGGAAATGACTGAGTGGGGTAAAGTGAAGGGTTTACATGTTTGAGATTTTAGTTTGGATTAGTGGTACCATCTATGCTGGGGAAGAGTTATTTGCTCTTTCTCTGTTTCATAAAATGAGTGAATAAATAAACAAATATTGAGTGAGAGTTGGCAGTGGTGTGTATGCATGCATGTTGTATGCATGTGTGTATAGTGTACATGTGTCCCTATCTTTGTTGGTGGACACATAAATGCTCATGATAGCAATGAAAATTTGGGATGTACAAACACATAGAGGCAGATACAAATAAAATAAAGGAGAAGAATTAGAGGAGTTTAGATGACTTTTGGGCAAAGTTTGATTATACCCATAAAAGTATATTGGCTTCTGTTTTCTTTTTCTTTTTTTAATAGTGATTGAATATTGATTTTTTGAGATTATAAGATAATAGGGGTATAATTCCATACAGTTCCCACCACCAGACTTCTGTGCTTTATCCCCTCTGTTGGAAACTTCCCTATTATTTACCGCTCTTGAAGCATGGACAAAAAAATTATTTTCCAGGGTGAGTGTAGAAGGTAGGAGTTCTGGCTCATGTAATTGGTTCTCCTCTGGACAGTGACATTGGTGAGTCCATTCATACCCCCAGCTTGTTTCTGCTTTCATGAGAAGGGTAGGGCTCTGGAGAGATGAGGTTCCAAGAAGCACTGGGGAGGTCATCTGTTCTGAAAAGTCAGGAGGGAATCATAGTAGCATTTGGAACTTGGTGGCTGAAAGATAGTAAGATGGAAAGCAGGATGAAATGATTCACAAGCAGGAACCAGAAAGTAGAAATAGAGCAGATAAAAGTAGGGACTTTAGAGTAGAAGGAGAAATAGGAACTCTATTTTAGGAATGTTCCTAAGACCCTATGTCTCAGTAATCTGTGCTTAAGCTTGACAGCTAACATGTAGGTGGCCTAAAAGTAGTGTCTAGGAAGATGATATGAGAGTTGAAAATAGAATTAAGAAACAGGATTAGGGCAGAAAGTTGCTTGCAATAAATGCAATAAACTTTATAACAATGATCTAAGCCAGGGCCTATACATATTCATACTTATCACTGGAGCCTATACAACTTTTTTTAAAAAAAATATTTATAAAATGGAAATATTGACAAGACCATAGGATAAGAGGGGTACAGTTCCACATAATTCCCACCACCAGAATTCTGTACCCCTCCCTTGAAAGCTTTCCTATTCTTTAACCCTCCGGGAATATGGATCCAGTATCATTATGGGGTGCAGAAGTTGGAAGGTCTAGCTTCTATAATTGCTTCTCCACTGAACCTGGGCATTGGCAGGTCAATCCATACTCCTAGATTCTCTCTCTCTTTTCCTAGTGGGGCAGGGCTCTGGGGAGGTGTGGTTCCAGGACACATTGGTGGGATTGTCTGTCCAAGTTAGTCAGGTTGGCATTATGGTATCATCTGGAATCTGGTGGCTGAAAAAGACTTAAGATAGAAAGTAGAACAAATTGTTGACTAATCATGAGTCTAAAGGTTATTGCAGATGAAGATTTGGGGTCTCCATTTTGGAAAACGCTGGTAGGTCTATTTTAGGTATATTCCAAGGGCCCATGGCTTTACTAGTAATTGCCTGAGCCTGACAGCTAACATGCAGGTGGACCCAAGTTATTTTCTGGGGAGATGGTGTCATAGTTGGAAAAAAGAAATCTGGATAAGAAATTCAACAACAACAAAGAAATCTGGATCAGTGAAGAGAGTGGCTCCCAAATATGGGGAAATATATGAATATTATTTATACTATAAACCCCATTGATTTGAAGGGGGTCCCATATTCAACACAGGAACCTATATAACCTCTGCATCCCTGTAGGTCTGAGTGCACATTCTGTGGTCATGGCTAGGAACATTCCAGGCTGCACTAATTTCAGGATCCATCTTCCTCGGTGGTAGGTAGAGTATGTTGTCCAGTCTCCCTTCAGAGAATTGAACAATCCCCACCATTATTGATCAACATTGAGGGCAAGGTCCTATAAGGGCACAAACACAATGGCCCACAGAGGGGTCCATTGTGTTTTTCCTGATGGAGATGACCAGTGACAGTGGTGAGAGGGATCTGTTAGAAATCTAGGCCCATCACGTCTTTGTGGGAACCCCTGACTAAGCACTCCCTGACTAAGGCCCCAGGTGATGGGGTGGCCTGCTAGTGACTAAAGAGTCATCATTAAAGTATGCCAGTCTCTTGCCCCTATTCAGCTTTTGTGGTCCTTACTTTGTCTGACAAGGTTAGCTTTGGAGTGATTGAGGGAAGTATGATAGGAAGGAGGTGAGGAGGTTAGCCTATACAACTTTTGAATTCCTGTTAGACTGAGCTCACAGTCTGTAGTCACAGCTGGGAACATTCTTGGCTGCACTCACTTCAGGACCAGTCTCTGTTAAGTGGCAGAATAGGATGACCCAGCCTCTCTTCGGAGAGTGGGACAGTTTCTACCATTACTATTTAGTAGTGAGGGCACAGTCCTGCAGAAGTCTACAAAAGGGGTTTATGACATTCCCTACAGGTGTGAGCAGTGATGGTAGAGAGAGGGATCTATTAGAGGGCTAGCTTTATATTATCTATGGGGGAATCCAATGTTTCCCTTACTAGGACCTTGGTGATGGGTTGTTGACCTCTTTTCTAATTTACAATACGGGGAGCATAATATCTAGAATGTCAACATTTCTTGTCACGATTAAAGAAAATGATCTATGTAAACTGCTCATCATAGCAGTTACCATCTTGTACATGCTCCACAAAAACTAGCTAATAATGAAGTGAAACATTTTTGGACAGAGATGTAATGCCGGTCCCAGTTTGGGGCACCAGTTGCCTGTCTAGCTTCGTGGGCGGGAGACAGACGACCAGGGACTCATGGCTAAGCTGGGAAGCAGTATCTCGTTTATTAATCAGATACTTCGCCTTTTATGCATCTCTTCACTGGAAGTGGCAAGCGAAAGGAAATGACTAGGAGAGGGGGCGGAGCAAAAAAAGAGCTTGAACAAAGCTTCCATCTAACCAGTGGGGATTAAACCAATACCCTGCAGGCAGGGTGGGACCCAGGTAAAACAGTGATTATGTAAATAGACCACAGCCTCAAGCAATGTAACAGAAGGGGTCTTAGAAGCAGAATTTAGTAGCATACCAACAATGTAAAAGAGAAGGAGTTAAGGAGTGAGAGAAAAATCAGGTAACTGGTGCTGTATACGTAGAGAATTTAGCATTAGAAAGGCAGGTGGGCAATTCTTTCTCTGGACATAAACCAAGAAGCACTGTTAGGTAAAGGAATAAACACATTTTGAGGTAAGGATAATTAGGGTTGCTGAGGTAGTTCTTGGTTGTAATGTGGTCTCAGTAATGTAGTGGGGGGATTTTTTTTTTTTTTTTTTTTTTGCTGAGTGTGAGTAGGGTGGGGGTTTGGGGTGGAATTTGAGGCATAAAGAGAGTGGAAAAACGTTGCTGCAGCTGCTTGGAGGCATTTGATAGGGCTAAGCTGAAAATAAATACAAGGTTTGCTGAGATGTACAGAGGATACATTTGGGGTCAGACAGCCTTTGATTATAGTGGATACTTTTGGCAGGATTAGGTAAATGTTGATTGGTCATAGTGTGTATCCTGGAACAAGCACAGAGGAAATTCTAAATTACTTTTGAGAAATAGGCAGTCAAAGGCAAAGGTATTCTAGAATGCTTATTAACATTATTGCTATTAACACGAGTGAGGAATAAGCCAAGATTCATGTGAAATGATGAACTGAGTGGGTGGAAGGAAACCCAGACTGGAGGCAAGGAGGTAGTGTTGTCAATTTGAACAGCTACAGCAAGATGCTATTATTTCTATTAACTCTATCATCTATCTGTCTGTCTGTCTGTATATCTATCTAGCTGTTATCTATCTATGCACCTATCTATCTCTCTTCTTTTTCTTTCTCTTTTTATTCTTGCCTTTCATATCTTTACCTATGCAAGGGAAGATTTATACTGGCTTTGCTTGGTTTCTTCTATCTTTATAGTTTAGATATGGACTATGAAATAAAGAATAGTTTTGTTATTGACAATATTTAGGAATCAGGAAGGATAGCCTTAAAAAAAAAAAAAAAAAGGCCAGAATATGTTTAAGCATACCAGGAAAGCAAAGATCTGTCACTACCATAGCATGCTACAAGGTGTTTGTAGCCATTGTGCTTGAATGGCTGGCAAGGTGCTACTTCAGATCTGACCCTGGGCCTTTAGACTGCAAACAGATTAGGGTTTCTTTTAATTTATTATTATTATTTTATTTTATTTTATTTTACACATCTCATTGCACAATATGCACTTCTCTTTGGCTTGATGCTTTTTACTCTTTTGACATGTATTTCTGTAAGCTTGTAGAGTTCCTGAAACTTAATGTCCAAAAGTAAACTCATCATTTGTTTTCCTGCTCCCTTGAGTGTGTTGCAATCTTTTATTGTTTTCAAAAGTTGCAACAGAAACCTAAGTTTTATCTTTAACTCTTTTCCTTTTTTAAGGATTTTTTTTGTATTATTTTTATTTATTTATTGGATAGAGACATCCAGAAATCAAGAGAGAAGGGGGTGATAGAGAGGGAGAGAGACAGAGAGACACCTGCAGCCCTGCTTCACCACTCACAAAGCTTTCCCCCTGCAGGAGGGGACTGGGGGCTCGAAATTGGGATCATTGCACATTGTAACATGTGCGCTCAACCAGGTGTACCACCACCTGGCCCCGTTCTTTTCCTTTTTCCTCTACAAGTCATTTATCTTTTTTCCCCCTGAAGCATCTCCTAGATATATTCCTTTTTCATCTTTATTCACTGTTACCTTTCTGTTTACTTTCATCATTGCCTTTCTAATAACTTCTATTGCAATTTTTTTTGTTGTAGTCAAAACTCACTGGGGAAAAAGCAATCCTCACCAAAAATTTCAGTTATTTAAACATAATACGAAGAGAAATCTGTGAACACAGCACCAGGGTCAATGTTTGAAGGTCTAGAATCAAGTCACTTCATGCTCATCAAACATATTTGTTGGCTTAAGTGATGAAATGGATGTTGAAAAAAGTCTAGACTATTATGGATTTCAGATGATTGTGCTTTCTTTACTTCTCATTGTTCTATACTATGTCAATTTGCAGTCTTTTTCAAACTGTCATTTAAATTCTTTACCTTCTATTTTTAATTGCCACAAAGGTTATTGCTGGGGCACTGTGCCTGCAGTTTACCATTTCTGGAGGCCATTGTTTCCCCCCCCCCCTTTTTTAAAGGTTTCTTAAAAATATTTATTTATTTATTCCCTTTTGTTGCCCTTGTTGTTTTATTGTTGTAGTTATTATTGATGTTGTTGTTGTTGGATAGGACAGAGAGAAATGGAGAGAGGAGGGAAAGACAGAGAGGGAGAGAGAAAGATAGACACCTGCAGACCTGCTTCACCACTTGTGAAGCGACTCCCCTGCAGGTAGGGAGCCAGGGGCTCGAACTGGGATCCTTACTCCAGTCCTTATGCTTTGCACCACCTGCACATAAGCCACTGCGCTACCGACCGACTCCTCCCCCCGCCTTTTTCCTTCTTTCTTTTATTTGATAGGGCAGAGAAAAGTTGCAGTGGAATGGGAAGATAGAGAGGGAGACAGAAAGAGACACCTGCAGCACTGCTTACTGCTAGTGAAGTTTCTCCTTGACCAGGGATCAGGAACTTGAACCTAAAGGTAAGAATAGAGCAGATGTGATTTGGGATCTTCATATTGGAAGAAGTTAGGAAGTCTGTTGGCATATTCTGATTTTTTCCTGAGCCTGACAGCTGTCATGCAGGTGAGCTGAAAGTATTGTCTGGAAAGATGGTGTCAGAGTTGGGAATAGGACTAGAAAGCTGTATCAGGGCAGAGAATAGCTCCAAAATATGGGAAAAATATATAAATACCATTCACTGTAAAGTGACATTCTTCTTAATTATCTGTCATTCATTTTTTAATTTTTAAAAGTATTTATTTATTTCCTTTTGTTGCCCTTGTTTTATTGTTGTGGTTATTATTGTTGTTGTGACTGATGTCGTTGTTGGATAGGACGGAGAGAAATGGAGAGAGGAGGGGAAGACAGAGAGGGGGAGAGAAAGACCTGCATATCTGCTTCACGACTTCTGAAGCAACTCCCTTGCAGGTGGGGAGTCTGGAGCTCCAACCAGGATCCTTACATCAGTCCTTGCGCTTTGCGCCACGGGCACATAACCCACTGCGCTACCACCTGACTCCTTTACTCATTTTTTTTAAATTAATTTTTTTACTACTGATTATTTGCTCTCTCTATATCTTTGAATATCTTATAATCTCCACAATGTGTCTTAGTCATCTGAGGGGAGAAACCCTTATTTTCACTTCTTTTGTAGCATGCACCATCTAAGCATATACTTTTTGAATAAATTGTTGTTGATTGACTAATTGCTAACTGGGGAAATAATCTGAAATAATTGCACTTTGGATGTCCTTTGTGGGTTTACCTTTTCCCCATGGGAAGAAATAATTGGAAATTGATTAGACTGACAGATGTTGAAGTCTTTTAGTCCTATTTAGCAAATGCTTACTGAATTCTACAACATATGGGTATGTGCTGAATAAATGTTCATTTGCTCACTTATTCAGTCAAGAGATGGTCACTGAATAGCCACTATTCACCCCACACCTTGTGAGTTACTGTAATAAATATATAATATTAAACATTTGGGTTTCAAGAATCCGAACATGAGTCCAAGATGACTCTCGTCCTAATTTGCTTACTTACATCACCAAAGATAACACCACTGCATAACCACAAGATGTTATGAAAAAGTAAATGATACGTTTTGGACAAACAAAAAATGGAGCAATGCATTTCAAGTCAAAGAGTTCAGGAAAGAAGGAAGTATGCGGATACGTATCACTGATACCAGTTTGTTTTATTTTTGAGATCAGGTCTTTTATGCAGCGTGTTGTTAAATATTTACCATGACAGAGTTTTCACTTCTAGGAAGTTGGAGTAGATGTGCATTTTTTCCCCTTCCATTTCTTCCACTCAGTAAAACTAAAAGCGCTAGATCAACATAAGAAGATTCTGAAAGGTGGACAGAAGAAGGCAACGCAACAAGGGACCTTGAGGCTTGAGTTCCATAGATTTTGTGAATGACTCACATGTCTTATCCTCGAAGCTAAAGAAACCGGCAACGTGGACATGCGAGTGAATATTGGCAGAAACAAAAACAGTGCACACATACACACACAGAGACACACACATACATAAAACAAATAAGCAAAAGGAAAAAAACACGACAACCTTGGAGGCTAGATGACAACTTACTTGGCAGAGTGCAAATTTTACCATGAATTAGGACATAGTTCAAGACCTCAAGTCACCACATGAAAGCCCCATGTAAAAGGGGAGGATTTGTGAGCAACATAGTGGATCTCTCTCTCTGCTTCTCACCATGTATCTGGAAAAGAAAAGAAGAAAAGAAAAGAAGCCTTCAAGAGGATTGGAAGCACGTAGGCGTGAAGACACCGTGAAGCATAGAGGAAACAAAACAAAACAAACAAATCAACAACAAACTCTTAACAAAATCCTGTTCTCTGTGGTCAAAGAAGCAGAAGGGAATAGGCTAGTAAAACAAAAAGCAAACAAATAAACAAAAACTTTTAGGATGCATCCACTGCTTCTATCTTCAGAAAACTATAAAAAGGTATCTTTAGAAAAATACCTGTGGTGGTCCGGGAGGTGGCACAATGGATAAAGCACTGGACTCTCAGGCATGAGGTCCCAAGTTCAGTCCGCGGCAGCACATGTAGCAGAGCGATGTCTGGTTCTTTCCCTCTCTCCTCCTATCTTTTTCACTAATAAATAAATAAACTCTTAGAAAAAAAAAACACAAAGATAAATACCTGTGCAGTAATGCCAGGTATTTCCCTTAGGGAACTAGAAGCTTTATACCCACCAGTCATAGCGAGCCTCCTACCCCATAGCCCTGTTCAGGTTTTATGTGAACCTAGGCTTCCATTTCTATGGGATAAATGTTCCCGAGCCTGCTGCCCTAATACTGTGGATTCAGTCGAGATCATTTGGGGCATTTGAATGTGGAGGTCCAATTGGTAACAGGGTGTTCCTTCTGCCCCTGCTGGCATGATGTGAGAGCCGATCTAATGATGAATCAGAAATAACAACATCACCAGCAGTAATGAGACTTCCCATGACAGTCAGCAGAGATCAATCACATAGGCTATCTGGCATGCCCACTTTCGTTCTATAGTTTCATTTGTCTGTCATTTCCTGGGCTTCACTCTCCTGGGGAGACTTTTTCAGATAGAAAAAGAGAAAATACATTCATGATTAAAACTCACAGGAAGATGGGACTTGAAGGGAGCATCCTCAATTATATGAAGAACAGCTACTACGTCCAGTATGTAGACCAAGGAGCTAGAGGAGGCTGGTAGAACATACTTTCTGGGGGCACTAGAAGTTCCAGGTTCTGTCCTTGGCACCACCATATGCCAGAGATGAACTTTGCTTTGATCTTCCTATCATTCTCTCTCATGAAAATAAGTTAATTCTTAAAAAAAGAAAAGTAAAGAAAAGAAAAAAAGGCCTATAGTCTTTCTTAATGGTGACTGAATGAAAGTTTCCCCCCAGAAACAAGGATAAACTGGGAAGTGTCAATCTATTTTATTTCAAGCCTTTTAAAAATTTTTAAATATTTTAATTTTAAATATTTAATTTTTAAATATTTATTTATTCATTTTCCCTTTTTTGTTGCCATTGTTCTTTTATTGTTGTAGTTATTATTGTTGTTGTTATTGATGTCTTTGTTGTAGGATAGGACAGAGAGAAATGGAGAGAGGAGGGGGAGATAGAGAGTGGGAAAGAAAGATAGACATCTGCAGACCTGCTTCACTGCCTGTGAAGTGACCTCCCTTGCAAGTGGGGAGCCGGGGGCTGGAACCAGGATCCTTATGCCAGTCCTTGTGCTTTGCGCCACCTGTGCTTAACCGCTGTGCTTCCGCCCGACTCCCTATTTCAAGCCTTTTTTTAATTATAGAAGTTCAATAATCAAGACTGTGCATGTATTGGTGAAAGAATAGATACATTGATTAGGGGAACAGAATACTCAGAAATAAAGCCACATAAATATGTCAGCCGATTTTTTTTTCCTATGAAAGTGCCGAAGCAGTGCATTGAAGAGAGAAGCAGTGAAAGAGCATTTAGTCTGGGCTGGTATTGAAGGGAAAGATAGCTTTAAAAAAATAGTGCTAGAACATTTGGACACCTAAAATATGAACCTTGAGCTAAAGTCTCTCCCCTTATGTGAAAATTAACTCAGCTTGGATTGTGGACATACATGTAAATTATGAAACTGTGGACTTTTTTTTTTTTTTTTTTAAATAGGAGTAGGCAAAAAGTTCTCAAAATTAACACCAAGAGCAGATCTTTGAAAAGAAAAATTAATCATTTTTAAATGACATTTATTTAATAAGGACAGAAGTTGAGAGGGAAAGGAGAGACAGAGAAGAAGAGAGACACCTCCAGCACCGCATCACCACTCACAAAGCTTGCCCCATGCAAGTGGGGGCCGGGGGCTTGAACCTGGGTCCTTGTGCATTGTAACATGTGCACTCAATCATGTGCACCACCACCCGGCCCCCTGATAAAGGACTTGTATATGGACTATATAAACTCAAAAACTCAATAGTTATAAACCAAATTATTTAATTAGGGTTTGGACAAAAGATAAGCAATGTATTAAATAAAGCCTACAAATAGCAGATGCAGAGAAACAGCTGGGAAGATATACAACTTTCTCTATTTAGTCTGGGCTGGCATAGCTCACCTGGATAGTGCACCTGCTCTGCCGTGTACACTACCCAGCTTTGAGCCTTGTGATGTCTTTCTGTTTTTCTTTATACCGTGTGTCTCTCTATCTGGGAAAGTGGTCTGGAACAGTGATGCCTTAGTGATGAAAACACACATACGTGTGTGTGTGTGTGTGTGTGTGTGTGTGTGTGTGTGTATTCAGAACTTCTGGACTATGCTCATGATTATGGTGATTGACATGGTTTGAAATGCAAGTGTAAGGATATGCAATTTAAAGTGTATGTAGGAGAGAGAGAGAGAGAGAGAGAGAGAGAGAGAGAGAGAGAGAAGAATGTATAAATCTAAGAGAATGGACATAATTCTCTTCTTTTAATGCTTCTAATGTCCCACTGTAAATTGTAAAAGCTAGCGTATTAAGTGGTACTTGTAATCCTATTTAGTCTTTAGCCTGCCAAAGAAAAATATCCTCTCTCAGGATATGTAGCTTCACTACAGTGTTAACCATTGTGATGTCAAATTCGTGTGAGTTATTCAAAACAAAAGGAAAACAAATGGCCTCACTAAGGCTTGGCAGCTGCAACAAGGAACCTATCAATTTGAGGTCTGTTGTAATGCATTACATTTAAGAGTATTCTTCCAAGCAATTCCAGTGTTTGGAATGAATGAAGAATTGTGAAAAATCTGCAACTTATTTTCAGAAATTGGGGAAAAAAAGAAAGTAAGAGTCTTGCCAAAATGTTCTTGGTTTGTATTTATGGGCTATATGAGAATGTAACAACCTAGGTTTTACCCTAATTATCAGATAATTTTCCTATAATACATCTTTGTGGAACTGTTTTCCCTTTTATTTGAATTGGAGGAAAATGTAAAAAAAAAAAAAAAGGACAGCGACATTTTAGCTAGAGAAATAGCTCACTAGTATGTTTCTCAGCCAGCAGGCAGAAAATGACCTTATCAGATTTTAGGATCTAGAGGAATTCTTAAAGGTTTAGCTATAGTCAATGGAGATTTCTACTATTATATAATTAACTCCATATCCACTGTCAGCTTACTGTATAATAAAAATGCATCCATGGCCTAGACTACTTATAATTTTTTTCATTGTTTAAAATTTTTTTTTATTTTAATTTTTTACCAGAGCACTGCTTATCTGTGGCTTATAGGAGGTATGGGGATTGAACTTGGAACTTGGGAACCTCAGGCATGAGAGTCTCTTTGCATAACCATTATGTTATCTACTCCCACATCATCGCGTAGACTTCTAATAGATACCTCTCTCAACTATCACTGATCACATCCATAAGAAATGTCGTCGTAAGGTCTCTCCAGGACCTTACCCTCATTATAGACTAGCAATGGTAGGGACTGCCCCACTCTCCAAAGGCAGGCTGGGTCAGACTACTCTGCCACTGTAGGAAGACTGGTCCTGAAATGAGTGCAGCCTAGAACATTCCCAGCTGTGACAGTGGACTGCAAACACAGACTGACAGGGACTCGGAGATTATACTGGCTCCTCTGCTAAATATGAATAGATATAGTCCCTGGGTCAGATCGAGGTGGTAAATAGTCCTTTGTATTTACATATTTTCTTCAAGTTTGCAAGCTACTCTCTGCCTTAGCTTTCTAGTTCTGTTCTCAGCTCTGACACCATCTTCCCAGATACTATTTCTAGCCCAACTCCATTTTAGCTATCAAGCTCAAGCAAAGTTTAATAAAGTCATGGGTACCTAGAAACATCCCTAAAATAGACTTCCTCTTTCTATCATAGCCTCTTTCTATCATAAGCTCCCTATTCTCATATATTTTATCTCATCTACCTTTTGGTTCCTGTTTATTCAACATTTTGTCCTGCTTTATATTTTAATACCTTTCAGCCACGAAGCTGCAGACGCTACTATAACTCTATTTTGACTCCCCTGAATAGATGACCTCACTAATGCATCCTGAAACCTCACCTCTCCAGATTCCTGCCCTACTAGGGAAAGACAGAAACAGGCTGAGGGTATGGATCAACCTGTCTAGTTGAGAAGCAATTACAGAAACCAGAACTTCTACCTTCTACACCCCATAAGGAATTTGGATCTATACTCCCAGAGCGGGAGAAATGTTAAGAGAAGATGACCAGAGGGCTCTGAACCACAGTTTCACTGGGATCCAAAGTGTCTGTCATCAGGAATCTGATTTTTGTATTATCACAGGAAGAAGGTACATCTGGAAAACACCAGAGGAAGTCAGGCACTGTTTCTGTTATCTGAAAGAGTGAGAAAAAAAAAAAAAGGAAAAACATCAGGAAATAGTAATAGGTGTAGGTGTAACTTAGGAAAGAAGTAAAGGCAGGACAGTAAAATATATGGGCAAAAAAAATTATAGATATAGATAGATAGTGATAGAATTAAGATCAACCCATATCTGTGACTCTGGGAGAAATATTGCAGTTTCCAATTGAGGGATTGGGGGTACAGAACTATGGTGGTGGGAATGATATAGGATCATAGTCTTATTATCTTATCATTTTGTAAATCAGTATTAAATCACTCATAAAATTAGTTTAAAAATGCCACCATGAACTCACAAAAGAGACAGAAATAAAGCTTGATGATAGCTTAGAACATCTGTGAAATCAGCTCTATTAGAAACAACAGAATAGGGAGCAAATACTAAGTGTCCTGAGAGGACTTGCCCTGTGTACCCACCTCAAGACCATGTGAGAGCTGCCTTCAGGACTGTGAGGTGCACCGTCTGCTCAGTTCTGTTCAGTGCCTTTGTCATCTACCATGAACCTGACCATGTTCTAGGTCCCAAAGAATGCAGACGTGAACAGGACAGATGAAAAAAAAGTTCCCTCAGGGAGTCTCTAAACTAGAAAGATGAATAATACACATACATTGACTGTATAGTGTGTCTGGAAGTGACCTGCTCCACGCCTGAAAATAGAAAGCACGGGAGGAAGGAAAAGAACTGCTACTGGGGGAGTTTCAATCTAACACAAAGTTGTCCAGAAGACATCTGTGGAGAAGAGAAGTGGATTTTGAGCAAAGCCTATGTGCCTTCTGAGCAAGGGCGCCGCTGACGGAGAGGATGATTAGTGGAACGGTTGTCAGTGGCAAGGCTGAACTTCAACAAGAAGGCTAGGGTGGCTTGAGCAGAGGAAGGGAGTTGTAGAGACAAAGTGTGAAGGCAGCAGGTCTGAGTGATAGTCTTGTGGGCTATATCTAAAGGATTTGGGCTCTTACTCTGAGAAAGAGGCAGAACAGGGTGACCTTCTCAGCAGGGGACCAGTGCGACTTTTCCAGATAACTTTGGTGTGAGTACTGTGTTACCATGATAATTAGGAAGTGGCTCAAATACTAGATTGAGGCAGTCTTCTTCTTCTCCTTCTCCTCCTCCTCCTCCTCCTCCTCCTCCTCCTTCTCCTTTTCCTGCTCCTTCTCCTTCCCCTTCCCCTCCCCCTTCCCCTTCTCCTTCTTCTTCTCCTCCTTCTCCTTTTCCTTCTCCTCCTCCTCCTTCTCTTCCTCTTTCTTCTCCTCCTCCTTCTCCTCCTCCTTCTCCTTCTCCTCCTTCTCCTTTTTCTCTTCCTTCTCTTCCTCCTCCACCTCCTTCTTCTCTTTTCCCTCCTCCTGTTTCTTCTTCCTTTCTTCCTCTTCCTCCTTCTCCTCCTCCTTTTTCTCTTCCTTCTCTTCCTCCTCCACCTCCTTCTTCTCCTTCCCTCGTCCTGCTTCTTCTTCCTTTTTTCCTCCTCCTCCTTCTCCTCCACCTTCTAATTAGGGGGACTAATGGCTTTCAATAAATACAGTTGTTGATACATATGCAATTTTTTTTTCAGTTTTCTGCAACACTCTCACCCCCAGCTTAGAACTTCCTCCACCATCTTGCACCAGGACCTGAAAGCCTTCCTCCCCTCCCATACTCCCTGCTCCCAGAGTTCTGTACTTGGGTCCAATGGTAATTTAGGAAGCTTCTGGTCTCTACCTGGGGGGGGGGGGTATGTAGCTTCATAAGTGGTGTAGCAGTGCAGTATCTCTCTCTCTCTCTCTTTCTCATCCTCTATCAAAAAAAGGGCCACTGGAAATGGTGGTTTTGCAGCTCCTGTAATAACCCTAGTGTTTTAAAAAAAAGGACTATAAATGGGAGAAGGATATTTGAATGGAAAAAATAGTAAGCAAAATCTTTTTTTCTTTACTTTTTAAAAATGTTTTTATATTTATTTATTTTTCCTTTTGTTGCCCTTGTTGTTTTCATTGTTGTAGCTATTATTGTTACTGATGTTGTCATTGTTAGGACAGAGAGAAATGGAGAGAGGAGGGGAAGACAGAGAGGGGGAGAGAAAGATAGACACCTGCAGACCTGCTTCAAAGCCTGTGAAGCCACCTCCCTGCAGGTGGGGAGTTGGGGGCTCGAACCAGGATCCTTAAGCTGGTCTTTGCACTTTGTGCCACGTGCACTTAACCCACTGCGCTACCTCGAAACTCCTGCAAAATCTTTTTATTATTATTACTTTTACTTATTGCCACCAGCATTAGTGTTGTCAGTGCTGGCACTATCAACCTACTGCCCCTGATCACCATTTTTCCATTCTATTTTATTTGATTGGACAGAAAGAAATAGAGCAAAGAGGGGAGACAGAGAGGGAGAGGGAAAGACACCTCCAAGCCAGCTTTACTATTCTTGAGGCTCCCCCCACCCCTCATGTAAATGGGGAGTGAGGTCTCAAACAGCAAGCAAAATCTTGTATCTCAATATAACTTTTCTATTTTAACAAGTGGAAGTGGGAATACAGTATCATAATAAAATATCTTTCTTCACAATTAATAGTTGGGCGGCTGGGAGATATAGCTCACCAGGTAGAGTGCACAATTGACCGTGCTTGAGCCCCATGATGCCACACATGGGAACACCATGCATAACATGGTGGTATCTTATGTCTCTCCCTTCAGTTAACAAAAACAAACAAAGAAAAATCCACTCAGAGCAGTGGAAGTGTGCATGTGTGAAACTACGGAGCTCCAGGAAAAATTGCTGAAGCAATGAAGCTGGCCATAGGAGATCTGCTTTAGTTAGAGGTGCATTAATAATGGAGTAGTCATTAGCAGGATACCTTACAATTTTCAACAGTTAACATTAAAAAATATCCACTTTTGGCATCGCAGCTTGGAAATATCAATTGGCAGTGGGAAAGGCTGTGAAGATAAAGGTAGTCAGAAGTAGAGAGATCTGCGCTGCGTGCATCTTCTGAACCTTTTTGTCTTTTTTTTGTGATTCTGTGCCCAAGACGTGTGTGGGCTTACTGAAACTTTAATAAATACACTAGTTTACGTCGTGTTTAAAGTCGGATCTCCATCGCCAGAATATTTACTTTTGTAGTTTTCCTCTTAACACCTATGAATTCACAACCTAAGTCAGCCTTTCTAATTCTCTGAAAAAGGTTACTAGTGGCATGCTGCAAATGATAGGATTTTCTTTGAGAAATGCTTGTGGAGATTTTAAAAACATTGGGAAAATGTTGACACACTTGGCTGAGAATGATTGCATTAGATACACGTTTCTCTAGATAAAGGTTTGTCAGCACCCCATTGTATTTTTTTCAGGTTGAAACTTGGCATCATAAAGTGAGAGATTCAAACAAGTGAGTGAAATCTTTCTTTTGTTTGAAGGAGAGATTCTCTTCATACCGTGGTAGAGAGAGAGCTATGCCCTATACAGACTTTGAGAAGCTTGATTTTTGCCTTTTTCCTTCTTCTTTCTTTTTTTTTTTTGTTTTTTTAATTAAGAAGCGCCTTCTTTTTTTTAAGTTATTTATTAATGAGAAACATAGGAGGAGAGAGAAAGAGCCAGACATCACTCTGGTACATGTGCTGCCGGGGATTGAACTCAGGACCTCATGCTTGAGAGTCTGCTGCTTTATCCACTGCGCCACCTCCCGGACCACAAGAAGCGCCTTCTAAGAGTAGTTTACCTTTGGACATAAAACTAGGAAAAGGAATACCTTTTGATGTTTAGCAATAGCTTTGTTAATAGCAGAAATAATTTTAAAGGTTTTTTTAAAATAAGTGTTTTATGCATTTTTTTCTCCTAGAGATCATAATCACATTGAAAATTGAAACACTGATATCCCCAAGGGCTGAGTTTTCCTTCCTGTCCCTGAAACAAAATGAGAACACTCACAAAGATGTTACCCTTTTTGGAATAGCATTAAGTGCATCTTTGTTGTGAATTTGAGACAATATAGGAACCGCATACAATAAACTGAAAAGAAAGGGTTTATTTATTTATTTATTTATTTATTTATTTTTGCTTAACACCATTGCTATTGTGAAAAGAAAGGTTTATTTATTTATTTATTTATTTATTTTTGCTTAACACCATTGCTATTGTATCGAAAGGGTTTGTATTTTTTATAGTTCTGGAAGAAATCTATGCAATGGAACAATACTAAAATGTAAGCTTTTGTTATCCTCTTTGTTGTAAGCTACTGGGTTACCTTCCATACAGGCAGTTCCTGTCTTCAGACACATCTCTTACCAGTGTCTTGTGTGGTGTCCTCCAGAAACAAAACATTCTTTATTCTTTGTAGTTCTATGGTTGTTCGCTATACATTTTATCCTTACTTTGCTTTGTTCTCTTGATACTTCATCTTGATGGCTGTGTGATGTTTGTACACAGACTGTTTCATCAGTCTTTTTAAGAATTTCATGTTTAGACTGTTGCAAATATTTTCTACTACAAACAATGCTGCCACGAATGCCCTTACACACAGATCCTCTTGTCTGATACTTGTAGGAAACTTTGTTGAAGAGAAACTTTTATGTTAACAGTGTGTGTGCGCGCGTATGAGGTCCATTGATTTCTGTAGTAACTGTACTCTCTCAGCAACAATATAGAGTCAGACTGTCCTTTTTCCTAGCTACTGCTCTGTGTGTCCCGCCTTTGGAGTTCTAGCACTCTCCTGGAGGGAGGTGAGATGTTGTTTTGATTTCCATTTCTTTTCCCTTTTTTTGGGAGTATAATTTACATAACTTTTATTGATTGAATGATGATCAACAAGACCATAGGATAAGAGCGATACAATTCCACACAATTCTCACCACCAGAGTTCTGTATCCCATTCCCTCCACTGAAAGCTTTCCTATTCTTTATCCCTCTGGGAGCATGGACCCAGGATCATTATGGGGTGCAGAAGGTGGAAGGCCTGGCTTCTGTAATTGCTTCTCCAGTGGACGTGTGTATTGACAGGTTGAGCCATACTCCCAGCCTGTTTTTGCCTTTCCTTAGTGGGGCAGGGCTCTGGACAGGTGGGGTTCCAGGACACATTAGTGATGTCATCTGCCCAGGGAAGTCAGGTGTCATGGTAACATCTGCAATTTGGTGGCTGAAAAAGCATTAAGATATAAAGCAGAACAAATTGTTTAATAATCAGGAATCTAAAGGTAAGTATATAGCAGATAAGATTTGGGGTGGGTCTCCATTTTGGAAAAAGCTAGTAGGTCCGTTATAGGTAAATTCCAACAGGTAAATGACTTTACTAGTTTTTGCCTGAGCCCAAGAGCTCACAAGCAGGTGGACCAAAGGTATCGTTTGGATAGATGGTGTCAGAGTTGGAAATAGGACTAGAAAGCTGTATCAGGGAAAAAAGAGTAGCTCCCAAATATGGGAAAAGTATATAAATATTGTTAACTGTAAAATTCTATTGATTGGATCTAGGGCCTATATTCAGCACAGGAACCTGTGTAACCTCTGCATCCCTGTAGGTCTGAGCTTGCATTCTGTGGTCATGGCTAGGAACATTCTAGGCTACACTCACTGCAGGACCCGTTAGAGTATGTTGGCCAACCTCCCTTCGGAGAATGGAACAGTCCCTACCACTGTTGATTTACATTGAGGGAAAGGTCTTATAAGAACCCACAAAAGGTTCCACTATGCTGTTCCTGATGCAAATGACCAGTGACAGTGGAGAGAGGTATGTTAGAGGTCTAGGTCCATCATGTCTGTGTAGGAATCCCAGGACTCACTGACTAAGGCCCCGGGTTAATGGGGTGACCTGGTAGTAACCAAGAGTCATCATTAAAGTATGCCAGTCTCTTACCCTTATCCAGTTGTTATAGTCCTTATTCTGTCTGACAGGGTTAGCCTTGGAGTGACTGAGGGAGGTAAAATAGGAAGTAGTGGAAGAGGGGGCATCTAGGTCTAAGTAGAAATTATTTGATTAGGCACTTTATGGTGTCATTTTCCGGTCTTTCTACTTGCTTGCTGCTGTGCACTATTGCTTTAAGGTATATATTTTCCCTTAACTTATGGATACTTATCTCATGAGCCCTGGTCTATATCTATGTTCTGAGTGTCTATTTTTGTACTTTTCTTTATTAGTGATTTAATATTGATTTATAAAATTATAAGATAATAGGGGTGTAATTTTATAATATTCCCACCTACAGAGTTTAGTGTCCCCATCTCCTTCACTGGAAACTGCAGTAGTTCCCCCAGGGTCACAGATATAGGTTGACTTAACATCTCTATCTCTCATCTCCATTTCTTGTCTCCATCTCTCATCTCTATCTCTCATCTCCATCTCTCATCTCCATCTTCATCTCTCATCTCCATCTCTCATCTCCATTTCTTGTCTCCATCTCTCATCTCTATCTCTCATCTCCATCTCTCATCTCCATCTTCATCTCTCATCTCCATCTCTCATCTCCATCTCTCATCTCCATTTCTTGTCTCCATCTCTCATCTCTATCTCTCATCTCCATCTCTCATCTCCATCTTCATCTCTCATCTCTATCTCTCATCTCCATCTCTCATCTCCATCTCCATCTCATCTCCATTTCCAACTCCATCTCTCATCTCCATCTCTCATCTCCATCTCTGTCTCCATCTCCATCTTGATCTCTCATCTCCATCTCTCATCTCTATCTCTTTCACTCTTCTATATCAATATCTATATCTGTTTTTGTCCACATTTTTTTTCTATAATCCTGTCTTCACTTCCTTTCTAAGTCAGACCTATACCTATCACTACTTCCCAATGTCCTTCCTTTTTTTCCTCTCCCTGCCCCCTCAAGGTTATTGCTGGGGCTCAGTGCCGTACTTTGAATCCACTATTCCTGGAGGCCATTTTTTTCCCCTTTCATTTTATTGGATACAACAAAGAATTTGAGACAGGCAGGGGGAGATAGAGAGGGAGAGAGAAAGATATATACCAGCAGACCTATAACACTGCTTGTGAAGTGACTCCCCTGCAGGTAGAGAGCCAAGGTCTGGAACCAGGATACTTGTGGGGGGTTGTGTGTGGGGTCCTTGCGCTTTGCACTATGTGTGCCTGACTGCCTGACCCCCACCTTTTTTTCCTCTCTCTGTCAGTTAAGAGAAATAGTGCTTGACTTCTTCTGGGGTTTCCCAGATTCACTTCCCTTTCAGTGATGGTTATGCCTATCAATTTTTATTTCTGTGTTAACTGATCCTTTGATCTGTAGTAGATCAGTTAGAACATTTTCTTTAATGAATGCAATCCAAGTTAGTGACTCTTAAGCAATAAGTACATTTGTTATCTCAGTGAACAGCCCAGAAGTTGGATAGTTTTAGTATATCAATAAAGTCATCAAGACCCAGGGCGTTTCATCTTTCCATTACGGTTTTTCTCTGTGCACTTGCAGATAACAACTTACTGTGTAGTGTGGCAAAAGACATAAGGGCTGGTTAATCTTTTTTTATTTCTTTAAGTTCTTGTAATAGTTTTTAACTTGTTAATGTTTTAGCAGTATGTAGTCTTTTGGGTATGTTTCTAATATAATTTTAATGTTTCTGATGGCTTTATTTTTCTTCCTGTTTATGAACTCCATCAATGTATACGTTATCCCTAACTATTGCCTTGCCTTGCTTTTACTTGAGTTCTTGTATATTTACATTGAATTTTCTTTTTCTTTTTTTTTTTAATTTCTTTATTGGGGAATTAACGCTTTACATTCGACAGTAAATACAATAGTTGCTACATGCATAACATTTGCCAGTTTGCCATATAACAGTACAACCCCCACTAGGTCCTTTATCATCCTTTTTGGACTTGTATTCTCCCCCCCTCCACCCCCCCAGAAACTCCAGAGTCTTTTACTTTAGTGCAATAGGCCAATTCCAGTTCTAGTTCTGCTTGTGTTTTCTCTTCTTTTTAATATTTATTTATTTATTTCCTTTTGTTGCCCTTGTTTTATTGTTGTAGTTATTATTACTGTTGTTCTTGATGTCATCATTGTATAGGACAGAGAGAAATGGAGAGAGGAGGGGAAGACAGAGAGGGGGACAGAAAGATAGACACCTGCAGACCTGCTTCACCGCCTGTGAAGTGACTCCCCTACAGGTGGGGAGCTGGGGGCTTGAACTGGGATCCTTGCACTGGTTCTTGTGCTTTGTGCCACCTGCACTTAACCCGCTGCACTACAGCCCGACTCCCATGTTTTCTCTTCTGATCTTGTTTTTCAACTTCTGCCTGAGAGTGAGATCATCCCATATTCATCCTTCTGTTTCTGACTTATTTCACTTAACATGAATTCTTCATGGTCCATCCAAGATTGGCTGAAAGCAGTCAAGTAACCGTTTTTAATAGCTAAGTAGTATTCCATTGTGTATATAGATCACAACTTGCTCAGCCACTCATCTGTTGTTGGACACCTGGGTTGCTTCCAGGTTTTGGCTATTACAAGTTGTGCCGCCAAGAACATATGTGTACACAGATCTTTCTGGATGGGTGTGTTGGGTTCCTTAGGATATATCCCCAGGAGAGGAATTGCAGGATCATAGGGTAGGTCCATTTCTAGCCTTCTGAGAGTTCTCCAGACTGTTCTTCACAGAGGCTGAACCAATTTACATTCCCACCAGCAGTACAGGAGGGTTCCTTTGACCACACAACCTCTTAAGCATTTGCGGCTGCTACCTTTTCTGATGTATGACGTTCTCACAGGAGTGAAGTGGTATCTCCTTGTTGTCTTTACTTGCATTTCTCTGACAATCAAAGACTTGGAGCATTTTTTTCATGTGTTTCTCGGCCTTTTGGATCTTTTCTGTGTTGAATATTCTGTCCATGTCCTCCCCCCATTTTTGGATGGGGTTATTTGTTTTCTTGTTGTTGAGTTTGGCAAGCTCTTTATTTATTTTGGTTATTAGCCTCTTGTCTGATATATGGCATGTAAAGATCTTCTCCCATTCTGTGAGGGGTCTCTTGGTTTGGGTAGTGGTTTTTTTTGTTGTTGTTGTTGTGCAGAAGCTTTTTAATTTGATGGAGTCCCAAAGGTTTATGCTTGCCTCATTGAATTTTCATTTTACAGAAGCGTTTGCTTATTTTTGGTTTTATAGCATTGCATTTGGTCCTAATATTTGACTGTGTAAGAGTGAAATACTTTTTTGGGGAGTGTCACTTTTTTATGTTCCCTTTTTCCTTTTCTGTGGCATTTAAGTTTTTTTTATTTTTCATACATACACATATATATACATATATATATATATGTGAAATTGAGAACTTATACATGTGCTATTTCACTGCTCTGACCACTTATTTTTAAAATTCAGAGCAACAGAGATAGAGGGAGAGACAGCACAGCAGCTTCCTTCCCCCCAGTGCCATAGCATCTCTCCTGTGGTACCAGAGTCTATACGTGAGCCACGTGTATGTCAAAGTATGCTGCCTACTCAGTGAACCTTATCTCTTTCCCACTTACATTTATCATGAAGCGAATTGTGTTCTTTTGATATCAATTGTTAGTACAAGGCTAGTCAGGCTAGAGATCAGTGCTCTGCCCCAGGCTGATAGCAGTTACTTTCAAACTTGCTATTTTATGTCTGAGTACAGTTTTGGTTAGGTTTTATTCCACTCCATCCCACACCTTTGCCTTCTGCTTCTTATGCCCAGAAGTGACAAGAGAGAGAGGGGACCAGGTTGCTGCTCTGCCATCTCTGTAGTGTTGGGGGATCAAGCCCCAGGGCCCAGTGTGTGCAAAGTATGTGCTATACTGCTGAGCCTTCAGCTTTTTAAAAGTAAAACTACTCCATGTGGTTTGTTATTCCTTCGCAGCTACCTTTTTTTGTTGTTGTTGTTTTTCCAGATTTGACCAGGAAATCTCTTGCTTCTACTTTATGCACCAAAATCATTATCCAAACAGGGGTGCTTAGCCCCCCTCCCCCATTAGTATGTGACACAACTGACCTCTGCTGGTATTGTCTCAGATCTGGAGTCACTGGTGTTCTCTTCTGACTTTTTCCTGTCCCCCTCTACCTACCCCCCCCCCCATTTTAGTTGTAAGGTGACGTCTGCATGCTAAGTTCATGGGGGAAATTCTGATTTATTCAGAATTCTGTGCATCTTCCTGATAAGTGCAGGAAAGCCTGGTGCAGGCTCCTGATCTGTGTTTTAAGAGCCACATCATTTCTTACTTTTATAACGTAAAGCTATAACTCCATCTATGGTCTTCTCTGAAAAAAAAAAAGAAAGAAACAGTGAAAGTTAAATATCGTGCTAGAAACTGACACTCTAAATCAAGGAGGTGAGTAGATTGTTTTAGAAACTTTTCTGCAGGATTATCCATGTGTAATATGTTTATATATATATATGTGTGTGTGTGTGTGTGTGTGTGTGTATGTATGTGTGTGTATATGTATACACATGGTTGTATCTTTATACATGTATGAAATGCTAGCAGTTTGTGTTGTATACACAACCTCTTGGGGACTGTTTTCCTAGTGGAAGAACAAATATCAAAGCTGATTGTATTACTTTCCTTGAGCTGTCTTCATATGTTCCAGAAAGTTGGTAACTTATATTAACAGAAATGTATTCTTTTTATTTTTAAATTTATTTATTTATAAAATGGAAACACTGACAAAACCATAGGATAAGAGGGGTACAACTCCACATAGTTCTCACCAGCAGAACTCCATATCCCATCCCCTCCCCTGATAGCTTTCCTATTCTTTAACCCTCTGGGACTATGGACCCAGGGTCATTGTGGGATGCAAAAGGTGGAAGGTCTGGCTCTTCTGTAATTGCTTCCCCACTGAACATAGGTGTTGACAGGTTGATCCATACTCCCAGCCTCTCTCTTTCTCTAGTGGGGCAGGGCTCTGGGGAATGGGAGCTTCAGGACACATAGTGGGGTTGTCTGTCCAGGGAAGTCTGGTTGACATTATACTAGCATCTGGTACCTTGTGGCTGAAAAACAGTTAACATATAAAGCCATACAAATTGTTGATTAATCATGAACCTAAAGGCTGGAGTATTGCAGAAGAAGATTTGGGGGGGGTCTCAGTTTTGGAAATAATTAGTAGGTCTATTTTAGGCATATTCCAAAGGGCCTATGATGTGTTATTTCATAGTTCTGAAGGACAGAAGTGCAAAAAAAAAGTGTCAGTGCTTCCTTCAGAGGCTACTACTTGTATAATTACTTACTTACTTAATTATTATCATTATTATTTTTGCCACCAGGGTTATCATTAGGATTTGGTACTTACATGACTCCATTACTCCAGGTCGCTATTTTTTTCTTTATCTTGACAGAGAATGAGAGACAGAATTGTGTAGAACAAAACAGAGAAGGGAAGATAGTTTCTCACCACTCCACTGTCTCTGAGGCTTCTCCCTGCTGGTGCTTCCATATGGGGACCCAGGGCTCAAACCCAGGTCTTTGTGCGTCTACCAGATGAGCTACCTGCTGACCCCTACACTATTAATATCAACATTATTCCCCAAGAATTCTGTACTTGAATTGAAAAGTTGAATATATTTGACCAATAATATGCAAAATAACATTAAGAACAAAACCAAGGCACAGTCATTTTGGTAGGTGAAGCGATCATTTTTTTTTTTTTGCTGTTATATGTGAATTTCACTAGTCCTGGTCCAGCATTTTCCTTCATGTATATATCACAACCCTGGAACTTCCTGTGTTTGCTATGGTACTCTCCTTGTGGTCTAGGGCTTGACTCACCACCATACTTCTAGAAAGGCATGTGCCCTGCCTAGTGAGCTCTCTCTCTGTGGCCTTGTATTTTATGAAGTGATGCTTTGGTGAGCTTGGATAGGAGTTAGCCTCCAAGGCCCGACTGTCCCTAAAGCTCTGAAAGAAGGTGAATACCACAGGCATGTCAGAAGATTCATTGCTGGTGGTATGAGAGGCAGCTTTTAGTGAGAAGTGCACATCCTTATGTGAAACGCCTCATGCTGTGTGACGTGGCATGCAAAGCAATGCAGTACTTCCTCACTGGTGATATTGTAAAGCCAGAGGAACCATAAGAGCAACGTGTTGATTTCACACTCGTTTCGAATCCACTCATCTTAGTGGTGTTTTATTACAACGCAAAATCACACAGGAATGTGCGGAAGAGCAGGTAAAGATCTCCACAGGCAGGGCTAGCCCATATTTGTGGCAGACAGAAGAGTCCAGGTAAACGTAGAGGCTAGTAATCAACTGGAGGTGTGTACTCAGGCTCGTGGGGATGGCCCAGCTCCTGCAGCTGTCACCAAGTGGGGCTGGTAGTGGTAGCTAGTATTCATTTCCAAAACTAAGGGCAGGGGGAATCTGGCATTTTACATGAAGACTTGGGCATTACTTAAAGAAAAAAAAAACAAAGTTGCTTGGTTTAAACAAAAATGCCTGTTTGCATTCTTTGCCTCCTGAGCCATTTGTTTGTCACCCTTGTTAAAGGAAGGCCAAGGAGTATTTTTTTTTTTTTTTGGTATGGCTGCTTGAGTTTTTGATGTCTGAATTCTCTTCAGGTCTGCCACTTTTGATGGGCAGTTGGAATATTTTGCTTTATTGGTTTCAATTTGATACCTTTCCTTTTCCACTGGCAAAGTGACATTCAAGTACACTTTGTGTTTGTTTGTTTGTTTGTTTTTTTACTGAGGTGTTAGACGTTTGGCAGCCTTGGAAATAATCTCTAGCCACAGTTTTGTGCTTGTACCCCATCAGGTTCAGCCCAAATATGAGAATCATTGTACTTTTGGCACACATGGGCAGAATTTATGCTGCATTGAATTGGATGGGACTTTCCAGGTTATCTTGAATTTGGCTAAAGTCCAAGTTGAATAAAGAAGCATTAACACCCCCTTGCCCTCTGTTTCTTTTTAATTTATCTTTATTTATTTACTGGATAGAGACAGCCAGAAATGAAGAAGGAAGGGGGAGATGGAGAGGGAAAGAGACAGAGAGACACCCGCAGCACAGCTTTACCACTTGCAAAACTTTCCCCCTGCAGGTGGGAACAGGGTTCTTGAACCCAGGTTCTTGCACATTGTAACATGTGTGCTCAACCAGGTGCGCCACCACCTGTGGCCGCCAGACCTCTTTTTAAAGGGAGGTACAAATAACAAAGTTGTTGATACATGTGTAAAATTTCTTAATCTTGGGAGTCGGGCTGTAGCGCAGCGGGTTAAGCGCAGGTGGCACAAAGCACAAGGACCGGCATAAGGATCCCGGTTCGAACCCCGGCTCCCCACCTGCAGGGGAGTTGCTTCACAGGCGGTGAAGCAGGTCTGCTGGTGTCTATCTTTCTCTCCTCCTCTCTGTCTTCCCCTCCTCTCTCCATTTCTCTCTGTCCTATCCAACAACGACAACAACAATAATAACTACAACAATAAAACAACAAGGGCAACAAAAGGGAATAAATAAAATAAATATTAAAAATAATTAAAAAAAAATTTCTTAATCTTTGCAAGCTAGCATGGGGGTGCCTCTTCCAGGATGCGGACTCTCTGGGTTGGAGAGAACTCGAGCAAAGCCAGCCTCGTGCGTGAGAGATGACTCAGGAACAGACTCATGGTGGCGAGACCATTCAATTCTGATCAGAGAGCCAAGGCTTTTTAAAGGTCGGACCTGGAAGTGGCAAGTCGGAAACGGAAATGGCTAGGAAAGGGGCTGAGAAAGGCAAAACAGCTGGAAAGGTGGGAACTTCCTTAGCAACTGTTACGAAGGTTTTAACTGGTGGGATTAATAGTAACCTGAAGTCAGGGAGGATCTTGAGGGTAGAAAGAAGATATATCAAAGGAATGAAATGGGTGGGGATCTTTCAGGCAAAATAATAATTATGTAGACAGTAAGTCTGATAAGACCAGAGGATAGATGTCAAGCCCTCAAGTCAAGCCCTGCCAAGCATCCTCACAATTCCTGACATCTCCCCCTTTCTTTTTATCTAATGGCCATAATATCAGGAATACAGGGTGCTTTGTGAGACAGGAGGTCTGGTAAGACGGGGTAAACCCTTGGGGTTACTCCTGTCCCTTCTTGCTCAATCTCTCGGTAGAGAGACTGACAGGATAGAAGCACTCCTCAGGTCAAGCCCTGCCAGGCTCTAACACATTCTCACAATTTCCCAACAAATCTTTCTTTTTTTCATTTTTTAAAATTTCTTTATTGGGGAATTAATGTTTTATATTCAACAGTATATACAATAGTTTGAACATGCATAACATTTCCCAATTTTCCATGTAACTATACAACCCCCACTAGGTCCTCTGTCATCCTTCTTGGACCTGTATTCTCCCCCATTCCCACCCCAGAGTCTTTTACTTTGGTGCAATATGCCAATTCCAGTTCAGGTTCTACTTGTGTTTTCTCTTCTGATCTTGTTTTTCAACTTCTGCCTGAGAGTGAGATCATCCCATATTCATCCTTCTGTTTCTGACTTATTTCAGTTCACATGAATTTTTTAAGGTCCATCCAAGATCAGCTTAAAACAGTGAAGTCACCATTTTTTATAACTGAGTAGTATTCCATTGTGTATATATACCACAACTTCCTCAGCCACTCATCTGTTGTTGGACACCTGGGTTGCTTCTAGGTTTTGGCTATTACAAATTGTGCTGCTAAGAACATAGGTATACACATATCTTTTTTTTCTTTTCTTTTTTATTTATTTATTCCCTTTTGTTGCCCTTTTTTTTTATTGTTGTAGTTATTATTGTTGTTGTCGTTGTTGGATAGGACAGAGAGAAATGGAGAGAGGAGGGGAAGACAGAGAGGAGGAGAGAAAGATAGACACCTGCAGACCTGCTTCACCGCTTGTGAAGCGACTCCCCTGCAGGTGGGGAGCCAGGGTTCGAACCGGGATCCTTATGCCGGTCCTTGTGCTTTGCGCCACCTGCGCTTAACCCGCTGCGCTACAGCCCGACTCCCTATACACATATCTTTTTGGATGGGTGTGTTGGTTTCCCAGGAGAGGAATTTCAGGATCATGGGGTAGGTCCATTTCTAGTCTTCTAAGAGTTCTCCTGACTGTTCTCCACAGAGGTTGGACCAATTTACATTCCTACCAGCAGTGCAGGAGGGTTCCTTTGACCCCAGAACTTCCCCAGCATTTGTTGCTGCTACCAATTCTGATGTCTGATATTCCCACAAGAGTGAAGTGGTATCACATTGTTGTCTTTATTTGCATTTCTCTGACAATCAAAGACTTGGAGCATTTTTTCATGTGTTTCTTGGCCTTTTGGGTCTCTTCTGTGGTGAATATTCTGTCCATGGCCTCCCCCCATTTTTGGATGGGGTTATTTGTTTTTTTGTTGTTGAGATTTGCAAGTTTTTTTTTTTTTAACCAGAGCACTGCTCAGCTCTGGCTTATGGTGGTGCAGGGGATTGAAGCTGGGACTTTGGAGCCTCAGGCATGAGAGTCTCTTTGCATAACCATTATGCTATCTACCCCTGCGACTTCCAAGTTCTTTATATATTCTGGTTATTAGCCTCTTGTCTGATGTATGGCATGTAAAGATCTTCTCCCATTCTGTGAGGGGTCTCTTGGTTTGGGTAGTGTTTTATTTTTTTTTGTTGTTGTTGTTGTGCAGAAGCTTTTTAATTTGATGTAGCCCTATAGGTTTATACTTGCCTTAGTCTTCTTTGTAATTAGATTCCTTTCGTTGAAGATGTCTTGAAAATTTATGCGGAAAAGAGTTCTGCCAATATTTTTCTCTAAGTAACTGATGGTTTCTGGTCTAACATCCAAGTCCTTGATCCACTTGGAATTTACTTTTGTATTTGGTGAAAGATAGTGGTTCAGTTCATTCTTCTTCATGTTTCAACCCATTTTTTCCAACACCATTTGTTGATGAGACTCTGCTTTCCCCATTTAAAAAGATTAGATGTCCATAGGTGTGGGGGCTCCCTTCTGGGCTCTCAATTCTATTCCACTGATCAGTGTGTCTATTCATGTTCCAGTACCAAGCAGTTTTAATGACAATGGCCCTATAGTACAATTTGAGATCTGGGAGTGTGATGCCTCTGGTTCTGTTATTTCTTCTCAAGATTTTTTGGCAATTCTAGGTCTTACCTGGTTACAGTTAAACATCTGTAGCATTTGTCTATTCTCCTAAATGTAATTGGGATCTTGATGGGGATAGCATTAAATTTGTATATGGCTCTAGGTAGTATATTCATTTTAATGATATTAATTCTTCCAATTCATGAACATGGAATATCTCTCCACTTCTTTTGTTAGGAATACGCCTACCAAAAGAAGTGAAAAACTTATATATTGAAAACTCATAATCAGTATTTAAAGAAATGGAAGAAGATACAAAGAAGTGGAAAGATATCCCACGGGGTTCATGGGTTAGAATAATTTACATTATCAAAAAGAATATTCTACCTAGAACCATATACAAATTTTATGAAATCCCCATCAAGGTCCTACCACATTTTTTTAAAGAATAGAACAAAAGTTGCAGACCTTTATCTGGCACCAGAAAATACCTAGAAAATAATCTTGAGAAACAAAGAACAGAACTGGAGGCATCACACTCACAGATTTCAAACTATAGTATACGTAGGGCTATTATAATCAGTACTGTCTGGTGCTAGAACAAAAATAAACACAATGAGCCAGTGGTACAGAATTGAGAGCCCAGAAGTAAGCTCCCACACCTATTGTCATCTAATTTTTGATGAGGGGGCCCAAACTATAAAATGGAGAAAGGGGAGTCTGCTGGGAAACTGGGTGCAAAACAATGAAACTGAGCCACTACATCTCACCTGACACAAAAGTAAACTCCAAATAGATCAAAAGACTTGGTTGTTAGACCAGATACTATCAAATATTTAGAGAAAAATATTGACAAAAGTCTTTCCCATCTAAGTTTTATAGGAATCTTTAATGATTCTACTTCAATTGAAAAGAAGACAAAAACAAAAATAAACCAATGCGACTATATCAAATTGAAAAGTTTCTATATTTACTATTCCAAACTATCATTCCAGCTCTTCCCGGCTGATAAAATATTTGAGTATAGGAGAAAAAGAAAGAGATATTCTCATTGTTGTGAATTGTTGCTCCAGCCCTGGTCTGAAGTTTGGCTGGCCCCAGGGAGAGGGAAGAGAAGAAATGCTTTAAACTGGATCTGAACCTGAAATTCAATAACAAATGATTTTTGAGCCTTAAATACTGGAAAGAGACTCTTCTAATAACTGGAAGTTATTGGAAAGTGGTAGAATCTGTCCACATGTTATTAAGGGGCAGTAAAGTGTGATTCATTGTAGTAAAACTATCAACAGGGACCAAGGAAAAGAAAACCATTTCAAATTTATATGTTATCGATGTTGACCATACAGTTAGTTACCTGGTTATCTACAATATGGTAGAAAGGACAGAGATAGTAGAGTCAGATTAAGTTGGATTTGGATCAGTCCTCGCCCACTTATTTTCTACTATATTCTTTAGGAAATTGTTCCCTGTATACTTTCCTTAGCTGTAAAATACGATGTGGATGGATTGTAACATTAGCCTTCTTAGAATGTGGTAGAAGGAGTAAATGAAATAAATTCAATGAATTCTGGGACATATCTAGTGTGATGTATATCACATCAGATAACTCAAAAGGGCTAGGGAATTTTGTTATCACTGGAGAGAGAGAGCTGATGTATCAAGGGCTAACGATCAGCTACAGCTATCAAATGAAGTTGGCGGCTGCTAAAGGTGTTGACTTTGGTATTTCTTGTTTAAATCTCAAACTATCATGACCCAGGAGGTGGCTCAGTGCATAAAGCATTGGACTCTCAATTCCTAAGTTCGATCCCTGGCAGCACATGTACCAGAATGATGTCTGGTTCTTTCTCTCTCTCCCTCTCTCTCTCCTCCTATCCCTTTCATTAGTAAATACATAAAATGTTAAATAAATCCCAAACTATGTTTTCCAATAAATTCAATATACTTTTCTCTCTCTCTCTCTCTGTCTCTGTCTCTCTCTGTTTTCTATAAAAAAAAGAAAGAAAGAGAAAAGAAGAAAAAAAAAAAGAAAGAAAGGAAGGAAGAAACGACACTGCCATCCATCTACACAGTAGTTTGAGGAAAACTTTTGGGATCCTCTTTACTCCCCAAATAGATTCATCAGAGATAATATCCTAGATAGTTCTTAAAATATCTCCCAGCTCAACCCACTTCTTTCTTTTCAGTTAATATATGTTTTGGCCCTGAGAGTTTTCTTTTTTCTCTTTTATAGTTTCCATTGCTCAGCTGAGATTCTCGTTTGTTTATTAACAAAGGCCACATTTTCCTATAATTCTTGCAGCATATTTTCTCTTAATTCCTTGAATGTTTTTGTAGCTGTTTTAGAAAGTTTACCTAGTAACACAGCACCTGGACTTTCTTCCAGTGAGTTTTGCTGATCACTTTTTTTTCTTAACTGTGGATTATAGTTTCCTTTACTTTAGCAGAGTTAGCAATTTTTAACTGTAGTCTAGACATTATAGATGTTACACTTTAGAAATAGCTTTTCTCAACAAGGGCAACAAAAGGGAATAAATAAATAAAATAAATACTTAAAAAAGTCTTTAAAAAAAAAGAAATAGCTTTTCTTTTTTCTCCTCTTTTCTTTTTCTTTTCTTTTTCTTTTTTTTTTTAAAGAAAACAGTTGAATTTGATTTCTTTGGAGGAATGTATTACCTTGAATTTGGAAAAGCCTGAGTTAGACTTTGCAATTCTAGGTTCCGTTGGACGCTCTAGATGCTGTTTAAGCACACTGAATTTATGAAGACTTCATTTACCAACTGTTCCCCTGAATACTGTCTCAAAGTTCAGTTTTATGCCAGTGGTGCGGTATACATCTAGAACATTTTATTTATTATTATTTTTTGATACATTGCTCTTTTTCCTCTCTTCTATTAGTGATTTAACAATTTTATGAAATTATTTAGGACAGTGTTTCTCAATATTAATTTTTATTACTGACTTTCAGGGAGACTCTCACCTCCATACTCTCCTCCCCCCTCACTCACATAGCTGGTGTCTGCACTCCTCCTATGAAATCAGTCTTTCTCTCACCCTTTCTCCCTCTTCTTCTTCTCTGTCTCTTTTAAAGTTTTTATTAGTGATTTAATAATGATTAACAAGATTGTAAGACGACAGGGATAAAATTCCATACAATTCCCATCACCAGAGTTCCATGACCCATCTCCTCCATTGGAAACTTCCCTATACTTTATCCCTCTGGGAGCATCAACCAAAATTCTTTATGGGGTGCAGAAGGCGGAAACTCTGGCTTCTGTAATTGCTTCTCTGCTGGATGTGGACATTCTTTTTTTTTTGTCTCCAAGGTTATTACTGGGGCTGGGTGCCTACACTAGGAATCCACTGCTCCTAGAGGCTGTTTTTTTCCCTTTTGTTGCCCCTGTTGTTTATCATTGTTGTTGTTATTATTATTGTTGTTAATGATGTCATTGTTGTTGGATAGGACAGAGAGATGGAGAGAGGAGGGGAAGACAGAGAGGGGAAAGAAAGACACCTGCAGACCTGCTTCACTACCTGTGAAGCGACCCCTCTGCAGGGGGGGAGCTGGGGGCTTTAAGCCAGTGGGGTGCGCTTTGCCACATGCGTGCTTAGCCAGCTGTGCGAGCTACAGCTTGGCCCATCCCCGACCCCCGTCTGTTTCTATGTTTCCCTAGTGGGGTGTAGGACTCTGGAGAGATGAGGTTCCAGGACACATTGGTGAGGTCATCTGCCCAGGGAGGTCACAGTGGTGTCTTAGTAGTGTCTGCAACTTGGTGGCTGAAAGGTGGTAAGATATATTGTTCAATAAACAGAAACTCAAAGGTAGAAGTAGAAACTAGAGGTCTTTGTGTGAAAAGAAACTAGGAAGTCTATTTTAGGCATGTTACAGGTGGCCTATGACTTTAGTAATTTTTGCCTGAGCCTGATAGCTAACATGCATGTGGACTGAAAGTATTGTCTGAGAAAATGGTGTCAGAATTGAGAATAGGACTTGAAAGCTGGATCAGGGCAGAGAGTAGTTCCCAAATAAAAGGAAAGTATATAAATACCATTAGCTGTAATACAATTGATCTGACCTAGGGTCCATATTTATTCATGTTTAGCCCAAGATCCTGTGTAACCTTTCTAGGACAGAGGGAAATTGAGAGGGAAGGAAGATACAGAAAGAGAATGAAAAAGAGAGACACCTGCTGACCTGCTTCTCAGCTTGTGAAGCATTCCTGCCCCCTGCAGGTGGGAAGTGGGGACTTGAACCCAGGTCCTTGTCCAATGTGCTTCATTGGGCACTCCACGGCTTGAGCCCACTTTTGTGAAATTTTCATACCACAAATATAAATTTGTCTTTGTGCACTGTGTAATGATGAAGATTTTCTTTCTCCAGCTCCCCTTCCAGAACTAATTTTTTACCAGTTTGATGACATGCTCAGTGGAGAATGCAGCTCTCGGGAGTGGCCCTTATTCTTAAAGTAAAGCTTTTCTAGCATTTCTGTTGGATGCCTGGAGAGGACTGAGATGTGACTGTGATTTTTCCCTCTTTGGTTGTGCCAGGAAGTCCTTCACTGGTGACACACCCCTAGTATTTCCGTTCCCTTTTCAGCCTTTTAGCAGTTACTCTCTGGGAAGTTTTAGATGATATCATTCACTTTGTGTACAAGTCACCCCTCAGCCCAGGAGTTACTGGAGACAACAGCATGGATGGTGGAAGCTTTCATTCCAACTCTTCTAACTTGGAATTCCTTCTCAGAGAAACTTGGGTACTGTTCTTAGCTCCTAGTTCACTTCACTGTGTTTAGGTCTCCAGGCAAGGAGCTGGACAACTGGGGTGGCATTGGAAACTTCCCTCCCTCCCCTTATAGGGTGCACTGCTTCTTTGTCCCGGACATCTGAACATTGTTATCCCTACTTTGCCCAGTATGGCTCTCTGGCCATTAATGGTGGGGGAGTTATCCTTGTGTCAATCACTCTGATCTTTGACTTCTGCTTGAAGTGAAAATCCCGTGCTTTCATTCACCATCTGTGGCCAGTTATAGGTGGTAATTGTCCTATTAGGATTACAACAGCCTTGGCATTCGTCTCCTTATTTTTAGCCTTCCCACAGTCCCCAAAGTGAACTGTCTAAACCTCCCTCTTTTTGTTGTTGTATGTGTAACTTTTCTTAGGTATATTGCTATTCTAGAGATAAACTTTAGACTCTATCAAGTGATGCACAGACCTTGCTGTGTGATTTGAAGCCCACTCACATCTCTCTCTTAAGCCTCGGGCAGTTTGTATTGGCATTTCTGTTCCAGAGATCCCAAGACCCCCAGCTCATGCCAATGTTCTGTTCTCAAGAGCCCCTTGCACCAGCGTTCTGTTCAGTTTCTGGGAGACATCCCAGTTTGTGCTGGATCTTCTGTGCCTGAAACTCCCATCTTCACATTGGCATCTGTCAAATAGCCAGTGGTGTTACTTGTCATTGCATATTTATTTTCCTTTGTATTCCCATATCCCTAATTCTCCACTGAACTTGACTAATTCTTGCTCTTCTTTTACGTTACAGTTCAGGCTTAATTTTTTTTTCTGGAATGTTCTGTTTATGTTCTTAATGTATTTAATGGTTTTATTTGTTCTTATTCCTAAAGGAAACAAGCTCTATAAAGGCAGAAATCTTATGTGTCTTATACATCTCTGCATTTTAAGTATAGTGCCTAGGGTGTTAATGCATGTTTATTGAGTAATGAATAAAAAGATTACACTTATTCCTTTTCCCTATATAAATATATAGTATTGCTGTTGTGGTTCCTTGGTGTTCACTTCTCTGGACTATTTATTCATATATCATAATGAAAAGGTTTAAATGACATCCAGATCTAGCTTGCTATCTTTATGAAGACAGAGAGAAATTGAGAGGGAATGGAGAGATAAGGAAAGAGACAGAGAGAAACATGCAGCCCTGCTTCACCTCTATAAAACTTTCACCCATGGAGATGATGGGGCCTGGGAGCCTGAATCTGGGACCTTGCACACTGTTATATATCTACTCTACCAGAAGTGACACCCCCGACCCTATAAATAAAGTTGTATTGAAACAGAGCCTAGTCTAGTCTTCACATATGGTCTGTAGCTAATTTAAATTTTTATTCTCTATTTATTGGATAGAAATAGCCAGAAATTGAGAGGGGAAATGGACACACACACACACACACAGAGAGAGAGAGAGAGAGAGAGAGAGAGATCTATAGCCCTGCTTCACCACTCACAAAGCTTTCCCTCTTCAGGTGGAAAATGGGAGCTTGAACCTGGGTTGTAATATGTAATTGTAATATGTGCACCCAACCAGGTGCGCCACCACCTGGCCCCAATTTATTTATTTATTTATTGGGGCAATTTGGGAATCAATTTAGGGACTCTTACATGTGTGATTATGCTGTGCCCATCTGGTGCTGGGGCTTGAACCTGGACCACTGGATGTCAATGCATGTGATCTATCCAGTGAGATCACTCCCCCCTTTAAAAGTATTTATTCTTCTACTTTTATGAGAGGAGTCGGGCAGTCTATGTTTCTTTTCCCCTCTCTGTCTTCCCCTCCTCTCTCCATGTCTCTTTGTCCTATCCAACAATGATGACATCAACAACAATAACTACAACAACAATAAAAACAACAAGGACAACAAAAAGGAAATAAATAATTATTAAAAAATATTTTTAAAATAATGTGCAAAAACTACGTATTTAATGTAACTAGCTTGTTGGACTTGGAGATAAGTGTACATTTTGTGAAACCATCATTGCAATCATTGCCACAGTACACAAAAGACCGCCCCCTACTTCTTCACCAGTAAATTTTCATCTTTGCCTTTTTGATGGAGCTATCCGAACTTCAACTAATAGGAATGATATCTCATTTTGGTTTGAGTTTGCATTTTCCTGTTGGCTAGTGATGTTGAACACTTTTTTAATGTTCCCATTCACCAAATGTAACTATTGTCCTTCGATGCCAAATATTCTAGTTATTTTATATTAGCACACTAGTAATGACAATATACGAATTTCATTACTTACACTTGTCTGTCTTTCACTACACAACTGCAGTAACTTTCAATCTTTTTTTTAAAAAAATTTATTTATAAAAAGGAAACACTGACAAAAATCATAGGATAAGAGCAGTACAACTCCACACAATTCCCACCACCAGAACTCCCTATCTCATCCCCTCCCCTGATAGTTTTCCTATTCTTTATCCCTCCGGGAGCATGGAACCAGGGTCATTATGGGATGCAGAAGGTGGAAGGTCTGGCTTCTGTAATTGGTTCCCCACTGAACATGGGTGTTGGCAGGTCAATCCATTCTCTCAGACTGTCTCAATCTTTTCTAATTCAAATCCATCCCTTGTGTTATCATCTGACTTCTTTTCCCTATGAAAAATAAATACAAATAATTCAATATTCATTTTTATTTTTTGCTACAACAGGCTATTAGAAAATTAAAATTTGGGGCTGGAAAGATAGCATAATAGTTATGCAAAAAGACTTTCATTTCTGAGGCTCCCAGGTTCAATCCCCAGCACCACCATAAGCCAGAGCTGAGCAGTGCTCTGGTCTTTATGTATCTTTCCTTTTATTTCTCATTAAAATAAAATATTTAAGAAAGAAAAACAAAAACAAATACCAAAGAAAGAGTTACCTTTTGTTTATTTTTATATTCCACTGTTGATATGCTTCTAAATCCTGCTTATAAAACCTTCTGTTTTGATCATCACATTAGGTTCGCTTGTATTACGTACGATGTATTCTATTTACATAACCACTGTTAACTAAGCACCCCCCTCAGGGACATTGGTTTAATCCTCACTGGTTCACGCTTTGCTTTTCTCTTCTCCTCACCCCCTATCCTATGTACTGTATTTCCTTGTTCCTGACTCTTCCGTCTCAGGAGAGATGCAGGACAGAATTGTGTTGTGATTAGAAGAGCTTAGATTGTTGAACCGCACCTCCACTGTCAATAAAGAGATACTACTTCCCAGCTCATCCATGAGTGTCCCTGGTTGTCTCTCTCTCCTGCCCACAAAGCTAGCACGACATTTCACAATACTAAATTTCTTGGCATAAATTATTAGTCCTTTTCAAGTAAAGGTTATATCTTGTCTTTGTGGTTTTATGCCCAAAATTTCACCTCCATTCACCCAAGAATACACTCATTTTCAAACTAGTCTAAGTAGCTTGTAACCTAGAGTAATTATGTGCTTTACTATTTTTTAATATAAGTATTTTTATTCAAAAAGTTATGCTAAAATGTTAACATCATGAGCACTTACCAAAAAAAAAGAAAGAAAGAAGGAAAGAAAGAAAGATAGAAAAACACTGGACTTAGTCTGGCTCTGAGTTTTTAAAAAAAAAAAATTTTTATTATTTATTTATTTATTTATTCCCTTTTGTTGCCCTTGTTTTATTGTTGTAGTTATTATTGTTGTTGTTGTTGGATAGGACAGAGAGAAATGGAGAGAGGAGGGGTAAGACAGAGAGAGGGAGAGAAAGATAGACACCTGCAGACCTGCTTCACCACTTGTGAAGCAACGCTCCTGCAGGTGGGGAGCCGGGGCTTGAACCGGGATCCTTATGCCGGTCCTTGTGCTTTGCGCCACCTGCGCTTAACCCACTGCGCTACAGCCCGACTCCCGGCTCTTTGAGTTTTAATATTTCTGAGTATCCTTACTGTTTGCTACTTTATGCTATTAGAAAATTTAAAACAGGGTATCAATGAAATGGTTGTATAAAATAACTTAAAATTAAGAATACTCTATATATTTCTTTAGAAAAAAAGTATCTGTTGCAACAGAGTACAACATTTTGCCATTCTATGATTTAAAAATTACACAGCCTTGGTTAAATTTGTGGGGCACTCATGGTCTTTCCACAGTGTTGAGTACCAGCAACTATATCCTTGAAGTCTCTCTTCTGTCACAATGAGCCATATAACTTGGCTTCTTAACATGCTCTTGGAAATAGTTTAATTCTGTCAGAGGGCTGTCTTGAAAAACTCTTATACTGAGGCTAGTGTGACAGTGGTTACTCGAAAATCTTAAAACTGCCATTTTAATGTAATAAAGTTGTGACTGTCTCAAATCTGGACTAGGGACAATGTTTTGATATTTCAGTCAGCAAGAATTCACAGTCTTTCATCTGATCTGAAAGTTGCTAAAAATCGTCTAGGGCTGAATGTAAAAGGGTGGAAGAAGCCTGTGGCATAGAAGGGCTACTCTTCTGCCAGTATGGGACTCTGAACTATGAAGTAAGCTCAGTGCAGCTCTGGTAAAGAACTTGAAGTAAGGGGCTTCCAGGATATAGTAGTCAAAAAAGCATTTTAGTAATAGGATTTGGCTCAAAGCTGAAGAAGCAGCTATTTCACACTATAGTAACTGACAGAAGTTTAAATAGGCATAGACTTTCTATATTGAAGTTTTGCAATGTGTATTAAACATATATATTTTAATTTGGAGATGGGTTCTTACTCATACATGCTTTTTTTTTTTTTTTTTTTTTAAAAAGGCTTTCTTTTTTTTCTTATTTCTTTATTGGGGATTTAATGTTTTACATTCGACAGTAAATACAATAGTTTGTACATGCATAACATTTCCCAGTTTTCCATATAACAATACAACCCCCACTTGGTCGTCTGTCATCCTTCTTGGATCTGTATTCTCCCCACTCATTCATCCAGAGTCTTTTACTTTGGTGCAACACCCCAATTTCAGTTTAGGTTCTACTTATTTTTTTCTCTTCTGATCTTGTTTTTCAACTTCTGCCTGAGAGTGAGATCATCCCATATTCATCCTTCTGTTTCTGACTTATTTCATTTAACATGAATTTTTCAAGGTCCATCCAAGATTGGCTGAAAATGGTGAAGTCACCATTTTTTAAAATATTTATTTATTTTCCCTTTTGTTGCCCTTGTTTTTTATTGTTGTTGTAGTTATTATTGATGTCGTCATTGTTGGATAGGACAGAGAGAAATGGAGAGAGGGAAAGACAGAGAGGGGGAGAGAAAGATAGACACCTGCAGACCTGCTTCACTGCCTGTGAAGCGACCCCACCGCAGGTGGGGAGCTGGGGGCTTGAACTGGGATACTTAGCCAATCCTTGCACTTCGCACATGTGCAATTAAATCTATTGTGTCAGATATGAGAATAGTTGTTCCTGCCCTTTTTTGTGGCCATTGGCCTGTCTGATAGTTTTCCATCCTTTCACTTTGAGTCTGTGTTTGTCTTGTTGAGTTTGGTGAGTTTCCTGTAGACAGCATATTGTTGGGTTGTGTTTTCTGATCTATCTTCCTACTTGTGTCTTTTAATAGGTGAATTCAGGCCATTGACATTTATTGATATCAAAGATTGAAGATATTTTAACACCATTCTTGTAGAGTTTTAGAGTGTTCTGATATTTGGCCTATTTATGGTGGTCTGACTGTTTATAGGAGACCTTTCATAACTTCTTTCAGGGCAGGCTTGGTGATAGTTGATTCCTTCAACTGTTGCTTGTCTGAGAAGGTTTTGATGCCTCCCTCTAGTCTGAATGACAGTCTAGCAGGATACAGTATTCTTGGTTGAAAGTCTTTCTCATTGAGCATTAGATGCCATTCTCTTCTGGCCTGTAGTGTTTGTGTGGAGAAGTCTGCTGCTAATCTTATGGGTTTTCCTCTGTAGGTGACTCTTTGTTTTTCTCTTGCAGCCTTCAGGATCCTTTCTTTATCCTTATTCCTTTTCATTCTAAATAGGGTGTGTCTTGCTGTCTTTAAGTCTGGGTTAATTTGTTTGGGACCCTCTGGGCTTCTTGAATCTTTATGTATTTGATGTTGTCTAGACTAGAGACATTTTCAGCTATTATGGCCTGAAGAATGCTTTCTTCCCCTCCCTCTCTTTCTTCCTCTGGTAAGCCAATAATGCATATATTGTTTCTTTTGAAGTCATCCCATAGGTCTCTGTTGTTGTTTCCAGCATCTCTTAATCTCTTTTGAGATCTCTTACTTCTTTTTTAGTTGTCTCTAATTCGTCCTTGATCTTGCTAATTCTGTCTTCAACTCCATTGATTCTATCCTCTCTTCACTCTGCTGTTTTCTGGAGTTCATCTATTTTGTTACCCTGTCTGCTACTGTTTTAGCTTGTTCAGCTAGTTGTGTTCTTAGCTCAGCTATTTCAGCTTTCAGCTCTCTAATAACCTTGAGATAATTAGTGTTTTCTTCTAGAGTCTCATTTGTTGTTTCTGTATTTCTGATGAGAATTCTTTCAAAGTCTTTACTCACTCCTGTGATTATTTCCTTAGCTAGTGTTTGGATGTTGACCTCATTTTGTGCTTCACCCTTTGGGGGGCTTTTAGCTGGACTCTTGTCCTGCTTCATTTCTCCAATATTTCTTCTTGTTGGTTTAACTATATTATATATTTTGCTATGAGGCCCCTCTCTCAGTACTTTTCAAATTACTGATCACTCTTGCCTGGATTGACTTGCGTCTAAGTAAGGTAATTAAAGGGTTCACAGTTGTGGAAGTTAACAGTTGTTTCAATAGTATTTTAATCCCTGAGTTGGAGCTCAGTGGCTTAAAAGCCTCTTTTGTGCTTTTTCTTCTCTGTAGGCTATGGGAGCCTGAGGGCTTCTAAACTATAATTAGGTTTCTTAGCTTAATCATTGACTCATGACCAAGAAATAAAGCAGGGTGTTGCAGAGATAATCCAGTGGTTATGCAAAGAGATTTTCACAGCCCCACTGCCATGCCACTGAGGTATAGGTCTACTCCTGAGTTTCCTGGTTAGTTCTCTGTCCCCTGGTGTAATCCCAGGTTCTCCCTGCTGCTGCCCCAGATTCTGAGGGCAGTAGTGGTGGAGACTCAGAGTTGCACTTGGTGAGTCTCAGGGGAGTCCCCTCCTTCCTTCAGCAGTCTCCTTGTTGGTGGAACAGACTGGATGTGGTGTCTCAATTGATAAACTGCCAGACTGTTACCAGCCACTTAATTTTTCCCTAGGCTCCTCTCTGTCCAGGAGCCACATGTGTTTGCACTCACCATTGATTTTGTGGGTTCCTGAAGTCGTTCTAGTCCTGTCTTGTTGTGGTCCCAGGTGGTTTCCATTGGTATTCCTAGTTGATCCAGGAAAGGAGAGAAGAAGAGAGAAGAGGAGAGGAGAGGAACAAATCTCCTGCTGCTTGTAACCCCGCCTCCGGAAGTCTCCCTCTCTTTTTTAAAAATATTTATTTATTTACTTCCTTTTGTTGCCCTTGTTGTTTTATTGTTGTAGTTAGTATTGTTGTTGGTATTGATGTCATCATTGTTGGATAGGACAGAGAGAAATAGAGGAGGGGAAGACAGAGAGGGAGAGAGAAAAAGAGACACCTGCAGACCTGCTTCACTGCCTTGAAGGGACTCCCCTGGAGGTGGGATGTCAGGGGCTCTAACTGGGATCCTTACTCTGGTCTTTGCACTTTGTACCACTTGCACTTAATCTGCTTTGCTACCGCCCGACTCCCTAGAGTTTCTTTTTTTTAACTATTTATTTATTCCCTTTTGTTGCCCTTGTTTTATTGTTATTATTGTTGTCATCATTGTTGGATAGGACAGAGAGATATGGAGAGAGGAGGGGACGATAGAGGGGGTAGAGAAAGAGATACCTGCAGACCTGCTTCACTGCAGGTCTGTAAAGCGACTCCCCTGCAACTGGGGAGCCGGGGTTCAAACTGGGATATTTACGCCGGTCCTTGAGCTTTGCGCTACTGCCTGACTCCTCTCATAAATGCTTTTATACAACTCTGAGCTGCTAATTCATTCACACAGAGAAGCAGAGGGAGGGAGGGAGAAACCACAGCACTAGAGTTTCCCCTGCTTCCATTTTGATTTCCCTCCATGAGGTATTGGGGCTTAATCTTGGCACTGCTCCTGTTAATGCATTTGCTCCACCATCAGGTAGAGCCCCTCGACCCCATACTGAAAATTCTAAATGTACTTATTAATTACTTTCCATATAAGTACTACTTCTAACACTTTCTGTTATTGACTGATTGGTCTAACAGTGGTGAAGGTTATGTAAGTTTCAAGTGTTATATCACCACCAAAAGTCTAGACTGGATTTTTACTGAACCATATCACTGACCCCCATCCCTACTCCATATCCAGTTTTCTATACACACACACACTTCCTCTACAACCTAATTCCCCCTGGTAATCACCAATATATTCACTAAAAGTAAGGATTATACTGAGAGATTTTTTTTTGAGGGGAGGTTAATTTTGACATTACTTTTTTTTTTGTGGTGAGCAGATAATTCTTGACTTATAAGGGTATATTATTTTTTCAAAAATTATTACCTATAGAAAGCATAATTTTTTCACATTAGTATTCTCCAGAATAGTGCTGAATAATGAACGAATGAAATATGTTTTAATGTATATTAGCAAATTATATGAATGAATCTGGATTTTACTCCTCTTTCATTGAAACTGCTTCTGCAGGTGAGTTGTTTTTTTGATTCCGGAGATCTTCCCTCCTTCCCCAGTTTTTACTTTTCAGACACCCTCATGTGAAGTTATGTCCCTTCCTTGGTTGAGTCTGTGCCCTTTTCTTTATCTGAGTGTTGTTGGTATATTTCTGGCTGCAGGTTAATTTGTTGCTCAACAGCAAAAGGGCTGTGAAAAATCAGCTTTCATGACCCCACATCATTCCATTATTTTATCTTTTGGGTTCTTCCAGTGCTATTAAGATCTAAAATAATTTTTCTTCTCCTTGACAAATGTTTATCTGTTCTGCTTCAAATTATTACTCATTCCATTCTAAAATTTATTTCAAATACACTTTTATGGTGAGAAGGGAAAACATAAGTTGATTTTTTTTCTTCTAAAATGATTGTGTGCAAAGCATTTTTGGAATAATTAATTCTTCTCTATATTGAACAGTAACATATACTTTGTGATACTCGATTTTATAATATATATAAAGATCTGTTACTGGCTTATTTGGGGTTGCATTCATCTGTTGATTTCTCTCTTTCTTTCTTTCTTTCTTTTTTTTTCTTGACACCTGCAGACCTGTGTCACAGCCTGTGAAGCAACTCCCTTGCAGGTGGGGAGCCGGGGTCTCGAACTGGGATCCTTACACTGGTCCTTGCGCTTTGCACCATGAGCACTTAACTGCTGCATTACCGCCTGACTCCCCTGGTCTGTTGATTTTTTTTTGAAATATTTTATTTATTTATTCCCTTTTGTTGCCCTTGTATATTATTGTTGTAATTATTGTTGGATAAGACTTAGAGAAATGGAAAGAGGAAGGGAAGACAGAGAGGGGGAGAGAACGATAAGACACCTGCAGACCTGCTTCACCGCTTGTGAAGCGACTTCCCTGCAGGTGGGGAGCCAGGGCTCGAACCGGGTTCCTTACATCAGTCCCTGCGCTTCGTGCCACCTGCGCTTAACTCACTGCGCTACAACCCGACTCCCAATCTGTTGATTCTTAAAGCAGCATTATATGGGCTGACTATTGCAGGGTTAAAATAAAATTTAATATTTAGATTCAGTACATATCCACTGATATTTTTTAACTTTTTATTTAGGAAAAGGAAACATTGACTAAACTATAGGATAAGAAGGGTACAATTCCACACAATTCCCACCACCAGAACTCTGTATCCTTTCCCCTCCCCTGGTAGTTTTCCTATTCTTTAACCCTCTGGGAGTATGGACCCAAGGTCACTGTGGGATGCAGAAGGTTGAAAGTCTGGCTTCTGTAGTTGCTTCCCCACTGAACATGGGCATTGACAGGTTGATCCATACTCCCAGCCTGTCTCTCCAAGGGGCCTGTCTGTGACTATACTAGTTTTTTTTTTTTTTTTCCCCTTTTTCTGTTTTCCCCTGAGCCTTAAATCTGATATGCAGGTGGATCCAAGTTATTGTCTGGGGAGATGATTTAATGGCTGGAAAAAGGACCAGAAAGCTGGATCAGGGAAGAGAGTAGCTCCCTAATATGGGAAAGGGGTATAAATATTGTTGACTGTAAACCCTATCAATTTGATGTGATCTGGGGCCCATATTCAGCTTAGGAGCCTATGTGACCTCTGCATCCCTATAGATCTGAGCTCACATTCTGTGGGCATGAGTAGGAACATTCCAAGCTGCCCGAATTTCAGGACCCATTTTCCTCAGGTGTAGCATAGAGTATGTTGTCCATCCTCACTTTGGAGGACAGAACAATGTCTATTGTTGATCCAAGTTGAGGGCAAGGTCCTATGGGGGCCCACAAAGGGGTCTGTTTTGTTGTTCTTGATAAAAATGACCGGTAACAATGGAGAGAGGGGTTTATTCGGTGTCTAGGCCCATCATGTCTGTTTGGGAATCTCCAGACTCCCTGATTAGGGCCCCAGCTGATGGGGTGGCCTGATAGTGACTAAAGAGTCATCCTTAAAGTATGCCAGTCTCTTGCCCTTATTCAGCTTTTGCAATTCTTTCTTTGGTAAGGTTAGCTTTGCAGTGAGTGTGAGAACTGTAACAGGAAATAGGTGAGGAGGGTATCTAAGTCTAAGTAGACACTATTTCATTATGAACTTGATACTGACTCACTACAGACTATTGTGTATTTTTGCTTTCAGGTATATATTTTGCCCTAATTTATGGATACATGTGAACATATGCTCTATCTTACGGGATCTGGTCAATATCTGGGTTTTGGAACTTTGTCAGGAAGTGAACCTCCTGGAATGGTAAAATTTTTGAACATGGCACAGAAACACAGAACACTTATTTAAGTGTTGAATTCTCTTCTTTCTACTTCTTTATTGTTTTACTTCTTCACAGATTTGCCAGAATTTTATCAATTTAAATATTTTTTTCCCAATTATCACCTCTTTCTACTTATCTGTTTATCTGCTTGCCTACTTATTTTAAAATTTATTCATTTTCTGCCTAGATTGTTGTCTTATTCTTTTTGTTTTTTTGCAGTGTTTTTCTTTCTTAGTTTCTTGAGTTAACTGGATTTTTCATTGAAACAAAAAATTTTGGTTTGTAATGAAGATATTTGAGACCATAAATTTTGTTTAAAGATATTTTTATGTTTATTTTGTGATCCTTTATGGACATGGTACAATAGTCAGTGTTTACAAAGGGACTCATAGAGAAGGACCAACCTTTTCCTTCCCTTGCTCAGGATTCTAGCAGATTTTTCTCTGATTCTCTAATCAGGATCTTTCCCTACTTTTGAAATGTATAATGGGGTATTCTTCAGTTTGGTTGTGAGGATGAAGCATGTCTTGGATAGCTCAAGAATGTACTTTTCAGTTGATCCCCACTGAAATTGTATGGAATGGAATTTGTATTCCACATTGTATAACTCTTCTATCTGTTAATGTTTGCTTTTATGTGTTGTGTATTGTAGCAGTACTAGTAGTGTGTGTGTGTGTGTGTGTTATGAGAAATGAGAAGAAGTCTTAGCATATATACCTGGTCTACCGTTATTTTATCAAGTCCAGCTATTAGTTTGTTTCTGCATTTTGATAAGCTAGATATCTACAACTCTTGTTTTAATTTTTATTAGTGATTTAATAGTGGTTTATAATATTTTAAAAATACAGCAGTGTACTTCCACATTATATACCACCACCCACCACCAAAATTCTGTGTCTACTCCTTTCCCCATAACCACTGTAGTTCCCATAAAGTCTTAGATGCAGACCAAGCTCTGGAAGACCTGCCCTGTCCACCCCATGTCCACCACTCTGTTAGCCACCAGAGAGATGTTGTAGAGGAGGAGGAGGAGAAAAGGCCATGGTGGGGGTGAGCATGCAGAGTGACCACTCTGGACACTATGGCAGGGGATCGTGTGTTTATTGGGTTACATGGAGGTATTCTTATACTTGAGCAAGCAGGCAGAAAAGAGGAAGTATTGTTGGGCCAATCATTTTAAAGGTCAATATCATGAAGCGGGGAGCAAGCTGGGGACAGGGAAGTTGTGGCCTTATCAGGAATGGGCTGGGGCAAAGGCTGATGCAATTTCAATGGTTAATCTATTTGTGGCAATACCCTTTTGCTCAGGAAATGGAAATTCAACTATAATCTGTTCAGCAGTTTTGGCAAACACCTCCTGCCCTTGGGCCAGGTGCAGAATGCTGGCAGCAAAGCCAGCTGAGGATAGGGAGAAGGGGCAGGGAGGCCTTTTTGGGTGAACTCCTACCAGTCTCAGAGAGATGATTGGAGTGTGAGCCCTGCTCCAACTGCCATATCCTCACACTTAGACTCAGTTTGATTTTTTTTTCTTTTGCAGGTTCATGTGTTTTAGTTCTCTATATTCCACACATGAATGAAACCATCTGGTAGTCGTCTTTCATCTCCTTACTTATTTCACTAAGCATAATTACCTACCATTCCATCCATTTTGCCCCAAAGGACACAATATCATCTTTTTTAACTGCAAAGTAATATTTCATTGTGTGTATATCAACATAGCTTTGTTATCCAGTTGTCTGTTGATGGATATTTAGATTGCATCCACACCTTGGCTGTTGTTAATAATATACCTGTGACTTAGTGTACGTCTTCAGAAGTCTTCCATGTGGTTTGATGAGATATGTATTCTCTCATTGACTTTTATAGTTGCTTTGGGGAGTGGCCCTTGTGTCTATTGCTACCCAGGGCCAATCCTCTTGAAGTATCCTGTGTGTGTGATTTTAATAAATCCTTGGGTTCTAAATTCATCTTTGCTAGTGATATTCTCTCCTCATTTGTGTATTTCAGAAATCTTTTATTTAGGAGTCTTATCACTTCTAGATCTTGATAATGACCTCAGATACCTGTATCACCAGTGAAACTGTGAGCCATTTCCTTGAAGGTGAGAATTCAATCTAAACATTTACCTCTGGCAAGTGTTCTATGCATATATATTAATTTACTGGGCAGCTTCTTCTTTCTCTTTCTCCCCAATCTAAATTAACCCCAGGGAGAAGATACGATTTGTATACTGTTGTCCAAGTTGGATTTGCAAGCCAGACACCTACTTTGGAAGCCTCATCTCTTTGCTTCCTTATTTCTTTGTGGGAAGAATAATGTGCTACCATGTCTCATCTCCTGGGACTATGCCAATATGCATGCTGCTCCAGGGCTCTGCAGAATGGACTGTCACCATGTCCATCACTGTCCTGTTTTTAAACATCCTTTAATGGGCTCAGCTTACCCCTTTGTCTTCTTTCTTTCCCTTCCCTGAGCCTCCACTGACAGGAGAGATTTCACTATTAGGAAAATGAACTGTTGAATACTAAGTCAGAAATAGAGCATATAAATATGTATGAAGCATTAAAACTCTTCTTTGAAGTGTGATTTCCTGACTAACAGGTGCTTCTGAGTTGATTTTTTTCTTTTTCTTTTTTTTTTTTTTATTGCACTCAGTTAAGCCCTATTCAGCCCAGCCTGCATTTTTGATGAACTTAAGAACCTTATCATCAGCATCCATTAGCTTTTCAATAACATTTTTCCTTGTAATAATACCTTCAAACATTTCTACATCACATTTTTCACAGAGTGCTTTCTTGCTCTTGTTCTTTTTTTTTTTTTTTCACCAACGATATTGTGAAACAATGTTAGTTTGTTATCATTCCATTTTAAAGATAAAGAACCTGAGGTGTAGAACATTTGAGTGACTTGTATGGAGTCACATCATGAGTGTTATGGGCAACATGTTGACAAGGAACCTAGTCTTGGCTGGTATGACAAAGACATGCTCTCTGCCATTGGTTATTGATAGACAATAATCTCTAACATGACATATTTATAACACAGAAGCTAACTTTTTAGAGCCTTTATATACTTTCTGTCATTAAATCTCTTCACAACCCTGTAAAGCAGGCCACTACTGTTATTCTCTAATTACACACGAGAGACAGCAATATAGGGAGATTAGTAGACAACTTGGTTAAGGTCCTAGTACAGTTGCAGTTTAAACTCAAAAGTTTCCTTACAACTTCTTTCAAGATTTTAGCTATTTAGTAATTGAACTGAGCTTATGGAACAATTCAGCATAACATAGTTTTGAAAAGGCTTTTCCATTTTATGCATTGGGAGTTGCCGGATAAGAAAGGGAGAAAAAGTAGTCTTAAGACAGCATTTATTCAACACATTTTATATGTCCCGTGACTGTTAGAAAACTATATTATAAAAACCAAAAAAAAGCAAACAAAAAAAACTTTGAGTTTGATATTACTGTCCTCACTTTATGGAGGAAGATCAGATTCAGAGAGACAGAGAAATTTGTAAACAGATAGCATTGGAGGTGGTTATGTTAAGTGATACAAGTATGAAAGGTGAAAGACAACTACTGGATAGATTCATTCCTAGGTAGAATATAGGTTGCTGTAGCAGACAGACTGGGACAGAAGTAACTTCTCTTTGAGGCTATGAGAACAATGCTGGTCATTAGAGTGGAGCTGGGGGCACAGAAAGCAGGTAGTGAGTATAGTGCGTTGCTCACATTATATATAACTATGAAACTATGCCCCTTAATCTTACAATTTTGTAATCCACAGTTCAACGAACTATAATAGTAATAACAATAAGAAGAATGAAATTTGTGCAAGCTTATGAGTGAAGGAGTCAAGAAGATTTTTGTTCTGACCTATAAATGATGATATAGACATCTAGAACTGTTCCTCAGTGTCTTAAAGAGAATTTTAGCCAACAGAAATGGATTCAGTCCTTTCAGGTGGCAGGTCCTTATACTGAAAAGTATTGTCAGAAAAGTCATGATGCATTTTTTTTTTTTGCATAGAAAAGCAGGAAAATATGTCACGATCTTCCTGACAGCCCAATGTATAATCAGCACACTGGAGCCTTATAATGTGCTTTGCAGGAACTCAGAAAAGAATCCAAGAGGAAAAATTGTGGCAAGTTTTAGACTACATCGCTCCACTTATATCATGATGCCAGCAGGCCTTTGACTGAAATATACAGGAACTGGGACTTCCCCAGCAAAAACACTGGTAAACATCATAATGACACACACATTTAGGAAAATGATGTTTTTAATTTTACATGCTGTGCAGCCTTACCTTATATAGTCAATGCTGGGAAGTTGTGGTATGCCAGGAAATGATTTACATTTTAGCCATAGGGGAAAAATATGGAACTTGTAATTATTTTGGAGAGAGGCAAAATCTCCTAACATAAAAAAGAAAAAAGAAGAAAATGAAAAACCAAGGCAAAACAACAGCAGTCAAAAACCTCAGCCTATCAGATTCTCAGTTTGTATGTGCTTCAGTTCAAGCACTGAGTAGCTGAGCTTCTTTAACATCGTAGGTAATAAGCCTCTGTGAATGATTCGTGGGTAAAAACTTCCTGTCTGAATCCTTAGTGTTGTATTGCCAAGGAGTAGAAGTCCTGAGCAATAAGCATAATTTTCTTTCTTGTTTTTTTTACATTTTTAAAATATTTTATTTATTTTCCCCTTTGTTGCCCTTGTTTTTTAATTGTTGTAGTTATTGTTATTATTGATGTCGTTGTTGTTAGATAGGACAGAAAGGAATGGAGAGAGGAGGGGAAGACAGAGAGGGGAAGAGAAAGATAAACACCTGCAGACCTGCTTCACTGCCTGTGAAGCGACTCCCTTGCAGGTGGGGAGTCAGGGGCTTGAACCAGCATCCTTATGCCTATGCCGGTCCTTGCACTTCGCACCACATGTGCTTAATCCACTGCACCACCACCCGACTCCCAAGCATAATTTTCTATGACTTCATGGCCACCCACCAACCCGACCCTGATCTGAGACAGTTTTGAACAAGGAGGTCTGCCTCATAGGCAGAAGTGAACTAAAACCTCTGATTCTTACAAGATGCAAATAAACACCATTGATACAAACTGCCTGGCAGATAAGCCTTTGCTGTCTCCAAGGCTTTCTGTACCTGTGATCCAGTTCTCCATCATTCTCCTCTCCTCTCCAGTAGTCTTCAGTTGTCTTCTCTAAGGGGGGAGCCCCCTGTGGAGCATATATGGAGTGGTGGTTGGGAGGGGTTTGTTTTTCCTCAGGGAGCTAAAACTTGTGGAGTTTCCCATTTTGTTTGTTTTAAATCTTCCTCTCTCTGAGAGGAGTAAGTTACAGCTATAGTTCCTAAAACCAAGACTCAGGCTCTCATTTACTGTGTAACCCTATGTATTTTATCCTCTCTGGCTTCTTTCCTAAACATAACATTGTATTAGTGCTATGTAGCTCATAGGTATCATTGAGCTACTATAAGTATCAAATGAGAGAATGCAATACTCAATCCTTAAGGTTTGACAAAGATGAGGTATGATTGTAGCTGTTCCTTCTCCCTCTAGCATCAAATCTTGGGTGGCCTTGATGAAGACTTTTTTATGGATGTGTGAGATTAATATTCCCATAGCTTCTTAGCTGTTCTGACCTTCGGGATGAATCAAAGTCAACTAGTTTAGTTAGGCCGGTAAACACATGGAGTTTGTCAGCTGCAGACCCCCAAAGCAGGGAAGGCATGTGTGTCTAGGAGAAGGGACTTGTAAAAATATTTGCTCTTTAGATATGATGTCATGCTATCATGTGCTGGTGTGACATCACAGGAAATGCATTCCAGGTCTTTATTCTGTAATATTCTTTGCTGCCATTCATTTCTCTAGGTAAATAAGAATGTTCGGGGTGGCGGTGGCGGTGGGGGGGTTGATAGTGATTTTGTGCAAGTAGCTTAAATCCACAAAAGTCCAGGTTTTGTATGGTTTTAAGGCACTGTGTGGAACCAGTTGTCGAGTATTGGAACTTTAAAGAGCATGGGCTTGGGGTGAGAAGGGAATACAGATTCCAGTTGTGAGAGTCTCTTTCCTCAGTTGTGAACATTAATAACAGCACTTGTATGGGATTAAAAGATAACTATCTGGGAGGCAACAAAGAAAGATGATGAGTAGAAGGGTGAGGGAGGGACCAAGAAGATAGTATCCAAGCCCCCCTACACTTTGGGAGAGAATGTCTGCTTACATTTGTCCTCTATATGAGTAGTCTATGCATAATTATTTATTGGATGCCTAATAACTTACATTACAGTTGTTGATACATGGGTACACTTTATATATATATATATATATATATATATATATACATACATATATATATATATATATATATATAATTTTTATTTGTAAAAAGGAAACACTGACAAAAACCATAGGATAAGAGGGGTGCAACTCCACACAATTCCCACCACCAGAACTCTGTATCTCATCCCCTCCCCTGATAGCTTTCCTATTCTTTATCCCTCTGGGAGTATGGACCCAAGGTGCAGAAAGTGGAAGGTCTGTCTTCTGTAATTGCTTCCCTGCTGAACTTGGGCGTTGACAGGTTGATCCGTACTCCCAGACTCTCTCTTTCCTGGTGGGGTGGGTACACTTTATATTTTAAAGGAAAAATGTTTAATTTGTGACTGTTACCAAGTTATCAAATTTTCCTTTAAGAGTCATGCTTTTATTATTGTACTCAAGAAATTTTATTTTTTAATTATTTTATTTATTTATTTATTTATTTTCCCTTTTGTTGCCCTTGTTGTTTTTTATTGTTGTTGTAGTTATTATTGATGTTGTTATTAATGTTAGATAAGATAGAAATGGAGAGAGGAGGGGAAGGCAGTAAGGGGAAGAGAAAGATAGACACCTGCAGACCTGCTTCACCGCCTGTGAAGCGACTCCCCTTCAGGTGGAGAGCCAGCTGGGGGGCTTGAACCAGCACCCTTATGCCTATGCTGGTCCTTGCACTTCGCACCACGTGCGCTTAACCCACTACGCTAGCGCTGGACTCCCAAGAAATCTTTGCATAGTGTAAAAATCACAAAGGTTTTCTTTTAGAAGTTTTTTTTAGCAGTTCTTAATTTCATTTTTTAAAATTTGGCTCTATAATTCCTTTTGAGTCAGTTTTTGTTGATGTGTTGAGTGTTGTGGCTTTTAATTTGCTAGAACTCACATAGCAAAACAACATTAGATTAAATTGACTATGTTATGTCCATAGAATGGACAGTCACTCAGCATTTAAAAGGAATCACTTATTGATATGTGTTGAGAGATGAATCTCAAAATACTCCTAATGAATCATAGAAATCAGTCATGGGAAGAATATCTATTTTATTTGATTACATTTAATTATACTCTGAGGCAATGCAAGCTCATTTTCAATCATAGAAGACTTAAGGTTTCCTTGGGCTAGAAATAGAAAGGTTCATGGAGAAATTGAAGGGATGGATTAGCATGAAGTGTGAAGAAACTTTTGGCATGATTGAATATGTTCATTATCTTAATTGTGATATTTTTCAAGATATAAACACATATCAAAAGTTAACAAATTGTATATTTTAATGTGTGTGGTTTGCTGTGAAAATCATTTGGAGTAATTATACAGAGACCTTCAAAGGTGAATAAAAAAGCACACAAAAGCTATTAGCCTTCAGCTTTCACCCTTTTTAGAATTTCCACTCTCTCAAGTGACTGTTATGTAATTTATCAAGTATCCAATCCAGGCAGTTAAGAGACAGAGCAAAAAGTCCTCATGGTTACCAATACACAGAACCACACACAGGCCACGACAGATTGAGAAAGGTTGAACTCCTCTCATAGAGTTCACTAGCACTGAATTAAATGCTTGTTCACTTTTGATTTTAGTTGCTAGAGGCTACTTTTCTCAAGCCCACAATTTGCTATTCTCATTGAGTGTAGAATTCGGTAAAGCTGGCCTTTGCACTTTATGAAAGTCTGTGACTAGATGTGTTTATAACTAGAACCAGATTTAGTACAGTCTGGACTTCACGAACTTGCTTTGTTAGTTTTCTGGGTTGATTAGATATTATTTGATGGGACTTTGGGGGTGACAGACCAGGGGGAGTCATCCTTTTCTAGATATGGACTTAGTACAAACCATCCTGGTGCTCAAGTCATGTATTTTCTGCGTTGGAAACAGGCATCGGAACAAGATAGCTAGAATAAGAGCACAAGGCTTCAGAGTACAGAAACCTTAATGGCTTCTGAAAACACAGGCTAAGGAAATCTGATTATGTCTATGTTTCCATCTGTAGGAATTGTCAACATTTTGAAGTTGTGAATACTGAGTGGGAATGGCTATTGTCTGTGGACTCAGGGATTAAAAGCAGAACTTTTCAGAAATGATTCTTATTACTGCATAGAAAAGGCTCTGGAAAAAAAAAACTACAGTCGGACACAAACTTTTCTAGTTAGTATTCATTTTCAACCAGGGAATAGTGAGTAATACAATGCCTTATAATCACTTGCATTTAAATACCCTATTTTACAGGTCCATAGCCACGTTCTGCATAGTAACCATGCAGAGGACCATGGGGACTACACAGTAAGATCAAGAAAGTAAGACACATTTTAGTTTTCTTTTTCTTTTTTTCCTTTTCTTTTCTTTTCTTTTTTTCTTTTCTGCCTCCAGGGTTATCTCTGGGGCTCAGTGTCTGCACTACAAATCCACTGTTCCTGGAGGTTATTTTTCCCTTTTCTTGCCCTTGTTATTATTATTGTTGTTATTGCTGTCATCGTTGTTGGATAGGACAGAGAGAAATTGTGAGAGGGAGGGAAGACCGAGAGGGGTAAAGAAAGACACCTGCAGACCTGCCTCACCACTTGTGAAGCGACCCCCCTGTAGGTAGGAAGTTGGGGGCTTGAACTAGGATCCTTACACTGGGCCTTGCCCTTCGTGCCATGTGCGCTTAACCTGCTGCGCCACCATCAGGCCCCCATGCTTTAGTTCTTCACGTCTATTTGTTTTGATTTTGGAAGCCTGTAGATAAATTAAAATTCCAAGCAGTATTTTTCAGGAAGATCTTATTTCTAACCCACCATTTATGAAGCACACACTGACCAGATATAATATTTACACTCAGAAATATTGATAGATGTGGTCCGGGTGGTGGCTCAGTGGATAAAGTGCTGGATTCTCAACCCTGAGGTCCTGAGTTCAATCCCCAGCAGCACATGTACGAGAGTGGTGTCTGGTTCTTTACCTCTCTCTTTCTGTATTTCTCATTAATAAATAAGTAAATTCTTTAAAGAAAAACTTTTTAAAAAAGATAGAGATACTGATAGATTGAGTTTGTCTTCAATGATTCTTCATTCTGGGGACCAAAACTAAGAAATAGATTGTCATGAGCATTATATCCCATGAGGAAGTCCCTAGAATACTAGGTCGGACAAGTCAGTGTTACCTTCTCAAAGAAGGAGAGGACAGGTTTCTCCCCCCCTTCCCATACTTACTGCAGTGCATATTCTCTGAGATTCATTTTTTTCATTGTTGTGGTTATTATTATTGTTGTCATAGATGTCATTGTTGCTGGATAGGGCAGAGAGAAATGGAGGGAGGAGGGGAAGACAGAGAGTGGGAAAGAAAGATAGACACCTGTAAACCTTCACTGCTTGTGAAGAGATCCCCCTGAAGGTGGGGAGCCAGGGGCTCGAACCTTACACCAGTCTCTGTGCTTCACACCATGTGCACTTATCCCACTGTGCTACCACCTGATCCCCGAGATTCTTTTTTTTTTTTTCTGGTAGCTCAATTAAAAAATTATTTATAAAAAGGAAACACTGACAAAAAACATAACATAAGAGAGGTACAACTCCACACAGTTCTCACCACCAGACCTCCATATCCCATCCGCTCCCCTGATAGCTTTCCTATTCTTTAACCCTCTGGGAGTATGGACCCAGGGTCATTATGGGGTGCAGAAAGTGGAAGGTCTGGCTTCTATAATTGCTTCTCCATTGGACATTAATGTTGGTAGGTCAATCCATACCCCCAGCCTCTTTCTGTCTTTCCTTAGTAGTACAGGGTTTTGGAGAGGTGAGGTTCCAGGACACATTGGTGAGGTCCTCTCCCCAGGGAAGTCAGGTTGGCGTCATGGCATCTGTAACTTGGTGACCAAAAAGCATGTATATATAAAGCAGAACAAATTATGTAATAATCAGGGACCTAAAGGCTGGAATAGCTCAGATGAAGTGTTGGGGCGTCTCCATTTTGTAGATACTTAGTAGGCTTATTTTAGTTATATTCCAAAGGGCCCACTATACTAGTTTTTTTTTTTTTCTTTTCTGAGCCTGACGTCTGATGTGCAGGTGGATCCAAGTTATTGACAGGGGAGATGATGTCATGGATGCCAAAAGGACCAGAAAGCTGGATCAGGGAAGAGAGCAGCTCCCAGATATGGGAAAGGGGTATAAATATTGTTGACTGTAAACCCCATCTATTTGATGAGATTTTTTTTGAAGCAACAATATTCTGAGAGAGAGAGAGAGAGAGAGAGAGAGAGAGAGAGAGAGGTGGAGAAGGGGGATGGAATCACTCTGGCACATGTGATACTAGGTATAGAACTCAGGATCTCATACTTGAGAGTCCATTACTTTATCCAGTGCACCATCTCCAGGGCCACTTGATTTGCTTTCTTTTTCTCCTTCCATCAAGTATTCAGTTGCCATATCTGGTACGTAGTGTTTATATCTTCCTGCTTTTAGTGCGTTCAGGCTTTTTCCTCTGCTGCTGTCCTTGGCCATGCTCATGCACATCTTATGATACTTCACAAGGGGCGGACCTTTGAGCAAGTAGTGGAGGCAAAGGGAAGATGGGGAACTGAAGACAGCTTGAACACAACACCTGTGTGGTCCAGTGTGTATTTGAGGGACCAGTAGAATCTTTATTTGTTGTAATGCCTTCATGGAAGAAGAATTCTGATAGAAGAATATCTAGTAGTCAGGGAAGAGAGACCTGGCAGCATTGTTTCAGTGGAAAGTAAACAGTAAAGTAACTTTCTAGTGTAACCCAAGTTTACACCTGCATCTATCCATCATGCAAGGAGCGCATTATCCCTACTTGCTTCCTAGCCTGACGTGCTATACAAACAAATGCTCCAACGACTTTTGGGGAACACCTTAACTGTTCAGCAAGTATTTCTGAAGCGAGAAACAATGCAGAAAATTCCACCTATTGCGCTCCTTGGCTTTCTGTTACCTGTACATTTCCTATTTCCTTTTGTTCATTTTTCTGTGCACTCGTCCCTTCCTGAGACTCCTTGGCTTTTCCCAAACCCACATCACCCTTTCATATTGGAAATCCACCTAACCTTCAAACTTTTTTTTTTTTCCTGCACAGCTGTCACAACAAACTTCCACTCATCTGCTACTAAATGTATTAGACACTGTTGTGCAGGCAGCAAGTTGCCAACTCATTCCCCGGGGGCTTTCCAATAGAATCTGATGTTATCCAAAACTTCTCATCTGTTTCAAAGGGTACAATTTCCTGCATTCTCTGGAGGGAAATCAAACGCACTGCATTTAGGCCGATCCTTCACAGACTTAGTAGACCTCTAGGCAATTATGGGGTGATTATCCCAAACTTAGTGTTTCCTCACTTCATTTCCTGTAACAATGACTTGAGTGACTGGACTATGAGCTTTTCATCTTTCCAGCTAGATATTAGAAATAAATCACAAAAATAGAGATAAGCTTTGGTACCTTTAACTCTCTCTATGATCTTCCCAAGGCTTTTTTAAAAAATTTTTTTTGGTTTTGTCTTTCCCCAGTTGTAACCAATTCTACTTTTCTCTTTGCTTCTGAAGATTATGCTTGTGATCCAAGCATCTTTTTCTTGAAGTCCATTTTCATAATCCATGGAATCATAATATGCCCAGTGTCCTGATAAATGCAACTTTCTTTTTTAAGGTTGACTTTTGTATTTAGAAGTTACCCATTAAGAGAAATCACGTTCTGCTGGTCCTTCATATCCTGTGGTAGCATATTTCTCATTTCTCATCTAGAGTAGGATCGAGTCTACTGTAATCTTTGTTCCACACCCCAAACTCATCTCCTGCCAAGTACCTCCCTAGTTCTTTGTAGATTTTTTTTTTAATTGGAGGAGGGGAGAAGGTAGTGGTTTATAGTACAGTTGCTGACACGTAGGAAATGTTTCTTTTTTTAAAAAGTTCTTTTAAATTTTTTTATATTTATTTTATTTGTTTTGCCCTTTGTTGCCCTTGTTGTTTAACATTGTTGTGGTTATTGATGTCATATTGATGTTATTGATGTTGGATAGGACAGAGAGAAATGGAGAGAGGAGGGGAAGTCAGAGAGGGGGAGAGAAAGACAGACACCTCAGACCTGCTTCACCGATTGTGAAGCGAATCCCCTGAGGTGGGGAGCTAGGGGCTTGATCTGGGATCCTGATGCCGGTCCCCGCGCTTTGCGCCACGTGGGCTTAACCTGCTGTGCCAACGCCTACTAAAGTTCATTTTTAAAAAATATATTTTTACTTATTTCCTTTTGTTGTCCTTGTTGTTTTATTGTTGTAATTGATGTTGTTGTTGTTGGATAGGACAGAGAGAAACGGAGAGAGGAGGGAAAGACAGAGAGGGGGAGAGAAAGATAGACACCTGCAGACCTGCTTCACTAATTGTGAAGCTATGTCCCTGCAGGCGGGGAGTCAGAGGCTGGAACCGGGATCCTTAATTCGGTCCTTGGGCTTTGTGTCATGTGCGCTTAACCCACTGTGCTACCGCCCGACTCCCAGAAGCTTTTTTTCATCTTGCCCTGATAGGCCTCTGCAAAACGTCTTGCCCCCAGCCTAGATCCTTTTCCCCAATCATGCACCAGGATTCCAACTCCTTTCCTCCCCATCTTTCCCAGAGTCCTTTGCTTAGGTGCAACACAGCAAACTGAGTCCAAGTTCTACTTTGTTTTCCCTCTTTCTGTTCTTGTTTCTTAAGTTCTGCTGATTATTTAAAAGTGACCCTTTCAGTTTCCCATTGCTGAACATCTGTGGTATCACATTCCTTTCTTCCTTCCTTTCTCTCTTTCTTTCTTCCTTTCTTTCAATTTTTAAAAAATTGTTTATTTATTTATTGATAGAGATAGCCAGAAATCAAGAGGCTAGGGGGAGATAGAGGGAGAGAGACACCTGCACCCCTACTTCACCACTTGCAAAGCTTTCCACCTGCAGGTGGGGTCTGGGGGCTTGAACCCGGGTGCTTGCACATCGTAACATGTGCGCTCAACCAGGTGCGCCGCCACCCGGCCCCTCACCTTGCTTTCTCCACTTCTCTGAAAGTGTGTTTATAGGAATATTCTTGCTTCCCGGGATGATCCTCCTGGCTGTGCACGGATGCAGCATCACAGTGGTTTCATTTTACAGTGACTGATTAAGCACTTTAAGCAATTGTTGTAGCTCCATTACTATGAACTCATTTGATTTAATTCTTTTCTCTTGCCACCCTTGATTAACATCTGACCATTGGGACAGAGTGGAGTCAACCCACGGGTTTCCCATTCCCACCACTGAGGCCCTGTGCAAGAGCCTGTAACAGGCTGCCGCCCCCCAGCCCCCCTCCCCCTTTGCAAAATCTGCAGGTCCTCTCAGCTGGTGCTGTGACAGTCATCTCATAGCAGAGAGCAAATGTTAGGATCTGGGCAAAAGCACAGGGGCATATCAGATTTTAAAAGTGCACGGTGAATCTGTTCAGTTAACAGTACGTAGCTAGATGATATTTTCATTTTGAGCTCATGAAGCTTAACAGCTGTTTAGTGGGGCTGCAATTTCACATATGTCTGTTTTGACAGGTTTAATAGCAAATTTTGTAGTGAGTTGCTGAACAGGCTTCCCTGGCTCGGGCTGTAACAAGACCTGGGTTTGCAGGAAGATTCATAGAAGAGCTTTCTTTCTTTGAGTTTATGACAGTGGGGAAGCCTGGTCAAAGCAAGGAAAACTGAAAGGCAGATTTCAAAGGAAATCACTAATATCTCTACCAGAATGTTTTTAACTAGTTCAGGGGAAGATAAATAGAGGAAACATGCTGTTTAGCAATAAAAGCATATTAGTACAGTCAGTTCACTATAGTCCTATGTTGGCAACCGGTAATTAAATCTATATATCTCTAGCTTTATGGTTTTCTGCAGCTGAGTCTCTGTCTGACTCAAGGAAAACCATATCCTTTCTGCTGCTTCTGAAGAGGCTCCCTTTCCTTGAAGTTGTTTTTCAATATCACCAGATTGAAGACAAATGCCTCACTGGTTTTATTGACAGAAATAAAGCACTTCCTATTGCTTTTATGTTGGGGATCCAAGTCTTCTGACAACAAGAACTTTACTAGAGTCCTATTTCCTTACATCCCCTTTTCTCTCAGGCTGTAGAACATCAGAAATGTTATCCACCATGTGTTTGGCCCCAAAGTCTACAGGATGTCTTAGTCATAATATATCTTTGCCTTTGTCTGTGTTATGTGCAAATTACTGACTGCAGTTTGTGTTCCTGTGTCTGAGATACAGCTCACAGACCCTGTTCCCAAGGGTAGCTATCCTCCTGGTCTGCCTGTATCCCTAGGTAACAAAGGGACCAAGAACACTTTCATACCTCTCTTTGAATTTCACGACAGATTTCGCAAACCTCAAATATAAAGTTTATCTTAGAGGACATGATTAATGTCAGTTATGAGAATTTTAATCATATTTGCTTCATTTAAACATCATGGGAAAAAAGGTTTCATGTCGCTGCTGTCAATCTCATCATGATGTAGATTAAAAAAATCAGCTATATTTGTTGTTACAAGAAAGATGTTCACTTTTGAACAGTAGGAATTTAGTCTTCATTGTTTTAAAACTCAAGAAACTTGACAAGATAAAGAAATACGGAAAATGAATTAGTAAGTAAGCCCAATTCATTCTCTGAGAAGGCAAACTCAAACTGCTCGCTGATACATGGTAAAATGTCAGAGACACACACACAATAAAAACCCTTCAAGACTACTAGCTTACGCTGATGAGATGTAGAGGGATGAGAGAAAAAGTCACTCGACATTTGCAAACTGGGACCTTGAATGATTGATTCATTGTGACTGGTAATCCTAACAGAGCATTACTCTTACTGGTGCTCTTGACCTACTCTACTGGGACTTTTTTTTGGGGGGTTGTGGGGGAAGGGATATTGACACTGTGTTAACTCTTAGACAAGTGAGAAAGGACAGGGGTTTATCATGCAGTTGACCTTTATGCCATGTTAAATTACAGAAACATATCACTTGGGAAAAAAGCAGCAAAGTTATTGCAATCAGGTGAATCCCAGTCTGAGAGAGTAGGAGAGGTGGACTGGCCATGGTCCACTCTTTATTCTTGCTCACAACAAGTTGAGCTAGTTGTAGTCCGCACCAATGTGGTTTCTTCCAGAAGTATAAGAAAATGGTATACTACATTTAAGGGCATATCTGAACTTAAAAGTGTCAGATAAGTAGGAGTTACATTTTCTTTTCTTTTTAACTTTTTATTTGAAATAACCTCAGGCTTACAGCATGTTGTAAAAAATAAGACAAAAAGGTGCTATTGTATCTTTTACCCAGATTCCCCTAATGGGACCATCTATATGACGGTATTAACTGAATACAGAGCTACTGTCATGGTTACATTCTACAGACATTTCTCAGATTCCACAAGGTTTTTTTTAAAAAAAAAATTTTTTTTTTGAGATCTGTTTCTCTATTGGAGATTGAACTCATGACTTTGTGCCTGCAAGTTGCACCCTTTACCCACTGTGCCACCTTCCTGGTCAAATAGTTCATAAATTCTTGCTAGCCGGGATTTCTTAAGAATTTTAAACTTATAGCGTTATGTCTCATAGTAACAAACGTTAGTGTGCAATAGGGGAAAAGCCTCTTTCTTCTTTCCTATCTTTTCCTCTTGTCTTCAATCATATGCGAAATAGATATTAGAAAACATATATCAACAAAATGCAATGTGAATACTTACTCTGGAAAGCAGTGAACTAGAAATCTAAGAGGATATGAATGCCTATGGAAAGATAAGATTTTATGTCTAGGAATACTCTGTTTATACTGAAGGTTTGGCTCAAGCAAGCACATGTTTGCAAAGTACATGAGGTGTACTCAGCAACTTTCACTGATTTATAAAGATAGAACCACACTTCAAACAGAATCTACATTTATTTACTCTTCCTCCCCAAACCACAAGTCTGCTAGGCATTAAGAGTCTTCTAAAGTTATTTCAGTTATCACCTCCTATATTTTCTTGACAGTGTTCAATGAGTATCAACTAAATTCCTGATTGAGGGCTAAAATATGGATTCTGCTCACACAGTCTCCAGTTTTGTCAGAGAAGACAGAGATCTTTAATATAATTATCTTGAAGAAATTTAACCATTACAGCAAACAGCCAAGGCTGATGATAAATCTGATGGCAGCATAAAAAATAGGATGGAAAGTGACCCGGATTTAAGGGATTTAAGGTAAGGATATGTGTGAGCTAGTGTTGCAAGTACAGAGTAAGAGGTTCTGAGCGAGGAAGTAACACTAAAAGGGGAGAGGAGAGAATTTTGTGGTTATGGCTGGGGGCTTAGTGCCTGCACTACGAATCCATTGCTCCTGCAGGCCATTCCCCCCTCCTCTTTTTTGTTGCCCTTGTTGTTCATTGTTGCTGTTATTATTGTTGTTGTTGCTGCTGTCGTTGGATAGGACAGAGAGAAATGGAGAGAGGATGGGAAGACAGAGAGGAAGAAAGGATAAACACCTGCAGAACTGCTTCACCGCTTATGAAGCGATGGCCCTGCAGGTAGGGAGCTGAGGTCTTGAATGGGGATCATTACGCCCATCCTTGCACATTTCCTTGCACTTCGTGCCATGTGCACTTTACGCCAAGTGCGCTTAGCCTGCTGCGGCTTAGCCCACCGTGCTACTATGCACTCCACCTGTATTTCTTAATCTGTATCTCTTTCTAGCTGGAGATAAAAGGCCAGCTCCAAGCAGTGCAACCCCAGTGATGATAAAAGAGAGAGAGAGTGTGTGTGTGTGTGTTGGGGGGGGGGGAGTGAGAGACTAAATAACAAAGGAAGGGAAAATACTAAATCTTTTGTTGGGTAATTAGCATTTAGGTGCACTGTCTAGGTAGGTAGATAATAGAATGTAGACCTTGCTTACAGTGTTAATTAGCATTGGTAGTATACTTAATTATTAATCCCCAATAGCCCCCTAAAGCAGTATAATAGTTGAAGTATATTTACAGCTAGAAGGAGGAAACAGATAACCTAGTGCATACTTGACTGGGTGCTCCACCTTCCTGCCCCCCAAAAGAGTGTGCTTTATATTGTTATTGTCATATATAGTTCCTAATTTATTATCCCAATTAGGGATCACAGATAACCTACTTTATATTTTCAAATATATCAGTATGTGATCCTTGATGTAACGAAAAGGAGAAATTAAGGGAAAGTAGTTTATAAGTACCTCAAAATATGAGTGACACAAGATATATTGATGCCACCATTTCCATTCCAGAAGCAGTGAAGTCACTGGCATTTTACTGAGATGCTGTCCAGTTCCTGAGACAAAACAGTTACATAGGCCCTTCTGTGATATGCACGGCAGTTGCTTCTTGGGAATGCCAAACTGCATAAAAATTGTAGAAGAAGTATTTTTTTAAATATTCACTTACATGTACAACAGACTTGGTTAAAGATTCAGGACTCATTTAACAGGTTTATCCCATTTAAAAAGAAAAATCTGTGTGGCAGCTGTGAAGGGTACAATGCTATATCACAGGATTTGCTTGTGTGAGTTTGCTCCCCAGCATCGCATATGCCAGAGTATTGTTCTCTTTCTCAGTCAATAAGTAATTCTTAGACACACACACACACACACACACACACGAAACAAATGCCCATGTGGAATGATGGAAAGGTGTTTTTGTTTGTTTGCTTTGCTGCTGCTGGGGCTTCACTGCTCTCTACCCACTTTTTCAGATAATAAGGCAGAAATACACAGAAAGCAAGCGGTATTATAGCACTGAATCTTTCCCCTAGTGCTGTGAGGGTTGGGTTTCAAACCTGAATGATATGCCTGGCAAGGCAGGAGTGCTTGTAGGTTAGTCATGTTGCTGGCCCTGCAAAGTTCTTAGTATAGAAGACTTCTTTTCTTAAATTTTTTTAAAAAAATATTTACTTGTTAGTTTTCCCTTTTTGTTGCCCTTGTTGTTTTATTGTTGTACTTATTATTGCTGTTGTTATTGATGTCTTCGTTGTTGGATAGGACAGAGAGAAATGGAGAGAGGAGGGGAAGACAGAGAGGAGGAGAGGAAGACAGACACCTGCAGACCTGCTTCACTGCCTGTGAAGTGACTCCCCTGCAGGTGGGGAGCCGGGGGCTTGAACCGGAATCCTTAAGCCATTCCTTGTGCTTTGCGCCACCTGCACTTAACCGCTGTGCTACCACCTGACTCTGACTCCCAGTACAGAGACTTCTTAAGAGTTCTCCACACCTCCCCATAATGACCCTGGTTCCATACTCCCAGAGGGATAAAGAATAGAAAAGCTTCCAATGGAAGGGATGGGATACAGAACTCTGGTGTTGGGAATTGTGTGGAATTGTACCTCTTATCCAATGGACTTGTCGATCATTATTATTATTATTAAATAAAGGAGTTCTCCACATATAAGTGTTTTTTTTTTTTCCCTTTTTGTTGCCCTAGTTGCAGCCTCGTTGCGGTTATTATTGCCATTGTTGACGTTGCTTTGTTGTTGGATAGGACAGAGAGAAATGGAGAGAGGAGGGGAAGACAGAGAGAGAGGGGAGAGAAAGATAGACACCTGCAGACCTGCTTCACCGCCTGTGAAGCGACTTCCCTGCAGGTGGGGAGCCGGGGGCTCGAACCGGGATCCTTATTACGCCGGTCTCTGCGCTTTGCGCCACATGCGCTTAACCCACTGCGCCACCGCCCGACTCCCCACATATAAGTGTTTTGATAATCACTGCCTTCTGCTAATTACTAGTTGAACCGTCATATTCTTATAGTCAGAATGGTTCTTCTTACATATCCAGAATGCCTTCCAGAGTTTGTCATATCCATTTTGAGAACTCGATCAGATTAATGGGGCTTAGTATGTTGTCCTTCAAACAAAAAGGGGTTTAGTTAGCAAGAAAAAGGGAGAAATGGATACTAACATGGTTAAAAAGTTGTGATAATATTAGGAACTGAAAGTTATCTTTGATGCCTTCTCCAAATCCGTATACATTTCTGGTTTCACAATTATTTCCCCATGAGCTTTCTTGACCAAATGAATTTACAATTGGAAATTAAGTTATGGAAAACAGGAAACCTGTAATTTTTAAATCTAGATATGAATAAAATGAAGAATTGCTTGTAAAATAGTTAAGGGGTTACTAGTTAGAAATTTCAGAGAGTTACCAGGAGTTGGGAGGTGAAATTGGTTGTGTGCCTGTGTCTGTGCTAGGATTTATTATTGCTGGTCTTTCTGTCTTATATGTTATATGCTGTAGATATAAAACCAACTTGAGTTTATATTACTGAGTCCTGTTCAGAAATTGAAGCTTTACAGGAAGTTTTAAAGTTTTCTTGTATGTATTATATTCAGTCTGTAGAAGACAGTGACACAAGAAAATAAATCTATAAAAGTCTTAGCCCCCAAATCTTATTTCTTGTCTCTTTCAGCACATTCTCTTTCTATTATGTCCTTTCCTACTTCGCTTAATATATTCATTCTGACATTTCTGTTATAGCTTAAGACATTTTCAATAATCATATTTTAGAGAGATATTTAGAAATAGAGGCATAGAGTTTTGTATCCCCAAATATAAACATATTATCTGAGATAATCTAATTCATAGTAGAATAAGACTCAGTTATACTTTAATTTGTTTCCAGAATGAAAACAATATTATAAGGAGTTCTAACTCCTTTTTTTGGTGAAAAAAAAAAGATAACCTGTAATTCTGTAATGGGAAAACAATATATGAAAAACACATCTTTTTCAAATGGTGCTTCAAAGTTGCCTTTGAATATGTGCCTTTCTGAATTCAAAGGCAAGATACAACATGGTTTTAAAAATAGTTGCCTAACATTTTGAAGGGTATAACATTTAAGATTTCCATAGTTTGAATTCAGGTAAAGGAACAATGATTCCAACCCTATTGTGTATAAACATAAAGAAAACATTTTTTTAAAAACCTGTGCTGTTTAAGTTTAGACATTTCAAATGCCCTATAATTTCTTGTGAGTGTGCTACGTTGTTTTTGTCAACTGGGTTACTAGTATTTTATTTTAAATGGTAAAAACAAAGCTATTGATTGTAAATGAATACTTGACATCTTTTGTAAATAGGAATTATTTTTCTGTTCATGAAAATTTCAAGGAATAACCAGATAGGTAGTAGCTAGTAGGTTATTTGGAGATTTTGAGAAACTTCGTATGTCTATTCTTATGTAACTGCTAGCTGGTTGAATTCTCTACTAAGGAGATAGGCAGTATTGAAGATCAGAAAGAAACCTGCCTTCCTTCTTACTTGCATTTGTCCCTTCCATCTCTCTGTTCCATCCTTCATTTCTCTCTTCCCTTGTTATTGTACCTTTACATTTTGCTTCATATCTGTTGGAACTTTATATAAGTGGAGCTTTTGTGAAGCCTTTGGTGATACCAGCCAGTCCAAATCCAATCTGTGGTGGTGGTCTAGATTCAGTTCCCTCTTTTCTTCTCATGGTATTTAAATAAATATTAATTAATTTAAGTAGTTAAATTAATAGGTGTTAAGTATCATTGTCAAAATGATGTGTTATTTACTACTTCAATTGGCATACATACAAAAGTCATAAAATGGTAGACTTTACATATTGATATAATTGGGCTATATCTACTTCATATTTTCTTTTTTAAAAAATGAGAGAGAAATATCAGATTACCACTTGTCTATTTTATGTGGTTCTAGGGATTGAGCCCATTGCCTCAAGTATGTTAACTATGCTTTTCTGCTGAACTAACTCCTTCTGAGCTTACTACCCACTTTAGTGCTTGCTGAGCCATTCATGGCATGGTCTGGAGGTGTCATTGATAGCTTTTCTATGATGCTTCTTGTTCCTTTCTGTGTCTGTGTGCTACTCTACGTGTTAGTTGCTAAAGCATACATATATATTATTATAACTACTTCCTTCTCAGGCTGCATTTTTGTATATCCTTTGTTGAGTTTGCTCTGTGTAAATGTATGAAGCTTCTTATAACAAAACAATTTAAAAAAATATTGAGGGGATTAATGATTTGCAGTAAACAGTAAATACAGTTATTGGTACATGTGTAAGATTTCTCAGTTTTCTGGAAATCACTCTAACCCCCAACCTAGGTCCTCCTCCACTATCATGCATCAAGAACTGAAAACTCCACGGAGTCCTTTACTTTGGTGCAATACAACAAACCCAGTTTGAGTTCTGCTTTTTCTTTCCCTGTCTGAGTCATTCTGTCACCTTCTCTCTGTGTCTCCTCTTCATTCAGAAGGATTTTAGTCATTGGATCTATTGCTCACAATGATCACTCCATAGAGTCCTCACTGCATTTCCAAAGGACCTTTTCACATGTAAGATCACTGGAAATATCTATCTGAATATTTATATCTATAATTTGCCTATTTTTCTATGGTCCTGCTTTCCCTTCATTTCATCTTTTTATTTTATTTTTTAAATTTCTTTATTGGAGGATTAATGGTTTATAGTTGACAGTAAAATGCAATAGTTTGTATGTGCATAACATTCCTCAATTTTGCATATAATAATTCAACCCCCACTAAGTCTTCCTCTTCCCATGTTCCAGGACCTGAACTCCCCCCACCCACCCCAGCGTCTTTTTTTTTGGTGCAGCACACAAAGTACACACAAAATTCTGCTTTGTGTTCTCCCTTCTGATCTTGTTTTTCTTTTTCTATTTATTTATTTAATTTTTTATTTATAAAAAGGAAACATTGACATAACCATAGGATAAGAGGGATACAACTCCACACAATTCCCACCATGTATCCCATCCTCTTCCCTGATAGATTTCCTATTCTTTAACCCTCTGGGAGTATGGACCCAAGGTCATTGTGGGATGCAGAAGGTTGAAGGTCTGGCTTCTGTAATTGGTCCCCACTGAACATGGGCGTTGACAGGTCTATCCAGACTCCCAGCCTCTCTCTCTCTCTTTTCTTAGTGAGGAAGGGCTCTGGGGAAGTGGAGCTCCAGGACAGATTGGTGGGATTGTCTGTCCAGGGAAGCCTGGTCTGCATCATGCTTGCATCTGGAACCTGGTGGTTGAAAAGAGAGTTAACATACAAAGCCAAACAAATTGTTGACCAATCATGGAAATTTCTGTTTATGAGTGAGATCATCACGTATTTATCCTTATGTTTCTTACTCATCTTGCTTAGAATGATTCCTTCAAGCTCCATCCAAGATGTGGTGAAGAAGATGAATTCACCATATTTAATAGCTGAGTAGTATTCTATTGTGTATATAGACCATAATTTGCTCAGCCATTCATCTGTTGTTGAATACCTGGGTTGCTTCCAGCTTTTGGTTATTGCAAATTGTGCTGGTATGAACATAGGTATACACAAATATTTTTGAATGGGTATGTTTGTTCCTTAGAATGTATCCCCAGGAAGGGAATTGCAAGGTCATAAGGTGGTTGACTTCTAGTATTCTGAGAGTTCTCCAGACTGCTCTCCACAGAGATTGGGCCAGTTTACATTCCCACAAGCAGTGTAGGACTATTTCTGTGTCCCCACAACCTGTATAACATTTTTTGTGTCTACTTCTTCTGATGTATATTTTCACAGGGGTGAAGTGGTATCTTATTGTTGTCTTTATTTACATTTCTCAGACAATCAGTGACTTGGAGCATTTTTTCACATGATTATTTGCCTTTTGTATCTCTTCTATGGTGAATATTCTTTTCATATCCTTCCCCATTTTTGGATGAGTTTATTTGTTTTCTTGTTGCTGAGTTTGGTGATCTCTTTATATATTTTGGTTATTCGCCTCTTATCTGATGTATAGTATGTAAAGCTCTCTCATACTGTTGGAGGTCTCTTTGTTTGGGTGGTGGTTTCTTTTGCTGTGCAGAAGAGTTTCAATTTGATGTAGTCTCATTGATTTGTTTTTTATTTAGTCTTCTTTGTAATTGTATTCATTTCATTTAAGATGCCTTTAAAATTTAGATGGAAAAGGGTTCTGCCAATATTTCCCTCTAAGTATTAGATAGTTTCTGCTCTAACAGTCAAAGGATGTTGAAATCTCCTACTATTACTATGTTGCTGTTAATATATTCCTGTAGCTCTTTTAGTAGATGTTTAATGTATTTACATGGGCTCTCTTTGGGTGTATAGATGTTAATAATCATTAAGCCCTCTTGATTGACTGATACTCTGAGCATTAAGTAATGTCCATCCCTATCTTTTTAAATTTTATTTATTTTAAGGTCTATCATGTCAGATTAAGAATAGCTGTTTCTGCCTTTTGTTGTGGTCCATTGGCTTGTATGGTAGTTTTCCATCCTTTCATTTTGAGTCTGTCTTGTTGAGTTAGGTGAGATTCCTGCAGACTACATATGGTTATGCTGTGTTTTCTGATCTATTTCCTACTCTGTGCCTTTTTAATAGGTGAATTCAAGACATTGACATTTATTAACATTATAGATTGAAGATATTTTAATGCCATTATTCTGAACTTTTATTGTGTTCTGATATATTACATGTTTATGGTGATCTGATTGCTTATAGGAGACCTTTTAGAACTTATTTCAGGGCAGGCTCAATGATAGTTGATTCCTTCAACTGTTGCTTGTCTGAGAAGGTTTTTGTGCCTACATATATTCTGCATGACAGTCTAGCAGGAGACAGTAGTCTTGGTTGAAAGCCTTTCTCATTGAGACCTTGATAGATATCTTGCCATTCCCTTCTGACCTGTAGTGTTTGTGTGGAGAAATTTGCTGCTAATCTTATGGGTTCTCTTCTGTAAGTGACTCTTTGTTTTTCCTCTTGTAGTCTTGCTGTCTTTAAGTCTGGGTTAATTCTGTTTGGGACCCTCGGGGCTTCTTGAACCTTTATGTCTTTTATCTTGTCTAGAGTATGGAAGTTCTCAGCTATTATGTCCTAGAGAATGCTTTCTCCCCCTCCTTCTATTTCTTCCTTTGGTAAGCCAATAATGCATATATTATTTCTTTTGAAGTCATCCCATATGTCTCTGTTGTTGTTTTCAGTATCTCTTAATTTCTTTATAAGATCTCTTACTTCTTTTTTAGTTTTCTCTATTTCATCTTCAATCTGCTAATTCTGTTTTCTGCCTCATTTTTTCTATTCCCTCTCCCTTCTGTTGTTTTCTGTAACTCAGCTATTTTGTTACCCTTTTCTGATAATATATTAGCTTGTTCAGCTAGCTGTGCTTTTAGCTCAGCTATTTCAGCTTTCAGCTCTCCAAGTACTTCGAGATAGTATTTTCTTTCAGAGTCTCATTTGCTGTTTCTCCATTTCTGATGATATTACTTTCAAAGTCTTTCATCATTCCTGTGACTAATGCCTGGGGTGGTGTTGGGATGTTGTCCTCATTCTTATGTGCTTCTACCTTTGGTTTTTTTTTTAATCTGGGATTTTTATCCTGGTTCATATTCATATATTGAATATTGGTTCATATTCATATTCATATATTGGTTCTCCAATATTTCTCCTTGGTTTAACCATTGTATATCGTGTGTTATGAGGTCCCTCCTTTAGTATTTTTCAGTCCACTAATCACACTTACCTGGATTGACTTGTGTCTAAGTAAGGTACTTAAAGAGTTCACAATTGTGGAAATTAACAATTATTTCAATGTTGTCTCAATCTTTGAGGTGAAGCATGATGGCAGTTAAACCCTCTTCTGTTCTTTATCTTTTCCATAGGCTATGGGAGCCTGTGGGCTTTTTTTTTTTTTAACTATAATTAGATATTTTTAGCTTAATTACTCACTCCTAACCTAGATATAAAACAAGGCAAGTTAGAGATAGCACAGTGGTTATGCAAAGAGACTCCCACTCCCCAAGGTTTCAAAGCCCCAGACCCAATTCGGCTTCTTTGCCAGCAGCCAAGAGCCAAGCTGAATAGCAGTCCTAGGCCTTGTGAGTACTTCTTGATTTTACTCCATGGGTTCTTAGGCAATTACTCATTGTGGCTCCAGATTTATCAAGAGAACAATGTGGGAAAGTTCCCACTATACACCCCCACTTCCAGACCACCAAGAGTGTATGTTTTCTCTTGAGTTGTACAATTAGGTCTCTGCCCCTAATGTCAGCACAGAGCCACCCAGATGCTGTTCCAGCCTTCAAGGAATAGTAGCAATGGACACTAACAGTTGCATTTGTTGAAACTTAGGGGATCCTCTCCTCCCTTCATCAGTCTATTTGTTGATAAAACTTAGACTATAGGTGGCAGCTTAGCAGTCAAATAACTGGCAAACTGTGGGACTGTTACCAGTCACTCCCGAGTAGATACAGGTTTTCAGCCCCATGAATCTCTCTCTAGGCCCCTCTCTGTTCATGAGCCACACATGTTTGCACTCTTCTGTGACTTGGTGGATTCTCACAGTGATCTGATTCTTGCCTTTTTGTGTTCTTAGGTGATCTTTTTTGTTATTCCTAGTTGACAGGGGAGAGGAGAGAGATGCAGATGCTCCTACTCTATAGCCCCACCTCCAGAAGTCCCATTTTATTTTTATTTATTGACTTTGCCTCCAGGGTTATTGCTTGGGCACAGTGCCTGCACTATGAATCCACTGCTCCTGGCAACCATTTTTTTAAAACCATTGTTGCTATTGTTGGATAGGACAGAGAGAAGTTGAAAGAGGAGAGGAGAGGAAGATGGGGGTGGGTAGAAAGATATATACCTGCAGACCTGCTTCACCCCTTAAAAAGTGACCCCCACCCCACCTGCAATTGGGGAGCTGGGGGCTTGAACTGGGATCCTTGTGCAGGTTCTTGAGCTTGATTAACTTTCTACAAAGCAAGGGTATGGTCTAGGGGGTCCCTGGGCTCTCCTGTATCTCTCATTACATTCATTATATGATTCTAATTCATCACTAGATATGTATTGTGAAATCTTTAATTAATGTATGCAGAATGCCCAGAGAACTTTTAATTGGAAATAGATACTTGTGCTGAGAGTTAATTTATAGATGCCTTATTCTCGCAGTTTTTATACCAGTAACACATTGGAAAAATGTACTTTTGAGAGTAAATTTAAACCTGGTGGAAATACTTTAATTACTTAATAACATGCAAATTTAAAAAAATAAGTATCAGTGTGATGACTGTAGAAACCAAGAGCTTGCACATGTAAATAATTGTAATAATAATAATATTAATAATGAAACCACAGCATTGTGTAGTTTTCATAATTTTTCAGTATGTGGCAAGTTTTTATTTCTTTTACTTTTATTGTTTAGGAGGATGGATACCACAGGACACGATCTTTCTTTAGTATGGTGGGGGCTACACTCAAATATGGCTCATGGACATGAGAAAGCAGCATACTACCCAAGTGAACTATTTCATCCATCAAACACGTTATCACTTCTACAGATTTTTTTTTTATTTGTTTTATGAAATGAGCAAGACAGTTACTCTCATACCTGTACGGAAGCTCAAAGCTAAGAAGATAACAGAGTCATCCTTTCTATAAACTAACATGTATTGAATATGTTTGAATATGGGTACAATCACTGATGATACAATGATGAATAGTTTGTCCTACTTGATTTTGGGAATGAGAGATTTATAAACCATTACAGTAATTGGTAGTATAGTCTACTCTGAGTAAACATAAAATTATTTTTTTAAAATAATTTTTGTTTATAAAAAGGAAACACTGACAAAAACCATAGGCTAAGAGGAGTACAACTCCACACAGTTCCCACCACCAGAACTCCATATCCCATCCCCTCCCCTGATAGGTTTCGTATTCTTTATCCCTCTAGGAGTATGGACCCAGGGTCATTATGGGGTGTAAAATTCTATAGATAACTGTGGGTGTTTTGTAGTAGACTTCACATAAGATTTTTTCTTTAAAAAAAGTATTTTATTGGGGGAAGTCATAATTCCAGTGACTGTTGTCAACACATTGGTACAGCCTCTCATCTCTCCACAGTAAGTGTCAGTGCACCACCTCTACCATCCCCCTGAGTCTTCCTCCATCACTGTGAACTGGGTACCCTACATCCACTACCCCCTTCACATCTCCTCCTCCACCAGAGCCCTTGCTTTGCTACCCAGTTCAGGTTTCACTTTTCTTTTCTTGTTTCCTAGTTTCCACCTATGAGTGAGATCATCTAGGATTTATCATCTGGTATCCAAGATTCTTATTAGAAAATGAAGGTAATAATACGAAACTACATTATGGCATTTAGGGAAGGCTAAATGTAGACAGCTTGGGTCTAGGGCAAACATCAAGTAGAGATGATACTTTGAAAGAGCTCAAAGAGGGTGGGGAGGTAGATAGCATAATGGTTATGCAAAAAGTTTGAGGCTCTGAAGTCCCAGGTTCAATCCCCTGCACCACCTATAAACCAGAGATGTGCAGTGCTCTGGTTAAACACACACACACACACACACACACACACACACACACACACACTACACCTGGTTAAGTGCATACATTATAGCATACAAGGACCCGAGTTCAACCCCCTGATTCCCATTTGCAGGGGGAAGACTTCATTAGTGGTGTCACAGGGCTGCAGGTGTCTCTGTCTCTCTTCCTCTCTATCTTCCCCTCTCCTCTCAATTTCTCCCGGTATTTATCCAACAATAAATAAATAAAAAGGTTTTTTTTTTTTAATGAATGGAGGATGGACAACATACTCTATGCTCAACCCGAGGAAGATGGGTCCTAGAATTGGGGCAGCTTCAAATGTTCCTACTCATGACCACAGAATGTGAGCTCAGATCTACAGGGATGCAGAGGTCACATAGGCTCCTAAGCTGAATATGGGCCCCAGATCAGAACAAATCAAATCGATGGGGTTTACAGTCAACAATATTTATACCCCTTTCCCATATTAGGGAGCTACTCTATTCTCTGATCCAGCTTTCTGGTCCTTTTTCCAGCCATGACATCATCTCCCCAGACAATAACTTGGGTCCATCTGCATATCAGATTTCAGGCTCTGTGGGAAAAAAAAAACCCACCAAAAACTAGTATAGTCACAGGCCCTTTGGAATATAACTAAAACAGGCCTACTCGCTATCTACAAAACGGAGACCCCCCCCCCCCCCAACTCTTCATCTGCACTATTCCAGCCTTTCGGTTCAGTTTGTTTGGCTTTATATGTTAACTCTCTTTTCAGCCACCAGGTTCCAGATGCTACCATGATGCCAACCAGATTCTCTGGACAAAGAACCCCACCAATGTGTCTGGAACCCTGCTTCCCCAGAGCCCTGCTCCACTAGGGAAAGAAAGAGACAGGCTGGGAGTATGGATAGACCTGTTCATTGGAGAAGCAATTACCGAAGCCAGTCCTTCCACCTTCTACATCCCACAATGACCTTGGGCTTATACTCCCAGAGGGTTAAAGAATAGGAAAGCTATCAGGGGAGGGGAGGGATATGGAGTCCTGATAGTGGGAACTGTGTGGAATTGTACCTTTCTTAATGATTTTTGTCAATGTTTCCTTTTTATAAATAAAAAATAATAAAAAAGAAAGATATCAAAGACAGTTCCGTAGGCAGAGAAAAAAAATTTTTTTTGGGGGGGGTAGAGGAAACATTGAAATTTTATTTAGTGGGAAGGGCAGCTGACAGTACTGCCCTACCCCTATCACTGCTACTGTATCACTATTTACTTCTATTTATCTTTTTACTTTAATCTGTAGTATATTTATACACACACACACACACACACACACACACTGGGGGGGCAGGAAGAGAGGGAAATATTAGAGCACCACTTGATCATTTTATTCCATAGTAGGGATTGAACCCAGGGACTTATGTGTGCAAGGCATGTGCTTTGCTGCCCACCATATATTTTAAATAGGGCTGTTAGATAATACAATACCATTGTATTATTGATGAGACCAATGATTTCCTTTCCTTTATTATTGAGAGTTATAGTTCTTGATCTTCATGGTGGAAATTGAACATTGATTAAGAGGGAAGGGGAAGCTTGTTTAAAAAACAGTTTCTGGGAGGGGATGGGATATGGAGCTTTAGTGGTGGGAATTGTACCCCTCTTATCCTATGGTCTTGTCAGTATTTCTATTTTTAAATAAAAATTAAAAAAAAATTAAAAAAAGGAAAACAGTCTCTGGAATGTAGGGATATCACTGTGATATTCTTTTCTTCTGAAACATGTTTCTTTCTTACACAGATTATTTTAGGAAGAAAGAAAGCTGCAAGTAAAAACAATGAAGTTCCTTGGCTTCACATCTACTGGTGTTGTCCATCTTTTAACCATATACACTGGGGCAGCTATATACCAGAATGGTGTCTCTCAAAACACTTTTCAAGAAATAAAAGAAGAAATAGCCCATTATAAAGATGTCGCTAAAGCAATTATCAACCTTGCTGTTTATGGTGAAGCCCAGAACAGATCTTATGAGAGACTGTCACTTCTTGTTGACACTGTTGGGCCCAGATTAAGTGGTTCTAAGAACCTAGAAAAAGCCATTCAAATCATGTACCAAAATCTTCAGGACGATAGGCTAGAGAATGTCCACCTGGAACCTGTCAAAATACCCCACTGGGAAAGGGGAGAAGAATCAGCTATGATGTTGGAACCGAGACTTCACAAGATGGCTATTTTGGGTCTAGGCAGCAGCATTGGAACCCCCCACGAAGGTATTATTTTTCTTTTTAATTCAGATATGCTATATAAAACTGATGTCACGTTTTACTATACTATTGATTTCATACATAAAATCAACATACCTAATGATATTACAGATTATTATTATTACTATTTAGGTGGTAAAAACTATCATTTTTTTCTTTTCTTTTTTTATTTGTTGTAGTTATTATTGTTGTTGGTATTGATGTCCTTGTTGTTGGACAGGGTAGAGAGAAATGGAGAGAGGAGGGGAAGACAAAGAGGGGGAGAGAAAGACACCTGCTGACCTGCTTCACCTCTCGAACTGGGATCCTTATGCCAGTCCTTGTGCTTTGCACCACCTGTGCCTAACCCGCTGCGCTACCACCCGACTCTCCCATAATAATAATTTTCTTTTCTTTATTTATTAAATATTTATTTATTTATTCATTTATCCCCTTTTGTTACCCTTGTTGTTGTACTTATTATTATTGTTGTTGTTACTGATGTCATTGTTGTTGGATAGGACAGAGGGAAATGGAGAGAGGAGGGGAAGACAGAGAGGGGGAGAGAAAGACAGACACCTGCAGACCTGCTGCACCGCCTGTGAAGTGACTCCCCTGCAGGTGGGGAGCCGAGCCGGGGGCTTGAAATAATCATTTTCTATCCCATTGATTTAATGGATTTTCAATTTGAAGTTCTTTTTATTGGATTAATAGTTTACAGTCGAAGGCACAATACAGTAGTTTGTACACCTCTCAGTTTTCTGAGTTTGTACATTTCCTCGGTTTAGCATTTCTCAGTTGTCCACATAACAACGCCCACTAGGTCCTCCTCTGCCATCATGTTCCAGGACCTGAACACTCCCCGCCCCCTCACCCCTGAATCTACTTTGGTGCAATACAGCAACTCCAGTCCAAGTTCTGCTTTGTGTTTACCCCTCTGCTCTTTCTTTCTCAACTTCTATGAGTGGGATCACCGTATATTCATCCTTCTCTTTCTGACTTATGTCACTTAACATGATTTCTATGAGCTCCATCCATCCACAATGAGGTGAAGAAGGTGAAGTCACCATTTTTAACAGCTGAGTAGTATCATCATGTGTATACACTACAACTGTTGTTGGGACACCAGGGTTGCTTCCAGGTTTTGTCTATTACAAATTGTACTGCTGTGAACATAGGTATACACAGATCTTTTTCTTTTTTATTTCTTTATTGAGGCGTTAATAAATACAATAGTTTGTACATGTGTAACATTTCTCAGTTTTCCACAGAACAATTCAACCCCCACTAGGTCCTCCTCTGTCTCCCAGGACCTGAAGCCCCCCGCCCCACCTCCAAGTCTTTTACTTTGGTGCAATACACTAACTTCAGTCCAAGTTCTGCTTTGTGTTTTCCCTTCTCTTCTTATTTTTCAACTTCTCTCTATGGTGGCACCAAGCTTGAGCCTGGAAGCCTTGGTGTCATAACTATGAATGTCTTTCTGCATAACCACTATGCTGTGTCACCATACTCAAGAATTTCTATCTAGTGTAATATTAGTGTTAATATTACACTATATAGAGGATTAAGATATATGCAAGTGATATTTCAAAGCTATGCCATATTCCAAGTAGCCTCATGTGTACAGTTTCTTAGAATTGATGAACTAGGGAACCGGTTTACATGTTGAATTGACTTGAATTAATGCTCTTTGTAGCACCTGAGGCCTCCAGGGAAAGAAGTGATCCAAGGTAGAGTACCTCACTTAGGAACAATCTTACCAGCTTTACCACACTGTCTGAATATCCAGATTAATGACAATTAACTAGTCAACAGTAAGTTATCAATCATTAGTGGATGTACTCATGGATTACTTTTCCTTGTCAGATATTTTAAGATATTCATGTATCATAATGTTCACCTATTTAAAATATATAATTAAGGGAATTTTTACCATATTTACAGAGTTGTACAATTACTACCACACCCTAATGGTAGGATGTTTTCTCCCTGTTTTTCAGATTGCGTACTTTCTATCCATCTTCTGGTTCACTGATGTTTCCTTCTGCTGGTTCAGATCTACTACTGAACCTCTCTCCTGAATTTTCATTTATTATACTTTTTTTTTTTGGCCTGCAATTGGTGGGTGTGATGCCAGTAGTACAAATCATTCACCATTTCTGGCGGTTTCTTTCTTCTTTTCTTTCTTTTTTTTCCTCCAGGGTTATTGCTGGGCTCAGTGCCTGCACCATGAATCCACTGCTCCTAGAGGCCATTTTTCCCCTTTTTGTTGCCCTTGTTGTTGTAGCCTCGTTGTGGTTATTATTATTGCCATTGTTGATGTTGTTCGTTGTTGGATAGGACAGAGAAAAATGGCAAGAGGAGAGGAGGACAGAGAGGGGGAGAGAAAGATAGACACCTGCAGACCTGCTTCACCGCCTGTGAAGCGACTCCCCTGCAGGTGGGGAGCCGGGGGCTCGAACCGGATCCTTACGCTGGTCCCTGCGCTTTGTACCACATGCGCTTAATCCACTGTGCCACCGCCCAACCCCTATTATACTTTTTAACTTTAGGATTTTCATTTGGTCTTTTAAATTACTCTCTATGAATATTTCCTATTTGATGAGGAATTTACATCAGGCTTTCCTTTAATTGTTTCTAAAGGATTTTTTCCCCCAGATCCTTGGACCTACTTAAAATGGCTTTTTCTAAGTCTTTGTCTTTTTTTTAATGTGCTGACCATAACATTAGTTCCTTAAAATGTTTCCATTTTTTTAAAAAAAATTATTATTATTTTTATTTATTGGATAGAAACAGCCAGAAATCAAGAGGGAGGGGTGTGATAGAAAGGGAGAGAGAGACAGACAGGCACCTGCAGTACTGCTTCACCACTCATAAAGCTTTCCCCCTGCAAGTGGGGACTGGGACCTCGAACCCGGGTTCTTGGGCATTGTAATACATGTGCTCAACCAGGTGCACCGCCACCTGGCCCCTCCATTTTTTTACCCTGTGGGTATGGGTCACATTTTCCTCCTTTTTCCCCATAAATTATAAATTATATCTTGAAAAACTTAAATACTATATTCTAAAAATTCAAGGCCATGATTCTTTTCTCTGCTTTCCTGATCATGGAAGCTGATATATTATATAATAATATATATATAATGTTAATATATATTATTTTTGTTTGTTTTCTCCTTTATTTATTTAATGAATTTGCTGTATTAACCCAGAGAAGTCTATTTGTTTTCACAGTGCTCAGATTCTGCTCACCTTATCTGTAGTGATTTTCTTTCTTTTCTTCTTAAGGTTTAATTACCTAGGAATTACTGATGAAAGTTTTGGACCCCTTAAGCTGTTATATCTTTTTTTTTAAAAAATTTATTTTATTTATTTATTCCCTTTTGTTGCCCTTGTTGTTTTATTGTTGTAGTTATTATTGTTGTTGTCGTCGTTGTTGGATAGGACAGAGAGAAATGGAGAGAGGAGGGGAAGACAGAGAGAAGGAGAGAAAGATAGACACCTGCAGACCTGCTTCACCGCCTGTGAAGCGACTCCCCTGCAGGTGGGGAGCCGGGGTTCGAACCAGGATCCTTATGCCCGTCCTTGTGCTTTGCGCCACCTGCGCTTAACCCGCTGCGCTACAGCCCGACTCCCAAGCTGTTATATCTTATCATTTACTGCTATGTACTTAAGTGACAAAGAGGCACTAGTAAAATAAGGACTGTACATTTTAACACAGGCTTCACTAGGCCCCAATAGTTTAGAAACCCTTTCTTTAATCAACCTAGAAAGGGTACAACCTTGTCTATGTCGTAGTCAGCCAGCCTGCTAGTATACATGTGATTTTACTATTAAATCTGCTGTAGTAAGATTTTTTTTTCTCCATGGGCAGCTTATTTTTCAGTCACTGTTTGCTCAGAGGGTGTGTCTATGAGGCTTCTAACCTTTGTTGATTTATGTGTATCTTGGGATATGTTTTAATATCTAACCCATGTCCTGTTGGTTGTATCTGAATATGGATGCAGATTTAGCCCTCTCAACACTAACAATTTGTTGTGATCCCAGGAGGGTTTGTCTTGGTTGTTTCCTTCCACTATTCTTTCTGGTAAGATTCTTCCTGAATAGTCTGTCATTTTGTTTGTTGCTAGCAGTATCTTGGAACTACCAGAACCCTCTTAATTGTTCTCCAGCAACGTCACTATCAAACATCATTAGGTAGGGAATTCTTATAGTCTTCTCCATAGAATCACTATCCTGCAAGTAACTGTAAAAGGAACTCTTTATCTGCCTGGATTTTCTCTTTTCTGGGAGAACTTCTGCACTGCTGTTTCTGAAGCAGTGAAATGGTGCTGCATATATCTTTCCTCTCTCCTTCTCTATCTCCCACCCCCTTAATTTCTCGGTCTCAATCAACAAAAATAAAAAATGGCACTTAGGAATGGTTGATTCATCCTTTGTGCAGGTACCAAGCCTCAGCAATAACCTGGTGGCAAAAAAAAAAATTAAACACAAAAATTTCCCATTTAAATGTTTGCTAGGAGAAACTTCTGGTTGTCTCTAAGGCTTTGTGAGAACTAAAGTGGTTATGGGAGGAGGTGGTGTTCAGAACTTTGGTGGTGGATATAATAGGGAACGATCCCTCAGTAATTTCAAATCTTAAAACCATCATTAAGTTACTAATGCAAGTCATAGTGGAATAGTTTTATAGGGATCAGCATGTTTCTCTACCATTCTGGAAGTTCTGTTTGGATGTTGCTTTGATTTTTCTTTTTTTTCCTTAATTTTTATTTATAAAAAGGAAACACTGACAAAAAACCATAGGATAAGAGGGGTACAACTCCACACAGTTCACACCACCAGAACTCCATATCTATTCCCTCTCCTGATTTTTCTGTTACTATATGAAAAAGTGTTAGAGTCCCATGAGTATTTATTTTTAATAGTTTCAGTCTGGGTTCTGTAGTGTCAAGTAGGAGTTTTGTTCAGTTGTCATTTTATTTTATTTTATTTTATTTATGAAAAGGAAACACTGACAAAACCATAGGATAAGAGGGGTACTACTCCACACAATTCCCACCACCAGTACTCTGTACCCCATCCCCTCCCCTCATAGTTTTCCTATTCTTTAACCCTCTGGGAGTATTGACCCAGGGTCATTATGGGATGCAGAAGGTGGAAGGTCTGGCTTCTGTAATTGCTTCCCTGCTGAACATGGGCGTTGACAGGTCAATCCATACTCCCAGCCTGCCTCTCTCTTTCCCTAGTGCGGTGGGGTTCTGGCACTATTTTATGTTAAATACTAGCATGCATGTGTGTATATTTTTAAACAATCCTAACTATACTAAAATATGTAGCCTAATGTTTAAAAAAATATATTGGAAACTAGAAAACAAGACTCCAAGAGTAAGTTAGGTAGTTTGACCAGGTTTACACAATTAGTAAGATTCCAGGTGTGTACATGAACAGTTGTCAAATTAATTACTAGAAATTAATCTTTGAGTCATTAGACTTTATGACCCCACATACAAATATTTTAAGATTATGTTAATTATATTATTTTTATCTGTCTATCTGAAATAGATCTTTCTCAAAAACTGCTGATTCCTGTTCTGTGATGGCAGAAAATTTTGGTTTCTGTGCCTTACTTTTGGATATGTTTTCTCATCCCTACTTCTTTCTTATCCCCTTTTCTTATTCTATAGCTAGACCTCTCTACCTTGGCTACTTTCCTGGTATTGAAAATTAAGCAGCCAAGTTACTAATTTCTCCTGAGACCTAAAAAACCCAAGGGAAGGGAATCTTACTCATTGGAATCTATTGTGGAGTTCCAAGACTCACTGTCATCCAGCTTCTCATTCCATGGGGCTCAAAGTAGATAAACAGTTATCTGGCAACTGAACTATTTTTAAACTCTGAGGAGACTGGAGAGTTAGGCTGAATCAGGTGTGGAAATGTTCCCACAGGAAGTAGTGTGAGAGGAGATAAACACACAGGGTCCTCTACAGGCAGGTAGGATGGTGCAAAGCCCCTCTCCCAGGAAACCTTTGTTCTAGCCTTGCCTTAGCCACTTACTTATTGTGTGGCCTGTTGCAGTCATTTAATCTCTGTGGGTCTTTATTTTGTCAACTGTAAAGTGAGAGGTGGCAGGAAGAGGAATCTGTACATTTTCTTCCAAATTGAAAATCTTGTGATTTTTGTGAGAATCCAAAAATCTTCAGTGAAGCTAGGGTTTACAAAAGCAGGGTTCTCCCAGGTATATGGTACAGAACAGATGGGTTCTGTAAGCAGAGATGATTTTTTGGGTAAACTTATCAGTACCAGACTTGAGTATTAAGAGTATTAGTATACAGGCCAGGCAGTGGTGCATGCAGCTGTGCATACGTGCAAGGACCTGACTTGGAGCCGCGCTTCCTATATGTAGGCGGGATACTTCACATGTGGTAAAGTAGGTCTGCAGGTGTCTATCTTTCTTTCTCTCTCCTCTCCCACCCCTCTAAATTTCTCTCTGTCCTCTGAAATAAAATAAGGAACAAAAAAAGGGAAAAACTGGCTGCTGTGGGGAGTAAAGGATTTGTAATCCTGGCACTGAGCCCCAGTGATAACCCTAGTGACAATAACAAAACAAATAAAAGAGTGTCAGTTTATTTGTGTATTGTGGAGAAGACTGAGCTACGCCTGGGGAGTTGGAGGAAGATGGGTTCACAAACAGGCTAAGTGAGATAACTTGCTAAATGAAAATTAGAAGAAAGAAGAATGTATAACTTTTAAGCAGTCCTGGAATAGGATAGCAGCCAACTCACTTACATGGAACCGGTGTAAGAGTGAGAATCAGTCACAAAATTTTGGGAAGGCTGATGTATGGGCCAGCATGAGGAATTTAAATGGAATGTTTGGTTCTTCCTCAGCAGGCATAACTTCGTAGGTCATTTGTATTCTAGTTTCTTGAACCCAACACAGCAGATCATTGAGTATTATTAATCTTCTACAGGGGCTGATTTCTCTATTTAGGTAGTAGGGTATTCCAACATTTTCTTTTTATTGCCACCAGGGTTATCAATAAGGTTCGGTGCCTGCATCACTCCTGGATGTCATTTTTTTCTTTTCTTTCTTTTTTTAAGTTTTTTTTAAATTATTTTTTATTTAAGAAAGGAGATATTAACAAAACCATAGAATAAGAGGGGTACAGTTCTGCACAATTCCCATAACCTGATCTGCATATCCCATCCCCTCCCCTGATAGCCTTCCCATTCTCTATCTCTCTGGGAGTATGGATCCAGGGTCTTTGTGAGTTGCAGAGGGTGGAAGGTCTGGCTTCTATAATTGCTTCCCCGCTGAACATGGGTGTTGCTGGGGTGGTACTCGTTGCATTGATTAGTTTGTGATCCGCGGATGCAGTATTATTTGATTTGAGTTGAGAGCAGCATGCAGAAAAGTGGGCCCCACCCTAAGGTTCCAGGACTCGGGGAAATACAGGCTCTATGGTAGAAATGTGAGGTTCCTGTTGTCTTAGGGTTCAAGAAGACAATGGATAGTTATTGTTATTGTCACATTAGGAGTATGGGTATTAACTGTTTCCTGAAAGTTTTGTAGAATTTGTTTGTGAAGCCATCTGGTCCAGGACTTTTGTTGTTGGGGAGATTCTTAATAACAGTTTCGATTTCTTTGTCTGTGATTGGTGCATTTAGGTTTTGTAGTTCTTCTTGGTTCAGTTTTGGAAGGGCATATGCTTCTAGGAATTCTTCCATTTCTTCCAGACTTTCTAGCTTGGTGGCATATAGTTTTTCATAGAAGTCTTGCATGATTTTCTGGATTTCTGTGGTGTCAGTTGTGATATCTCCTCTATTGTTTATAGTTCTATGAATTTGAGTCTTCTCCCTTTTTTGTTTAGTGAGTCTGGCTAGGGGTTTGTCAATCTTGTTTAATTTTTCAAAGAACCAACATTTGGCTTCATTGATCTTCTGTATGGTTCTCTTATTTTCAATGTTGTTTATTTCTGCTCTAATTTTAGTGATTTCTGTCCTTCTGGTTGCTTTAGGGTTCCTTTGTTCCTCTTCCTCTAAGTCCTTAAGGTGTGCAGTAAGGTTGTTTATTTGGATTTTCTCTTGTTGTTTAATATGTGATTGTATGGCTATGAGTTTCCCTCTCAGTACTGCTTTACCTGTGTCCCAAATATTTTGATAGCTTGTGTCTTCATTTTCATTTGTTTCCAGGAACATTTGTATTTTCTGCTTGAGTGTCTCTCTGACCCAGTGGTTCTTAAGCAGTATGTTGTTTAGTTTCCAAATTCTGTGACTTTTAATAATTTTCTGTTTGTTGTTAAATGTTAGTTTTACTCCACCGTGTTCTGAGAAGATACTTGGGATGATTTCAATGCTTTTGAATTTATTGATGCTGTCTTTCTGGCCTCACACGTGGTCTATCCTTGAGTATGTGTTGTATGGATTTGAAAAGAAAGTGTATTCCAATTTTTTGGGGTGAAGAGCTCTGAAAATGTCCAAGAGGTCTAGTATGACCATCTCTTCACTTAATTCTCTTGTTTCTTTGTTGATTCTGTGTTTTGTTGATCTGTCTAAGTGTGAGAGTGGGGTGTTAAAGTCTCCCACTATTATTGTATTACTATTGATGTATTTTTGAAGTTCTTTGAGAAGGTGCTTGATGTATTTAGGTGGTCCCTCATTGGGTGCATAGATGTTAATAATTGTAATATCTTCTTGGCTGACTGATCCTTTAATCTTTTATTACTTTTACTTTTATTACTTTTACTTTAATCTTTTATTACTTTATTTAATTTAAAATCTATTGTGTCAGAGATGAGAATGGCTGTTCCTGCCTTTTTTAGTGGTCCATTAGCCTGCAGGATAGTTTCCCATCCTTTCACTTTAAGTCTGTGTTTATCTTGTTGGGTCAAGTGAGATTCTTGCAAGCAGCATATGGTTGGGTTATGTTTTCTGATCCATCCTCCCACTCTGTGCCTTTTGATGGGTGAGTTTAAGCCATTGACATTTATTGATATTATGGATTTAATGTGTTGTAGTGCCACTGTTCAACAAGTTTTTATTTGATATGTTACAAGTATTATAGTGATGTTCTTGTTTATAGTTTGAATGAAAGTTTAGCGGAATATATCATCCTTGGTTGAAACCCTTTTTCATTCAGGGCTTGATAGATATCTTGCCATTGTCTTCTGGTCTTTAGAGTTTGGGTGGAGAAGTCTGCTGATAGTCTTATGGGTTTTCCCCTGTATGTGATTTTTTGTTTTTCTCTTGCAGCCTTTAGGATCCTTTCTTTATCCTTACTTCTTTTTATTGTGACTATGATGTGTCTTGGTGTCTTCAGGTCTAGGCTGATTCTGTTTGGGACTCTCTGAGCCTCTTGGATCTTAATGTCCTTTCTTTTGTTCAGGTCTGAGAAGTTTTCTTCTATAATTTCCTCTAGAATGCTTGCTTCCCCTTCCTCTCTTTTTTCCTCTGGCAGGCCAATTATACAAAAGTTACTTCTTTTCAGATCATCCCATATGTCTCTGCTGTTGTTTTCAGTGTTTATCAATCTCTTTTTGAGCTCTTTCACTCTTTCTTAGTTTTCTCTAGCTCATCCTCTGTCTGGCTAATTCTGTTTTCTGCTTCTGCTAGTCTGCTTTCCCTTCCCTTGGCTGCTTTCTTCATTACAGCTATTTCAGCTTTCAGTTCTCTAATTGCCTCAAGGTAGTTAGTATTTTCCTTGGGGGTCTCATCTGTTGTTTCCCTAATACTGCTATTCCTTTCCTCCAAAGTTGTTTTCATTTCTGTGATCAATAAATTTATTATTGCTTGCATGCTTTTCTTATCTATGGTTACTTCTGGCTGATTTGTAGTTTCTTCTAGGCTCTTGTCCTCATTCATTGTATTAGCAGTTTTATTTGCTCTTGATCTACCCATTTTTTAATGTGTTTTTTATTTTTATGTTCTGTTGTTCCTCAGTTATTGTGTTTTATGTACAATCCACACTATACTAAATACCTTTATGACAAATGCAATCACCACCCTCAGAAATTACAATAGTAACTAAAGCAATGGCTGAAGCAGTTTAACCAATACCAGTTAGTCCCACAATGTCTCCAGTTCAAGAAAAAATAGCAACCAAATCTAAATGAAAAAGAAAGAGAAAGGAAAAAAGGGATAGCAGGAATAGACAATTATACAAATTTACTGTCCACTGTACATTCTAGGGGTAGCAAGAGGGGAAGGGGAAGTAGAGCAGAGACACACACAAAGAGAGTCTGCTCTGAGTCAGACTTCTTCCCTGAAATAGTTCACAAATAAGTATCAGTGAAGTCAGAAGGCAGAGTGAAGAGGAAGGGAGAAAGGAAGACAGGGAAAAAGGAGAGAGAAAAGAAAAAAGAAAAGAAGGAAACAGAAAAAAAGCAGTGAAAGGAGAGTTGTATTTTTTTTTAATTGGCTTGGAGGTGGGAGAAGGGCGATAGTGTATAGAGGAGGTATGAAAAATGAGACAAGTTTGTCTCACAGTGGGTGATATTTCTTGTCGCCTAGCAATGGAAAGTAAACTAAGAGTTAATTTTGGTCAACCTGAGGGAGGCGGGAAAGGGATATGCATGTATATATAATAGTATTTGTAAAATAGAACAGAGTAAAAAGCCCAAGCAGTGGGTCTGCAGCTTGAACAGCTCCCAGTTAGCCTATGCACATTGAGTCTAGCCAACTGATTGAGAAAGAAAACACAATACAAAACAAAGGAGAAAAAAGAAAAAAAAAAACCTTTCAAGCAGTCTTTCCCAGGCTGGGTGGGGCTTGCTTGATTAGCTAATTGTCAGTCTGAATGGGTCTAAGTCCCTTACTCAGAGAAAAAACAAAAATAGCCTAGAATTTGGAAGCAGGATTTAATGGCACCCCGGTGGGCCAGGAATCTCAGTAAAGAAAGGAGCTCCACAGGGAGCCTGCTAGCAGCAGCTCCCTACCCCCGGGGTCTGGTTATGGGGAGAGGGGGGCTGGCTGAGAGAAATAATCAAGAAATTACCTTTCTTTTTGCTCTAATTTTTAACCCAAATTGAATTATAGTCACCTCCTTGGTCCACGTTTAGGATGCCTTCTTGCTTGTCCTACTGCAGGCCAGGATTTCAAGGCTTTCTAGCAATTGTTGTCAGAGCCCACAGGTGCTGCTACTTTCCAGTCGCCATCTTCCCAGGTTCCTTTCGAAAATCCATTTTTTTTTCTTTTCCTTTCTATTTTATTGAAATCCACCACTCCTGGATGTCATTATTATATATATTATATTATATTATATTATATTATATTATATTATATTATATTATATTATATTATATTATATTTTATTAGATAGGACAGAGAGAAATGGAGAGGAGGGGGGATAGAGAGGGAGAGAGACAGATAGACACCTGCAGACTTGGGTCTCTTCACATGGTAATGTGTATGCTCAATTGGGTGTGACACCACCTGGCCCCTTATTCCAACATTTTGAATGTAATACGTTTCTGGGATTTTCTGAAGGATTGGATTGGATCTTAGCCTTCTCTCATCTACCTATCATCAGCATCTAGCACATACTCAAAATATAACAGTTAATCATTAAGTGCTTGAGAAATGTGTGTATATAGATATGTATTAGAACAGTCAATTTAATTATTTATTTATGTATTTCCCCCTACTTTATTGTAGGGGATAATGGTTTGTAGTACAGTTGTTGACACAGGAATACAACTTTTCATCTCTCTCTGATAGGTGTCTGCAAATTGCCAAGTGCAATTCTTAAGTAACATCTTCCATAGGGTATTAGTTCTTTATAATAATTATTCCTTTGTGTCAAAAATTTCATTAGCATTGCATTTAAAATATATTCTTATTTCAATTTTTAAGTGTTTCACAACCATGTTACTTGAAACTGGAGGAAATACTGGTAATTGGTGTTCGGTTGTAGAGAAGCACAAATAGGTATATTGCAGGATTATAAATAGCTTACAGCATCAGTATAAAAACCAGTGAGGGAAATTTTAGATTTGAAATTCTCAGTAATGATGTGGAGAACCATTTGGAGTAACCAAGTCACCAAGATTGTGATGGCCTTTTCTAGATTAAGCAGTGGCTTTTATCAGAAAGTTGTCATAGAAAACCTAGTCATTTTCACAATGGTGCTGGTCTCTGGAAAAGTAGAAAGTGAAAAAAAAAGAAACACTCAATTTCTGCATTCTTATGCTTGTTCAAGAGTATAAAGCTGGTGTTACATGCTTGTAGAAATTCCCAGAAATGCTTTTCTTAATTTTTAGAGACAGAATTTCATATAGAGGAGATTGCAAATAGACATTGAAACCCAATTGACTAGATTGTCGGGTGGCAACGCAGCAGGTTAAGCGCATATGGCGTGAAGTGCAAAGACCTGCATAAGGATCCCAGTTCGAGCTCCTGACTCCCCACGTGCAGGGGAGTCGCTTCACAAGCGATGAAGCAGGTCTGCAGATGTCTGTCTTTCTCTCCCCCTTCCCTGTCTTCCTCTCCTCTCTCCATTTCTCCCTGTCCTATCCACAACAACAACATCAATAACAATAATAACAACAACAAGAGCAACAAGGGCAACAAAAATGAGAAAAAAATGACCTTCATGAGCAGTGGATTCGCAGTGCTGGCACTGAGCCCCAACAAAAACCCTGGAGGCAAAATAATAATAATTAAAAAACCAAAGAAACCCAGTTGTCTATAACTAATACATTGTTCACTTCATTGCACTTCTTAATCACAATATAGTGGTAACTTTTTTTTCCATAAATAAAGTTGAGTGAGAAATCACAGCTTATGTAGTATAGGGAGCACCACCAATGGCACTGGGGTCTTCCATAGCTTAAATGACTGTAGTAGACAAAGCAGAACCAAAAGGACTTTAGAGAAGAGTTATCATGAAATGAATTAGGTAATTAGGTTTTCTAAAGAGAAATGTTTCATTTTTCCCCCTTCTACCACCAGTGTTATTGCTGGGGGTTGGTGCCGGCACTTGGAATCCACTGCTGCCTGTGGCCATTTTTTTCTTTTTTTTTTTATTTTATATTTTCTACTTTATTTGATAGGACAGAGAGAACTTGAGAGAGGAGGGGGGATAGAGAAGGAGAAAGATAGTCACCTGCAGACCTGCTTCACTGATCATGAAGTGTCCCAGATGGGCAGGTGGGGAGTGGGGGCTTGAACCCTGGTCTTTGAGCATAGTACTATGTGCACTTAGCCCAGTGTGCCACAGCTGGGTCTTTAAGAAAGGCTTCATTCTTATTGTTAAATTTGCTACATAAGTTAAAGTAGTGTTATCTTCATAATTCCTTTTCCCCCTTATTTCTTTCACATGCATCTCTTTTCTAGCCCTCATCTATATGTTGACATTATTATTATTATTTATTTATAAAAAGGAAACACTGACAAAACCATAGGATAAGAGGGGTACAACTCCACACAATTCCCACCACCAGAACTCTGTATCCCATCCTCTCCCCTGATTTCCTGTTCTTTAACCCTCTGGGAGTATGGACCTAAGGTCATTGTGGGATGCAGAAGGTGGGAGGTCTGGCTTCTGTAATTGCTTCCCCACTGAACATGGGCATTGACAGGTTGACGCATACTCCCAGCCTGCCTCTCTCTTTCCCTATTGGGGTGGGGTTCTGGGGAATTGGAGCTCCAGGACACATTGGTGGGGTTGTCTGTCTAGGGAATCTGGTTGGCATCATGCTAGCATCTGGAACCTGGTGACTGAAAAGAGAGTTAACATATAAAGGCAAACAAATTGTTGACTAATCATAGACCTAAAGGCTGGAGTGGTGCAGATGAAGAGTTGGTGGGGGGGGGGTCTCCATTCTGTAGATAGTAGGCATATTTTAGTTATATTCCAAAAGGCCTGTGGCTATACTAGTTTTTTTTTTTTCTGAGCCTGAAATCTGATATGCAGGTGGATCCGAGTTATTGGATGTTGAAATTTTTAAAGAATTGTTTCCTTTTTCTACTCTTCCAAGGTTTCACTAGACCTTTGTGCCCCCACCTAACTCCACCTCTTCTGTTGGCTTTTTTTTTTCTTTCTGGATAGAGTGTGAAAGATAGAGAAAGAAGGGAGACGTAACAACTGCTTTACCACTTATGAAGCTTTCCCATTGCATGGTACTCCCATGTGGTAGCCTAGGACTTGAAACCAGGTCCTTGGTCATGGTAAAATGTGCACTCTACTGGGTGATCTATCTCCCAGATCCTCTAAAGATTCATTATTATATATATTCACCTGAAGTTATATGACAAAATTACCTGACTTTTTCACTTATACACTTATGAGTTCCATATGATGTGCATGTATGTCTCTCTCTGTGTGTGTGTGTGTGTCTGTGTGTGTGTGTGTGTGTGTGTGTGTATCTCTGACTAATATCCATATTTTTAAGAATTACTGCATGTCCTGCGAACCCCCTAAAGTCAACTTTCTTCTTCTCCACTGCATCTAATCTCTATTAATGGCATTGGCATCACCCAGGGACCAACATTTTCAGAGCCTCGACATTCTGCATATAGCTGATGTTTTGTCTTTCTTTAATGTTGTTCTTCTTTGTCCAGAATATTTATTTCTAAGGGTTTAGGGAAAATGTCTTCTCTATGGAGCTTTTGAGCGTATGTGTGTTTTCGGAAGGGGGACGGGATGCTTTTGAAACGCTTTCTCATCCCTGAAGTATTGGCCACTTCATCCTTGCTTCTTGTATATGCTTAGATAAGAATTACATCTGTGGGAGTCTGGTGGTAGCACAGTGGGTTAAGCGCACATGGCGCAAAGCGCAAGGATCAGCTTAAAGATCCCGGTTCGGTTCCGTTCAGTCTCCCCACCTGCAGGGGGTTGCTTCACAAGCGTTGAAGCAGGTCTGCAGCTGTCTGACTTTCTCTCTCCCTCTTTGTCTTCCCCCTCCTCTCTGCATTTCTCTCTGTCCTATCCAACAACGACAACATCAATAATTACAACAATAAAGCAACAAAGGCAACAAAAGGGAATAAGTAAATAAATACAAATAAATAAATATTAAAAAATAAGAATTACATCTGTGTTAAATAATAAACTCCTTATAGTCAGGGAATCCAGCTACTTTATTCTCCAGCTAATGTCAATTAGATTCTTAGGGAAATTTGGCATTGTTTGAAGCATTTTTTTCCTGATGATGACTGAGGAGGCTGCTATTTGCCTTAGTGGGTAGAAACCAAAAACATACTGCTAAACATCCCACAATATACAGATAAGGGCCCCTTCTTCACAAATAATTATCCATTCCAAAAATACTAGTAGTTTTAGCAAAGTTGAGAATCTTTGCCTTAGTCTTTAACATAGCATGTTACACACAGAAGAAAATGTCATGGAATATTTGCTGAATGAATAAGTCTTTCCATATATCTTGCTTCAACATTTGGTTGGCCACCAAGTCTTAAATATCATATGACCCCTTTTTTTCCACCCACAACATCACATCAGAATTTAGGACTTAACTGCTCCTGTCCACAGTATTATAATAGCCTCCTATCTGTTCTTCCTGACTCCAGTTTCATTTTAAATGACTTCTGTAGTGTTGTTGCAGTTGTCAGTATAAAATATGAATCTTTTATATCATTCCCCTATTTGTAATTTTTCATGGTTTTGGCATAATTTATATCTTTATGATGTTTTAAAAAGTAGCCCCAGGTCCAGCCCTCTGCACACTGGAGGAAGTGTCAATGCTGTGGTCTCTTTCCTTCTTTCTCTATTTTTGTCTTTGTCTCTTTCTGAAAAAGTTGGTCCACTTTACTGGGGTTGGATTAATTTTTTTTCCCCTCCTCCAGGGTTATTGCTGGGCTCGGTGCCTGCACCATGAATCCACCGCTCCTGGAGGCCATTTTTTTCCCCCTTTTGTTGCCCGTGTTGTAGCTTCGTTGTGGTCATTATTATTGCCCTTGTTGACACAATTCGTTGTTGGATAGGACAGAGAGAAATGGAGAGAGGAGGGGAAGACACAGAAGGGGAGAGAAAGATAGACACCTCCAGACCTGCTTCACCGCCCATGAAGCAACTCCCCTGCAGGTGGGGAGCTGGGGGCTCGAACTGGGATCCCTATGTCATTCCCTGCGCTTTGCGCCACATGTGCTTAACCCACTGTGCCACCGGTTGGATTAGTTTATATTTCCACCAGCAATGCAGGAGGTTTCTTTTACCTCTACAAACTCTCCAGCATTTGTTGTTACTATCCTTTCTGATGTATGATAGTTTTACAAGACTAAAGTAGTACTTCACAGTTGTCCTTATTTATATTTCTCTAACAATCAGTGATTTGGAGCATTCCCCCCCTCCATACCTGTTAGCCTTTTGGATCTCTTCTGTGGTGAATTTTCTGTTCATATCACATTGCATTAAAGTAAAGGACTTGTTGTGGGGGTGGCTTTCAATTCCTGGTATATGATGGTAGAGGAAGACCTTGTCTGGGGTAGAAAATTTTTGGTAGAAAATTTTTGGTAGAAAACTGAGATAATTTTATACATGTACTAACAACTGTATTTACTGTAAACCATTAATACCCCCCCAAAAAGTTTGACAGTAGGAAAAGATCGAAACAGGCTGGGGATATGCCTCTATCTTCCTATGCCCATGTCTAGTGGAGAAACAGTTACAGAAGGCAGACCTTTCACCTTCTGCATCACTTAAAGAACTTAGGCCCATACACCTGGAGGGGTAAGTGTTAGGAGAAGATAACCAGATGACTCTGAACTTTAATTCCATCAGGACTTGGAGATATAAGAGGGGAAAAAAAGGGGGTGGGGTGGGGAGGAGAACACTCAGAAATAGTAGGTGTGACTTAGGAAGAGAAAAAGGCAGGGCCATAGGAAAATGGGCAAATATATATAAATATATATATAGTTATAGAAATAATAGTTAACCCATATATGTGATCTTGGGAGAACTACTGCAATTTCCAATGGAGAGAATGTGAACATAGAACTCTGGTGGGGGAAAAAGTGTGGAATTATACTCCTGTTACCTTTAAAATTTGTAAATAAATATTAAATCACTAATAATTTTTTTAAAAACATTTTGGTCCACTGTAGGTTGTATATTTATACTTAACTCTAGTTCTTCTATATACAGGCTTATTTTTTTAGCCACATGGGCCTTCTATTTCTTCAATGTGTTCACTTCCTAAGTTTGGAATTATAACCTTGATCTCTGGATCTCAGAGTAACCAAGCCCTAACTCTAATTTAAATTCTTACTCAATGTGACCCAACTAAACCTAACCCAACCCAACCCAACTCAACCCAACCCAACTCAACTCAAGCCAACGTAATCCAACCCAGTTTGTTTTCTTTCTTATTAAAAAAGTTATTAATTAATGAGAAGGATAGAAAGAGGGGTGGGGGAAGGCGGGGAGGGGGCGTGCGGAGGAAACTAGACACCACTCTAGTACATGTGCTGCTAAGGGATTGAACTCCAGACCTCATGCTTGAGACCCCAGTGCTTTATCTACCTCCTGGGCCACACCAACCAAGTATTTCTCTGCTTGGTAAACTATTGTTCATTGTTTGAAAAAAATTCCTTCTTATTGGGTGGGTCAGGCAGTAGCACAGAGGGTTAAGTGCATGTGGCAAAAAAATTTACTTTTTATTAAAAATGTTACTAGTTTTCCTTTTAAAATATTTTTTGTATTTATTTTTTTTGTTGCCCTTGTTTTTTTTTTGTTGTTGTTGTAGTTATTATTGCTGTTGTCATCAGTGTTGGATAGGACAGAGAGAAATGGGGAGAGGAGGGGAATACAGAGAGGGGGAGAGAAAGACACCTGCAGACCTGCTTCACCGCCAGTAAAGCGACTCCCCTGCAGGTAGGGAATGGGGGGCTTGAACCGGGATTCTTACGCTGGTCCTTGTGCTTTGTGCCACCTGCACTTAACCCACTGCGCTACCGCGCGGCTCCCGTTACTAGTTTTCTAATAATGCATTACAAGGTTATAAGATTACAGGAAGTATACCATTGTATATTGCTCCCACACCAAAATTTTTTTCATTTTATTAGTGATTTAATATTGATTTACAAAATTATGTTATAGCAGGGGTATAATTCCACACTGTTCTCATCCCCAAAGTTCTGTGTCCTCATTACCTCCACTGGAAACTGCAGTAGTTCTCTCAAGTCACAGATATGGGTTGACTTTATTGTTATCACTATCTATACTTGCTCATTTTTTCTTTGATCCTGCCTTCTTTTCCTTTTTTAAATTAAAAAAATTCTTTATTGGGGGATTAATGTTTTACATTCGACAGTAAATACAATAGTTTGTACATAACATTTCTCAGTTTTCCATATAACAATACAACCACCACTAGGTCCTCTGTCATAATTTTTGTACCTGTACTCCCCCACCCCTCACCCAAAAGTCTTTTACTTTGATGCAATACACCAACTCTAGTTCAAGTTCTACTTGTGTTTTCTCTTCTGATCTTGTTTTTCAACTTCTGCATGAGAGTGAGATCATCCCATATTCATCCTTCTGTTTCTGACTTATTTCACTTAACATGAATTCTTCAAGGTCCATCCAGGATCAGCTGAAAATGGTGAAGTCATCATTTTTAATAGCTGAGTAGTATTCCATTGTGTATATATACCACAACTTGCTCAGCCACTCATTTGTTGTTGGACACCTGGGTTGCTTCCAGGTTTTGGCTATTACAAATTGTGCTGCTAAGAACATAGCTATACACATCTTTTTGGATGGGTGTGTTGGGTTCCTTAGGTTATATCCCCAGGAGAGGAATTGCAGAATCATAGGGTAGGTCCATTTGTAGCCTTCTGAGAGTTCTCCACAGAGGTTGGACCAACTAACATTCCCACCAGCAGTGCAGGGGTTCCTTTTTACCCACACCCTCTCCAGCATGTGTTGCTGCTACCTTTTCTGATGTCTGACATTCTCACAGGAGTGAAGTATCTCATTGTTGCCTTGATTTGCATTTCTCTGACAATCAAAGACTTGGAGCATTTTTTCATGTGTTTCTTGGCCTTTTGGATCTCTTCTGTGGTGAATATTCTGTCCATGTCCTCCCCCCATTTTTGGATGAGGTTCTTTGTTGTCTTGTTGTTGGGTTTGTCAAGCTCTTTATATATTTTGGTTATTAAACTCTTGTCTGATGTATGGCATGTAAAATTCTTCTCCCATTCTGTGGGGGGTCTCTTTGTTTGGCTAGTGGTTTATTTTGCTGTGCAGAGCTTTTTATTATTATTTTTATTTTTATAAAAAGGAGACATTAACAAAACCATAGGATAAGAGGAGTATAACTCCACACAGTTCCCATTACCAGCTCGCCTTATCCAATCCCCTCCCCTGATAGCTTTCCTATTCTTTATCCCTCTGGGAATATGGACCCAAGGTCATTATGGGATGCAGAAGGTGGAAAGTCTTGACTTCTGTAATTGCTTCCCCGCTGAACATGGCATTGGCTGGTCGATCCATAGTCCCAACCTGCCTCTCTCTTTCCCTAGTAAGGTGGGGCTATGTGGGAAGCGGGGCTCCAGGACACACTGGTGGGGTCGTCTGTCCAGGAAGTCTAGTTGGCATCATGCTAGCATCTGGAACCTGGTGGCTGAAAAGAGAGTTAACATAAAAAGCCAAACAAATTATTGAACAATCGTGGACCTAAACGGTGGAATAGTGCATATGAAGAGTTGGGGGAGTCCGCCATTTTGTAGATAGCTAGTAGGCCTATTTTAGTTAAATTCCAAAAGGCCTGTAGCTATATGGTTTTTAATTTGAGATAGTCCCATAGGTTTATGCTTGCCTTAGTCTTCTTGGTAATTAGATTTGTTTCATTGAAGATGTCTTTAAAATTTATGGGGAAAAGAGTTCTGCCAATATTTTTTTCTAAGTATCTTATAGTTTGTGGTCTAACATCCAAGTCCTTGATCCACTTGGAATTTACTTTTGTATTTGGTGAAATATAGTGGTTCAGTTTCATTCTTCCGCATGTTTCAAACCATTTTTTTCCAACACCATTTGTTGAAGAGACTCTGCTTTCCCCATTTAATTGTCTGAGCCCCTTTGTCAAAGATTAGATGTCCATAGGTGTGGGGGCTCCCTTCTGGGCTCTCAATTCTATTCCACTGGTCAGTGTGTCTATTCATATTCCAGTACCAAGCAGTTTTGATGACAATGACCCTATAATCCAGTTTGAGATTTGGGAGTGTGATGCCTCAGGTTCTGTTCTTTCTTCTCAAGATTGTCTTGGCAATTCTAGGCCTTTTCTGGTTGCAGATAAACATTTGTAGCATTTGTTCTGTTCTCCTAAAAAATGGGGTTGGGATCTTGATGGTGATAGCATTAAATTTGTATATGGCTCTAGGTAGTATATTCATTTTGTTGATGTTAATTCTATCAACCCATGAACATGGAATATCTCTTCACTTCTTTGCGTCTTTTTCTGTTTCCTTGGATAGTGACTCATACTTTTCAGTGTACAAATCTTTCATTTCTTTGGTTAGGTTTATTCCTAGATATTTTATTGTTTTAGTTGCTGTAGTAAAAGGAATTGATTTCTGGATTTCAACTTCTTCTAACTTAGTGTTTGCCACTGACTTATGAATATTAATTTTGTAGCCTGATACCTTACTATATTGCCTGATGATTTCCAAAAGCTTCTTGCTGGATTCTCTAGGTTTTTCTATGTATACTATCATGTCATCTGCAAATAGGGAGAGCTTGACTTCTTATCTTCCAATGTGTATGCTTTTAGTTCTTTGCTTCTAACACTATGTTGAATAGTAATGGTGATAGTGGGCAGCCCTGTCTAGTACCTGATCTGAGGGGACATGCTTCCAGTTTTTTACCAATGTGTATGATGTTGACTGAGCCCTACAGTTAACATGCAGGTGGTCTAGGTATTGGCTAGGAAGATAGTGTCAGAGTTGAGGATGGCACTAGAAAGCTGGATCAGAGCAGAGAGTAGCTCTCAAATATAGGAAAAGTGTATAAATATCATTAACTGTAAACCCAAACAATCTGCTGATCTAGGGCCCATGCCAATTCATATTTGCACAAGAACCTATATAACCTTTTTAGCCACATCAGTCTGAGCTTACATTCCATGGTCATAGCTTGGAAAATTCTAGACTACACTCATTTCAGGACCCGTCTTCCACGAGTGGCAGTGTATGTTGAACCAGACTCCCTTTGGAGAATGGGACAATTTCTACCACTGTTGTTCTACATTGAGGACAAGGTCCTGAAGAAGCCCACAAAAGGGTTTATGATCTTCCTGATAAAGATGACCAGTGATGGTGGAGAGAGGGATCTGTTAGAGGTCTATGCCCATCATATTTGTGTGGGACTCCCAGGATTCTTTAAATGGGGCCCTGATAGTCACCAAAAGGGCCATCATTAAAGTGTACAAGTTTCTTGCCCTTATCCAACTTTTGTAGTCTTTACTTTATCTGACAGGGTTAGAGTTAGAGTGATTGATGGAAGTGAAATAGGGAGTAAGTGAGGAGGATATCTAGGTCTAAGTAGAAAATGTTTGATTAAGTACTTTATGGCATTTTCTTTGGGTCTTTCTACTTGCTTGCTACACTTATTGGGGCACTGTAGATTGTTGTGCACTTTTACTTTAAGGTGTATATTTTCCCCTAACTTATGGACACATGTGCGCATGTGCTCTGTCTCATGGGCCCTGGTCTATATTTAGGTTCAGTAACTTTGTTAGGAAGTGCACCATCTGAAATGGAATTACGGAGTCCTATGAGCTATGAAAGATCTCAGCAGAGTATTGGAGCTGGAGGGTTGAAATCCCAGGTCTGGCATCTCTGGGCACAGTCTGAAGTGAAACATGTTGAGGTGGTACTGGCTGCATTGATTTGGTTGAGATCAGCAGATGCAGTATCAGATGGTATGGATCAAGAGAAACCTGAAGTAAATAGAACAAAGCCCCAGAGGTTTCAGGACTGGGAGAAATACAGGTTTAAAGAAAATGAGGAAGGTTCCTTGCTGTCTTAGAGTTTAGGAAGGCAATAGATAATAGTTACTATAACCAAGATATGGGGGAACTTGGTTTACTTCAAAAGTCTCATAATTAGGATTCACTGTGCCTTGCAAGACCTTACCATGATTTATGCCATTTAATGCTCTTTACAAATAATTTTATCTTAGATACTGATGAGATCATTTACTTCTGGTCTCCTTGGTCTAAGATTATACGTGATTTGATATTTCAAAAAATGTTATTAGAAATTCATTAACTACTTAATACTTAAGCCCAATGTTAAAAATCAATCAGTTTAGTAATTTGAAACCTTAAGTGCTTAGATTGAGATATATATACTCAGAACTAAAGTCTTTGTATTAAAAAGCTTGAGATATTCAATTTATTTTTCCCCTCATATTGATTCAATGGTGACTTATAGGACTGTAGGTTAATAGGAGTATATATTAACACCATTCACACCACCAAAGGTCTAGTCCCATACCTCCTATATTGGTGCTGAAATCTACTCTTCCCCAGCCCCTAAATTTTTTACTTTGGTGCAATCCTCCAAACTCAACCAAATTCTACTTTGCCTCTCCCTTTCTGTTCTTATTTCTCAATTTCTGTTTATGAGTGGGATTATCCTATACTCATCTTTCTCTGTATGGCTTATCTCATTAACATAAACAAGTAAACATAAACAACTAAACCTTTGTTGCGAAGATAGCATTCACTAAAGCCAACTCTCCTTTGTCTTGTAATGTATTATTAAAGGTAGGCAGTAGAGCAAAATGTCACTTCTGGCCTTCCCATCTGCAGAAACTCTCTAGAAAAGAGCAAAATCTCTAAATAAGATGCAGCTCTTTAACGTCAAACACATGACATTTAAGTAAAAGATCACTTTTTGATATTACAAAAGAAAAAAGAAAGAAATTGGGATGAGAAATACCACAAAAAGGGAGTGAATATACTTCATAAACAAGCAAATAAGAGAGAGATTTGCTTTCATGGGCAGTGAATTAAGGGGAGTAATTAACCCTGTACTCTTTTTTTTTAAAATATTTATTTATTCCCTTTTGTTGCCCTTGTTTTTTTTTTTTTGTGGTTATTGTTGTTATGGTTATTGATGTCATCACTGTTGGATAGGACAAAGAGAAATGGAGAGAGGAGGGGCAGACAGAGAGTGGGAGAGGAAGACAGACACCTGCAGACCTGTTTCACTGCTTGTGAAGCCACTCCCCTGAAGGTGGGGAGCCTGAGACAGTACTCAAACCAGGATCTTTAAGCCTGTCCTTGTGCTTTGCACCACCTGCGCTTAGCCGGCTGTGCTACAACCTGACTCCCACTCTTTGTTTTTTATTGAAAACAAAAACAAAATACATTTGACTGTCAGAGAGTTATGAGGTTAAATTAGATATTTGGATAAAGTGTCACTTTCATTTGTAATAGAAGTCACTTCTCTTGCTTTTAAAGCATTATTCAAGGGCCCGGTGGTGCACTTGGTTGACTCCACGTATTACCATGTATAAGAACTGTTGGTTTGGGCTGGGATTCAAGCTACTGGTCCTCACTTGTAGTGGGGAAGTTTCCTCTCAGTTTCTTTCTATCTCTGCTCAATAAATTAATAAATAAAATATTAAAAAAATATTCAACTTCCTCTTCACCTATGATCTTATGATACACATGTAGATTATTATGCATACACAATGTAAAACCTTCTTTTGACTTAATTTTTCAGAAATTAGATATCTTTGTTGTAAACTTAGTTTTAATTTCTGGAAACAAATGCGCCTGCTCATTTGATCTGAAACAAATATTTTTATTTTACTTGATATAACAGAGAGAAAGATAGACATCTGTAGACCTTCATCCCCCTAGAGGTGGGGAACGGCAGGGATTTGAACCTGCACATGGCGATGTGGTGTGTGTACCACCACCAGCCCCAGTTCATTTGCTTTGTATAGCCTCTACTGTCTATTATTCAGGCTCAACCTGACGCTGTTGACTGGCTACGGAAGAAGGGCAAACGCTGGAAGAAGAAGATCAGACCTTGATGTCAGTGAGAATCCCAAGGTTTAGTTTTATGGAAAGTTTTAAGAAGAGATGTTTCTGAAGTTATAAATGTGTTTATAGTACTCATTGGAGACTTAGTGATGAAATAATATAGGTTATTAGTACCTACGTATTCTTTTTTTTTTTTCCTGCCTGGGTCATCTTGCATGTGTGATTTCTCTACTTTTGGGCTGACTTTCATGTTTGTATTTTGGGGCATGAAGAGAAACAGAGAGAAAGGGAGAGAAAACACAGCATGGACTTTCCCTTGGTGCTATGGCACTGCAGGGTAGTATTGGGGCTTTAACTTGAGTCACATGCTTGGTGAAGCATACACCATACCAGGTGAACTATCTGCTACCTTGCCCCCACATTATTATTATTGATAATGATATTGTTTATTTATTTATTTATTTATTTATTGGATAGAAACAGAAATCAAAACAGGGAAGTTGGAGATAGAGTGGGAGAGGGCAATACTCCTGCAGCACTACTTTTACCACTTGTGAAGCTTTCCCCCTGCAGGTGGGCACTAGGGGCTTGAGTTTGGGTCCTTGTGCACTGTAGTGTGTGCTCTCTACCAGGTACACCACTGCCCACCCACCCCCATATTATTTTTTAATAAAAATTCTTACTTTAGCTCACATCTCATCCTATAGGTTTTTGGTTACTGATCTTGTGGTTGAACCATAGAAAGGACAGTAATTAAAATATAATTAATTAGTACTGCACCTTAATCACCTGAAATCAGGAAATTTAGATAGTTATCAATGGTTGTGATTCCTTGTCACTTTATTTCTTTCTCTTTTGTTTCTTAACTTTTCTCTTAATTTCTCTCTATTCTTAGTCAACTCTGCCTTTTTAAAAATTTTTTAATATTTATTTATTCTCTTTTGTTGCCCTTGATTTTTTATTGTTGTAGTAATTGATGTCATCATTGTTGGATAGGACAGAGAAATGGAGAGAGGAGGGGAAGACAGAGAGGGGGAGAGAAAGATAGACACCTGCAGACCTGCTTCACTGCTTGTGAAGTGACTCCCCTGCAGGGGGAGAGTTGGAGGCTCAAACCGGGATCAACTGGGATCCTTACTCTGGTCCTTGCTCTTCGTGCCACCTGCACTTAACCCACTGTCTTGAGGCCCGACTCCCTGCCTTTTTCTTTATTGCTCTATTTGTCTCACTGCTTTCTTTGTGTCTTTCTCTGTTCTGGAATCTGTCTCTGTGCCTCTTTTCATTTTTCTGTCTCACAGTTTCTGGTTCGTAGCCTAATAAATGGTGCAGTTCAAGGGTAAACATATATGTCAGGTTATTAATCTAGATTTAATTGGAGCTTTATCTTTTACTTAGCTTGTAAGTGTACTCTTTGTCAACCTCATTGTGTTTTTAAACCTAAAGTCAGTGACATCAGGCTCGTGAGTTCATATTTTATACACTTAACAGCAGCAGAGAAAAATTTATGTGATGCATTTTATGTTAAAAGTGGCTTCCTAAGAGTCATTGTTATTTTTATGCCTCTCAAGAAAGTTCATCAATAATATGAATAAGCTGAAGGCATTTTGATTTCTCCAGGGGAGCTCAATTGGCCAGTGACTCATGGAATTCCTTGTTTTCTTTATTTCCTTTGTCTTGAATAACCATGTACAAATTTTCCAGGAAGTTTCAGAACTTTGTATCATCAAATGGAGATGTTTCACTTTTCCCCTGAGGAAATAGTTAAAAATTACATTCTTCAGAAGTAGATGATTTAGAAACTTTGAATCAATTACTGAGTGCATTGGTTGTTCAAGACCATATTGATAAAGTAGGTCAGCACACCGTCAGGGACCAGTTGACAAGCATCCAGTGGTATTGGAGGAACTGGAGGGTGAAATTGTTAAAACTTGTTTAAATTGTGTTTATCCCTTTCTTAGTTGACACTGAGCCCCAAAATGAACAAAATTTCCTTCTGGCCACCTTCTGTAGGAGTTACTCCAAGACTTTAAGAAGAGCATGTTTGCTTCAGATCGTGTACATGGCCAAAAAATACGTAGGACATTTCTGAAAGATGCATGTAGATAATATGTTGGAGGAAAGATGTCTGAACAATGGTGGAAACCACAGAAAGGACTGGATCAGATCTATAGCCAGCAGGAACTATTGCACACGTAGGAGAATTTTAAAATGTACATTTTCCAGAAAATATTATTTACTCTATGATAAGTAGATTGGTAAGAGAAAGATTAGAGGGCTCATACTTGAAGAACTAATAGTTTGAGCAAGTAGCCTCCGAAACTGAGAATCTATTACTAAGTAATGATCAAGTAATACTTTACTGCTCTGACCTGACATTTTAGATAGATAGATAGATTGGTAGATGGATAGATAGACCATAGCACCAAAGTTCCCTCTGTTGTGCTGGATACTTGAACCTGGGTGCATGTATGATCAATCAGGTACACTATCCAGATAAACTATTTTTCTGACTCTATTAATACATCTTGAAGATGAGATATGAGAGTTTGAATAATCAAGTATTACAGAGCCTCCAAATTTGTATTAGTAGAAAAACTAATACTATTGCGCAGAGAGGAAGGTTAGGGAGGAAAATTGGCTCAGGAGAATGAGGAAGAGAGTCAGGTTCTTAATGCTTCGGTCCTTTGAGATTGAGTCCATTTTTCTTTTCTTTTTTTATTATTTTTTAAATATTTATTTACTTATTTTCCCTTTTATTGCCCCTGTTGTTTTATTGTTGTAGTTATTAATTGTTGTTGTTATTGATGTTGTCATTGTTGGATAGGACAGAGAGAAATGGAGAGAGTAGGGGAAGACAGAGAGGGGGAGAGGAAGATAGACACCTGCAGACCTGCTTCACCACCTGTGAAGCGACTCCCTTGCAGGTGGGGAGCCAGGGGCTGGAACCCGGGATCCTTAAGCAGGTCCTTGTGCTTTGTGCCGCCTGCACTTAACCGCTGCGGCTACCGCCCGACCCCAAGTCCACTTTTCTAAGGCCAAGATATAAGAAGAGGAATAGTAAACAGCAACCTAATTTTAGATCTTTTAGTAGAATTTTAGAGAACTAAGAGTGAAGAATTTTAAGTCTCTGTACTTAACTAATGTTACCGGGGCAAAGTTTTATGAACTCTTTTTCTGTGGTTAGTTTCTTCAATGTCTATAAATATGATTATTAATGCTGTAATTTATATTTGACATGAGAATTTATGATAATGTTTGTATGATACCTAAAATGTTTTTTTTATTTATTTTCTATGTTGCTGATTATTGAACTGAGAATATGATATATGTGCTCTGCCACTGAGCTACCTAGCCCAAACTTATATATTTCTGAGAGAAAGAGAGAGAGAGAGAGAGAGAGAGAGGGAGAGAAGAGAGGGAGAGAGAGAGAGAGAGAGAGAGAGAGAGAGAGAGGGAGAGAGGGAGAGAAATTATGTCCCACATATCTCTGTCCTAGATAGCATCCATGGCAATCTTATGTAATGCTGGGAACCAAGGGCTTCATATTTGAACTCTACTCACTGAGCAACCTCTTTGGCTTTGCCTTTGTTTGTTCCTAAAAAAAAATCTAAGAAGCAAAGTAATAGCTCATACACTCTTGATTAGACAAGGTCATTGAAATAATTTCCTGTCTTTACTTCAGACAACTATTAATTAACCTTGTTGACCACTAAGGTTCCCTTCTTTTATGCGGCTGCAGTAGAAACTGTCAGTCTCGCTGTGATCTAAATGACTTTAAAGCTGATGTGGCTTTTAGTGACAGAACTAATTATTTGTGGGTGTTTTTTTTCCCCCAAAATTCAGAACACCCTATTGTATGGCTCCTGACTCTTGCCTTTCACATGCATTTTTCCTCCTTCTGTGTTTAATTTGGACAAAATTACCACAAAGCATTCAGTGATTTGTCATCTGAGAAGGATATTGTTTCTTCTATCAGTTGATGGAACAACATTTGCCCTCAAAGTGTATTTACACATTATTGTTGTCCTGAAGAAAACGTGTCAAACTCTACTTACTTAGTGGACAGTGTGGGTGATTCACCTGCCCAGAACAAAAAACTAAAATAGCTAATGATGGCATGCAAACACAGGCAAGGCAAGAAAAATCTCACAAAATCTTGAGCTGGGAATAGTTTCATCCAAATGAATACTCTATTTTTTAATGCACTCAGCCGTTTATACACATTTTCAATATATCCATGTGTCTACACATTGTCGACATTTGCTATCCTTTTAATGAGGGTATTATATACTTTTTAAGCACCTGTCTGTTAGGTTGAATTCTGATTGAATTCAGAGCACCATGGCAACAGGACCTTTATCAAATGATTTAACCGTTTAAAGCCTCTGTTAGGTTTTCTACAAGAAAGGAATAATAGTTGTTTTACCTCTTGGGATAAACTGAGAGCAAAAATAAGATGATGGATTTAGAGCATTCTGTCATGGTATATAGCAGTTCCATTAAGAGTATTTACTTGGGAACCTGGGCCCTTGAATGCTTTAATGTATTTGTTCAACTGTGTGTGTTACCGACCAACTCCCAAACTAAGGAGTTTTTAATACAAGTTTTTTTTTTCTTACTTGTATAGAGAGTATCTTATTCACCTATTTCTCCTAGTAGATTAATATAGAAAAGTTTTGGAGGGGATAATCAACCAGGCTTGAGCTCTACTGAGCAAAGTTTTTTTGTATTTGCTACTAGTATGTATTTCTTATTGCATTATCAATAGCTTAATGCATTTTCATTTCATTTTATTTCCCACTGTTGACCTACTCTGTCCATTCAAAGTCAACCCTTAACAGTATTCTAATCTTTTTTACTATCCTGACGTTGAGCACATAAGAGACTCTGTTCTAGAACTTACTGCAGAGATACTAGAAAAACCATTTAAATTTATAAGTATTTTTAAAGAAACTTAAACTGTATAATTCGGCACATAGAAATATGCGAATATCATGAATGTATACCTCGATAAAGTGCATACACCCACATAGCCACCACTCAATTTAAGAAATGCAGCCTGGCTTCTGTTTGGGATACAGAGTTCTGGTGGTGGGAATTGTGCAAAGCTGTACCCCTCTTATCCTATGGTTTTTCAATGTTTCCTTTTTATAAATAAAAAACTTTTTAAAAAAAGAGTATTTACTTGATCACTAGATGTTTCCATTATTTCTAGTATTGTTTTCCCCTCTCCCTCTTCCTGTGTGAAATGTTTGCTAGGGTCCACCAAGTCTGTCTCATTAGACTTAGTGCCATTCACTAAATGATCAGTTATTGATCCTGCCCAGTTTCAAAAAATAAATGGCTGAGCTCTGCTCTACTCACCCTACCATAGGTTGTCCCAAGCAGAAGTGTTTCCACTGATTTCTGAAACTTGGGACTTCTTTCAGTTCCTCTCAGAAGGATTTTATTTTACCAAAAGATACAGGTTTGTCATTATTGAGATCTGTTTTCGTGATGGTGACTCTCTTACACATGTTCTCTGGAGTAGAACTTGGTAGTCAGGGAACCCGACTGTGTGTCTAGTGACAGAGATGTATAGGACTGCCTTTCTAGGTGGCTCTGGAGACTGAATCTGAGTGACCTCTGGCACTTGGGGTCACTCATATAGACTAGGTTCTATATAGACTAGCTGCAGGGTCCCTTTTAAACCAGGCACTGAGAAGGTAAGACTCAGCAGATACCCACAGAGTTAGATATCGACAAGGTTAGGTGGAGGTTGGCTATTGCAACTTTAATGAATTTGACTGGCTCATTTTTTTTTTTTTTTGTACATTCCGCTGACTCACAATGAGTTTGTCTTCTTGTATCTTGGTGATTTGGTGATGCCTTAAAGTCTCACATTACTCTTCCTCCTCCTCCTCAACTGGGCCGTGGAGGAGTAGAAATTCTTAACTGCTGTTGGGAACATGAATTTCTACTACAATTTCTTTGGAGATATTCAATGCAAATGAGCAGATGCTGATTTTAGATATATACCTTGCCCTTACACTGTGCATAAGAAGGCCTATAGAGTGCTTACTGTATGAAGACTTGTCACTATCAAGTGTATGTGCCTTAGTATGCATGAATCTTGGAGTCTGAGCCCCAGTACCACATGGGAGCACCAAGGCACTAAGGGTAGTGCCACTGCTACAGTGTCTATACCCTTCCTTCTATTTCTATATCTTTATCTGAAATTTAAAAAAAAAGTTTACTGAGGTGTGGTTCGTAATCGTGAATAATTATTACATGAGTGTGGGCAGATACAGTGGAGATTTATAGTACAGCGTATTGGAAAGTGAAGATAGGTGGACTAAAATTACATGTATTAGTCTGAGTTGCCTGCACAGAAAACATTAAATTTTAAAAAGGGAGTTGAGGGGTCAATTTATACGAAATTAAAGGAAATACATATATACTGATATAAATATATTGATATACTACAAATATATAATTTAATATAATTGTTTTAATTGTGATCAACAAGTCTGTTGGATAAGTGAGGTACAATTCCACACAATTCTTACCACCAGAGTTCTGCATCCCATACCCTCCATTGGAAGTTTTCCTATTCTTTATCCCTCTGGGAGCATGGACCCAGGATCATTACTGGTTGCAGAAGGTGGAAGGTCTGGCTTCTGTAATTGCTTCTCTGCTGAACATGGGTGTTGACAGTTCAATCCATACTCCCAGCAGGTTTCTGTCTTTATCTAGTAGGGCAGGGATCTGGAGAGGCTTGGCTACAGTTGATGGTATTTATATACTTTTCCCATATTTGGGAGCTACTCTTTTCCTTGTTCCAGCTTTCTAGTCTTATTTCTAACTCTGACACCATCTCCCCAGACAATACCTTTGGCCCATCTGCATGTTAGCTGTCAGGCTCAGGCAAAAATTCGTAAACTCACGGGCCCCTTGGAATATAACTAAAATAGAACTACTGGCTTTTTCCAAAATGGAGACCCCAAATTTTATCTGCTCTATTTTTACCTTTAGGTTCCAGATTATTCAATTTTTTCTGAAATATATATATTTATATATTATATATAAGTATATAAGTATATATTATATATCTATATATATATTTGCAGTGAAGTTATGAACACATACATATTTTGAACACTACAGCTAGAAAATGAGCTGGGGCAAGGTGGTGGCGCACCTGGATGAGTGCACATGTTACAATGCACAAGGACCTCAGTCTTCACCTACAGGGGGAGGCTTCATACGTGGTGAAGCAGGGCTGCAGGTGTCTGTCTCCCTTCCTCTCTATCTCCCCCCTTTCTCTTAGTTTCTGACTGTTTCTGTCCTTAAATAACCTTTCACCTTCTGCATCTCACAGTGACCTTGGGTCCATATTCCCAGAGGGTTAAAGAATAGGAAAACTACCAAGGGAGGGGATGAGATACAGAGTTCTGGTGGTGGGAATTGTGTGGAGTTGTACCCCTCTTACCCTATGGTTTTGTCAGTGTTTGCTTTTTATAAATAAAACTAAATAAAAAGATGATCATGATAATAAGCAAACATTTGAAAAAATGAATGCTGTGAGGTAGAGGCAAGCAAACACAAAAATCAAAGTCAAGGCCTGGTGGCAAAAAGAAAAAGAAAAAAAAAACCCACAATCTGACACACAGAGAGAATGAAAATGAAGTAGAGGATCACAGAATTGGATTCTATGGATATTTATTTGAGACAAAAAAAAAAAAAAGAGCTGAAGCTTAGCTGTCAAAAATAGTAAGATGTTAGAAAGTTAAAATATGTTCTGTATTACCTCTGATCTGATTAACATATCTCAAGAATTATTAAAGTAGAGAAGTGGGGACAGAGGAAATTAATATATGACCACAATGAAAAGAAATTCTAGCAATGTGAGGGAAAGTTTTTATTACAATTCTGATTCCTGTTTCCTGATCCCTTTGGCAGCACTGTCTGCTCATTGCAGTTACCCAAGAATCCTTCCACAAAAGCCAATGGCATAAAATCAATATGTATATCCAGTACTTTCCCCCCTTACTTGTATAGTTAATGTTCACTGAAATGTGTATATCTTGGAGATCATTCATCCTACAGCTTTTGACAATTTTTTCTCTACAAACTTTTGCTTCATGACTCTAAGTAGCATCACCTTTTTTTGGATGATCTAGAATGCATAGGATCAGTAATAGAAATAAAATTATAAGGACATATGGTGCTCTGAAGCAGACCAACCTTGAAAGCAAAGTATGTTTATATTTGGATCTGAAAGGCTCTCTTACCATTTTTTCTTTATCTAACAGTTGAATATATTAAACTTGGGACCCAGGACAATGTCAGAGTGAACAGATGGGAAGGACTCACACCCTTCAAAGAAAAGTGCTCTTTTTATGCCCCTGGGCAAAGATGGGACACAGTGCCCTTGATACTATTTTTTATCCTAACTGCATTTTGGGATTGTTATTGAATCTAGATGACGTTAATTGCATCCTCTGCATCAAGTGCTTATTAGTGATTTTGTTGTTGTTGTTGTTAAATGAAGGGAAATATCCATTGAAGTTGTATAGAACTTTTCTTTGGGGGGGGTTAAAGAAAAACAATTTGGACTTCCAGAGGCGGGGCTACTCTGCAGCAGCAGCTGTGTTTCTCTCTTCTCCTCTCCTGGGTCAACTAGGAATATCAAAGGAGACCACCTGGGACTGCAACAGAAACAATAAAATATCTAGGAATAAACATAACCAAAGAAGTGAAAGACTTGTATACTAAAATTATGAGACACTACTAAAGGAAATTGAAAAAGACACAAGGAAGTGGAAAGATAGTCCATGTTCATGGGTTGGAAGAATTAACATCATCAAAATGAATATCCTACCCAGAGCCATCTACAAATTTAAAAAAAAATTTTTTTTTATTATCTTCATTTTATTTATTGGCTAGAGACAGCCAGAAATCTAGAGGGAAGGGGGTGATAGAGAGGGAGAGACAGAGAGACACCTGCAACATTGCTTCACCACTCACAAAGCTTTCCTCCTGCAGGTGGGGACTGGGGACTCGAACCCGGGTCCTTGTGCATTGTCACATGTGCACTCAATCAGTTGCGCCACCATCCAGTCCCACCATCTACAAAGTTAATGTTATCCCCATCAAGATCCCAACCCCATTTTTTAGGAGAATAGAACAAATGCGGGGGTCAGGCTGTAGCGCAGCAGGTTAAGCACACATGGCGTAGGACGTGGGGACCAGCGCAAGGATACCGGTTCGAGCCCTGGCTTTCCACCTGCAGGGGAGTTGCTTCACCGCTGGTGAAGCAAGTCTGCAGGTGTCTATCGTTCTCTCCCCATCTCCGTCGTCCCATCCTCTCTCGATTTCTCTCTGTCCTATCCAACAACGAACAACATCAACATCATCAACAATAATAACCACAACAAGGCTACAACAAAAAGGGCAACAAAGGGGGAAAAAAAGAAGGCCTCCAGGAGCAGTGGATTCATGGTGCAGGCACTGAGCCCCAGCAATAACCCTGGAGGCAAAAAAAAAAAAAAGAATAGAACAAATGTTACAAATGTTTATCTGCAACCAGAAAAGACCTAGTATTGCCAAAACAATCTTGAGAAGAAAGAACAGACCTAGAGGCATCACACTCTCTCAGATCTTAAATTGTATTATAGGGCCATTGTAATCAAAACTGCTTGGTACTGGAACATGAATAGACACATTGATTAGTGGCATAGAATTGAAAGCCCAGAAGTAAGCCCCACACCTATGGACATCTAATATTTGACAAAGGTGCCTAGACTATTAAATGGGGAAAGTAGAGTCTCTTCAACAAATTGTGTTGGAAAAATGGGTTGAAACATGCAGAAGAATGAAACTGAACTACTATATTTTACCATATACACAAGTAAATTCCAAGTGAATCAAGGAATTGTATGTTAGACCACAAACTATCAGATACTTAGAGGAAAATATTGGCAGAACTCTTTTCTGCATACATTTTAAAGACATCTTCAATGAAACGAATCCAATTACAAAGAAGACTAAGGCAAGTATAAACCTATGGGACTACATCAAATTAAAATGTTCCTGCACAGCAAAAGAAACCACTACCCAAACCGAGAGACTCCTCACAGAATGGGAGATCTTTACTTGCCATATATCAGACAAGAGGCTAATAACCAGAATATATAAAGAACTTGCAACAAGAAAACAAATAACCCCATCCACAAGTCGGCGGGTGGGGCATGGACAGAATATTCACCACAGTAGAGATCCAAAAAGGCCGAGAAACACATGAAAAAAAGCTTCAAGTCTTTGATTGTCAGAGAAATATAAATAAAGACAACAATGAGTTACCACTTCACTCCTGTGAGAATGTCATATATCAGAAAAGGTAGCAGCAACACATGCTGGAGAGGTTGTGGGGTCAAAGGAACCGTCCTGCACTGCTGTTGGGAATGTACATTGGTCCAATCTCTGTGGAGAACTCTCAGAAGGCTACAAATGGACCTACCCTATGATCCTGCAATTCCTCTCCTGGGGATATATCCTAAGAAACCCAACACACCTATCCAAAAAGATCTGTCTACACATATGTTCTTAGCAGCACAATTTGTAATAGCCAAAACCTGGAAGCAACCCAGGTGTCCAACAACAAATGAGTGGCTGAGCAAGTTGTGGTATATGTATTCAATGTAATACTACACAGTTATAAAAAATAGTGACCTCAACATTTTCAGCTGATCCTGGATGGACCTTGAAAAATTCATGTTGAGTGAAATAAATCAGAAACAGAAGGATGAATATGGGATGATCTCACTTTCAGCCAGAAGTTGAAAAACAAGATCAGAAGAGTAAACACAAGTAGAACCTGAACTGTAATTGGCATATTGCACCAAAGTAAAAGACTTGTGTGGGGGCGGGGGTAGGGGGGGAGAATACAGGTCCAAGAAGAATGACCTAGTGGGGGTTTTATTGTTATATGGAAAACTGAGAAATGTTATGCATGTACAAACTATTGCATTTACTGTCGAATGTCAAACATTAATTCTTCAAAAAAGAAATTTTTTAAAAATCGGTTCATTAAGTAGTGAATTGGATGTTTGCTGGTTGGGCTGTAGCTGCCAGGTGTCTGATTTGGCTATGGGAGGGTTTGTTATGGAATCACAAGGAGTTTGGATACACAGAGCAATGGAAAGTCCCTGATCTTTTTCATCACAGAACTTGGCTCTTAGTCCTCTCCTCTCAGAGAAGAAGGCTTCCAGCATTTGTGATATTGTTTTTTATTCCTATCCCTCCTTAGAGAACTCCAGTGTATTTTGACTAAAAAAGTGTTAGGAGGAATTTGAAGCTATCTAAAGATATATGCCTCACACAGTGTCTCTGTGAAGAAAGATGCCTCTTTATCAATCTACTTGTCATCTGAATATCTCCCACATTCACCTGTTTACTCTTGAGGTGCCCATAAGATGTAGAGCACATAGCAACTTGGAAATTCTAGGTAGGTGTCCTTTGTCCTTATGTTTTTATAAAGGATCAGAGTGGACAAGATTCTCAGTTTCTTTGAGTCTTAGTTTCCTCCTTTTAAAGTGGATCCTACAGGACCTATTTCCACAGTGATATTCAAAGTATCATTGTTATTCCAGACATTCTAGACAGATTGTTATTCATCCACATCAGTTAAGTTTATTTCTGGAACTTAGCTGAACATCAGTTAGGACTACTTTGTGAAGTTGTTGATAGAGTCAGATCGTGCATTTTGAGTGTGCTTTGAAAACTGCATTGGGTCATATATAGCTATGCTATTAGTGCAATACATACATTAAACATGACAACTGGGAAATATTGTTGGTTTGATCCAAAATTCTTTAATAAGAATAAAAAAAAAATACTGCCTCATTATGTCAACTCATCTATAAAGAAGTAGATTCATGTAAAACAAAACATGTTTATTATATAACCTAGTGGTTCCACTCAGAGATATTTACTGAATGGTACAAACATTTTTTTAAAAAATTTATTTATAAAAAGGAAATACTGACAAAAACCATAGGATAAGAGGGGTACAACTACACACAATTCCCACCTCAGAACTTCTTATCCCCTCCCCTCCCCTGATAGCTTTCCTATTCTTTATCCTTCTGGGAATATAGACCCAGGGTCATTATGGGGTGCAGAAGGTAGAAGGTCTGGCTTCTGTAATTGCTTTCCTGCTGAACATGGGTGTTGACAGGTTTTATCCATACTCCCAGCCTGTCTCTCTCTTTCTCTAGTAAGGTGAGGCTCTGGGGAAGCGGGGATCCAGGACACATTAGTGGGGTCGCCTGTCCAGGGAAGTCCAGTTGGCATCATGTTAGCATCTGGAGCCTGGTGTCTGAAAAAAGAGTTAACATATAGAGCCAAAGAAACTGTTGAGTAAACATGGATCTAAAGACTGGAAAAGTTCATATGAAGAGTTGGGAGGTCTCCGTTTTGTAGATAGTTAGTTCTTCTTCTAGCGTTTGCCTAGATAGTTAGTAGTCCTATTTTAATTATATTCCAAAGAGCCCATGACTATACTAGGTTTTTTTTTTTCTCTTGAGCCTGACATTTGATATGCAGGTGGGTCCAAGTTATTGTCTGGGGAGATGGGTACACATAGGTTTATATGAAGATTTCTGTTTGGGTAGTAATTGTAGTTTTGTTCCTATCAACTTCAGTTGGTCAAAGGATAACCACACTGCAGTATATCTATATAGCAAAATACAACAACACAAAGGAAGGGGCATGATGAACACTGAAACATGACTGAATCTCAAAAGCATTGTGCTGAGTAAAATAAGATGAAGCATTTATACTGCACAACTTCCTTTTTGTGAAATGCTATAGAAGGCAAACATAATGACAGAAAGGTCAGTAGTGATGAGGTTCCGTGAATGGTTGAGGAGACTGCAAGAAGTATGAGGACATATGAGGGTGTAGCCAAGGAACTAACACAGCTGGTTTAGCCCAAGATTTGTAAGCTTGAGGTTCTGTGTTTGGTGCCCTATACTGCATGCGTTAGAATGATATTCTTCCTCTTTTCTCTGTAGATCTTTCTCCTATGAAACTTCCCTCATATAATTTAATAACAGAAAGTCTAAAAACAGAAGTGTGAGGAGAGATTTGAAAGTGATAGAGCTATTCTACTTCTTGATTGTGGAGCTGGATACATCCCTGTATGTATTTATCAAAACTTACTGAATCATGTACTGAAAATTTATCATGTATATACATTACATTTTAATAAAACAGTAAAAATTGAAAAAGTAGGACATGTAATGCTGAAAGAAAAAGGAGTAACTTTCCATGGCAAATCAAAATACAGTCACTTAGAAGCTTATATATTTCAATTTCTGTTTTTGAGAAATGATGGGCACACACACATACACCACACACATACACACACACACACACCCTTAACCAGGGAGATAATTCACTGAATATTGTCTATGTCTTGCCATGTGAGTGGCCCAGGTTAAACTCTTGCACCATATGGACAATATTATGATAACATTAGAGAAAGCTCTGGCATTGTGCTCTCTGTCTATCTGTCTGTCTGTCTCTCTTTCTCTGCCCCTTTCTATCTCTCCTTGTCTTACCATCTGAATGAAAAAAAAAAGTGACCTATATTGTTGACTCTGGTTCCACAAAGGAAAACTATGATACAGGGAGTCAGGCGGTAGCGCACTGGGTTAAGTGCATGTGGTGCGAAGCGCATGGACCAGCATAAGGATCTCAGTTTGAGCCCCCGGCTCCCCACCTGCAGGGGAGTCGCTTCACAAGTGGTGCAGCAGGTCTGCAGGTGTCTGTCTTTCTCTCCCCCTCTCTGACTTCTCCTCCTCTCTCCATTTGTCTCTGTCCTATCTAACAACATCAATAACAACAATAATAATGACAACAACAATAAAAAACCAAGGCCAACAAAGTGGAAAATAAATAAATAAATATAAAAAAAGGAAAACTATAATACGAATGAGGCTGATGGTGGTGCACTTGGTTGATCACGTAGGTCACCATAAGCAAGGACCCAAGTTTAAGCCCCTGCTCTTCACCTGCAGGCAGGAAGGAAGTTTCATATGTGTTGAAGCTGTACTGCAGATGTCTGTCTACCTACTCCACAATTTTTCTCTATCTTAGCAGATACAAGAAAATTAAAATATTTAAGTAAATCAATATAGGCAGTTAGTGTACTTGATGTATTAAATCTGTTTTTCTCCCCTGACATATTGAATCAATAGTGATTTATAAGATTATAAACTAATAGGAGTGTCAGTTCACATCATTCCCACCACCAAAGGTCTGTTCCTTATCCCCACACTCCTAGGTGATCACTGTAGTTTTCCCATAGTCTTGGATATTGATTGAATTTTGTTGTTGTTGTTTGTTTTCATGTTCAGTTCTCTATATTCCGTATATGAATGTTGCCATTCTGTAGTTGTCCTTTATCTCCTTACTTACCTAACTAAACATAATCTCCAATTTCATCCATTTCATCCCAAAGGACACAATATCATCTTCTATTGCTGAGCAATACTCCACTGAGCATATGTCCCATGTTTTTTTTTATAATTTTTTTATTATCTTTATTTTATTTACTGGCTAGAGATAGCCAGAAATCAAGAGGGAAGGGGGTGATAGAGAGGGAGAGACAGAAAGACACCTGCAACACTGCTTCACCACTTGCAAAGCATCCTACCTGCAGGTGGGGACTGGGGTTCAAACCTGGGCCCTTATGCACTGTTACATGTGTGCTCAACTAGGTGCACCACCACCCAGCCCCTGTCCCATAGTTTTTTATACAGTCATCTGTTGAAGGACATTTTGGCTTATGTGAATAATACAGCTTTGAACATAGTAGCTCCCATTCTTGAAAAAAGTTCTGGGAATAAAATTAACTACTTCCATATACCTGACCTAAGGCCTATATATATGTAATATATATATATATGGCACCAGAGCCAGTAACCTCTAAGTCCCTATTGATCTGAACTCACAGCTCATGGTCACAACTGGGAACACTGCAGGATGTACTTATTTCAAAGCCAATCTTTTTTGAGTGCCAGGGAAGGATACACCGGCCTCTTTTTGGAGACTGAGGCTATCCCTACCATCACTGCTTTATGGAGAGGAAAGGTCCCGGGGCGGGGGCCCACAAGAAGGCTTATAATGATGTTCCTGAAGTAAGTGACCGGTGGCGGTGGAGAGAGGGATCCATTAAAGATCTAGGCCCATTATATTTGTGTAGGAATTCAAGGATTCCCTAACTAAGGGACCCAGATGATGAGGTGGTGTGCTATTGACCAAAAGGGCCATTATTAAGTGGGCCAGCCTCTTGCCTTTGTCCAACTTTTGTAGTTCTTTCTTTTTCTGATGACCTTAGACTTTCTCCCAGTTGTTTAAGCACTGAGTATCATTTGTTGAACCCAACCACAATTAGGTTTTTGGGATCTGTCTTCTTTAGGACTTTCTGCTAGGCTGTCAGCTAATTTGGTCTAAATCCAATCCATTACAGAATTGATGATGACTTCTTTAGGTACTTCAACTAAATTGAGCACTTTGAGTTATATAATTGCCCCTTGTTTATGGATGTACACTTATACCCTAAATCCTAACTTATATCTGGTATTTGTTACTTAATTAAATGATGTGCTATCTAACATGGATGTAGGTCGTCCCATGTGTTAGGAAAGATCTCACCAGATTTGAAGAGTTACAACGTTGACTTCTCAGGTTCAGTATCTCTGGTCCACAGCAAGAATTCAGGAGTAGCATAATGTGATGTGGCAATACCAGTAGTGATTTGGTTGAAGTTGACAGAGGTTGTACAGCAATAAAAAAAATCATAGAGAAGAAATATCAAGAAGTATTGGCATAGTCTTAGAGGTAACCAGAGCAAGGAGAAAAGAGAATCTTAAAAAGAATGCAAGGAATTTCTTGTAGTCTTAGAAAAAGCTTAGAATATCAATAATTAATTATTATTATGACCAAGTTAGTTGGGGAGTGTTTTCTTTGATAATTCAGTGGTTAGTATCTATACTAATATAGTTGACTTCACTATACTTTGAAGCCTTTTAGTGGTATCTGAACCTCTTTGTATTTTAGGTACTTATAGGGTCAAATGGTCTTGATCTGTCTGGTTTAAAACTGTTGTTGACTTAGATGTTTGAAGAGATATATTTGCTGATACATTTTTAGAGCTCTTTGAACAATTTATTCACAATATCAGAGTTTGATCATTTTAGAGATCTAAGATATTTAATTTTTAGGCTAAAGCAAATATTTGTGCTTAGGGTTATGGACTAGGCAGTTAGAAAACTTGAGATATTAGATTTTCTCCCCCCCCAGACATGTCATATTAATAGTTATTTATGAGAATAAAAATCAATAGGATTAAAATTTCACACCTTTTCTACCACCAAAAATCTGTGCCTTTCCCCTTCCTCCCTAGGTAACCACTATAGTTTTCCAATCTAAATATGGATTGTGTTGTATCTGGCTGTTTACTTTATGTATGTGTATTCAGTTCTCTAAAGTCCACATAATGAGTGAAACCATCCTATGGCTTCCTTTACCTCTTTGCTTGCTTCACCAAGCATAATGTCATTGAGTTTTGATAGTTTACAATAATGTGCTCTGATGGTCATTTTGGATTTACATATGTGGGTGATCAATCAATCTGCCGCTTGAATAAATGTGTTCTGATTATTGTCTAGGTGAGGGAAATTCTCAGCAAAATTTCTCTAAAATTTACCTCTGTCCATTGAACCGGTCTTCATCCTCAGATATTCCTATCACTTTTTCATTTGACCTTTTGTTGGCATCTGCAATTTCACAGAGACTCTCTTCATTTTTTCTAAACCTTTCCTCTCCCTCATGTTTGAATTGAAAGAGTGGGCTAATTGTTTCTTCTAGTTGGGAAATTCTTTCTTCTGCATGCGTGAGTACTTCCTAAACCTTTTACCTGAGTTTGAATTGCACTAACGGTGTCTTAAGTCCTTGCAGTTCTGTTTGAATTTTTTCTTTTATGCTTCCTAACTGCGTAGTGAATTCTACTTGAGGTTCTTCTTTCAAGCTTTGTAGCTTCTTAGCAAATTATGTTCTAAGTTTCTATTTTTGTGTGTCTTAATTCCAAAGTAAAATGTTCTTTCAATTCTTGCTTAGATTCTTGGAAAGTTCTCATAATGAGCTTTCTATAGTCTGTCTCTGATAGTGTTTCAATGTCTGGAATTTCCTCTGTTTCAGTTTTATCTGTTTCTTTTGGCATATTTGGTTGTTTATTTCTTTGTTTAAGCATTTATAGTGTTGGTTATTGTAGGCCAGCAGGTGGTGCTGTTGTCATCTCTAGGCTTCTCTTGTTTCTATAATCTGAGGTGCTAGCTGGGGCGGGGGGGTTGTCTTGTGGTCATGAAAGCTTTTTTTTTTTTTTTCCGTGTGTGTGTGTGTGTGTGTGTGTGTGTGTGTGTGTCTTTTTGTGTGTGTCCTTCCATTAAATTCAAAAGACTAAGAAAACTCTGAATCAAAGGTTGGGTGGTGTAAGCTCCCTTTTCTTCTGGTACTAGTAACTGCACAGGGTGCCCAAAACATCATGGCTCAGCACCATGCTGCCTGCCCAAAGGTCTGACTTGACTGTGTTGATCCTCCAACCAGCACCCCTTTTTGCCCCAACCACTCATGAGTGCCCAACTGAGGCTGTAAATCTTTCAGCTGTAGATTATGGTTCCAATTGGATCTTTTGTTGTATTTAATTTTTGTCTTGGAGAGAACACTGATCTGGCATCATGATAGTGTCTGCAACTTGGTGGCTGAAAGGTGGTATAATGTAAACCAAATTGTCTAATAGACAGGTATCCGAAGGTGGGGATAGGGCTAATGACACTAGAGGTCTTCATGTGGGAGGAAGCTGAGAAGTCTTTTTTAGATATGTTCCATGTTTCCCATGACTTTAAGCCATTTTTGCCTGAGCCTGGTAGCTAGTATGCAGGTGGACTAACAGTATTGTCTGGGAAGATAGTGTCAGAGTTGAGACTAGGGCCAGAAAGCTGCGTTAGGACAGAGAGTATCTCCCCAAAATGAGAAGAGTATATATATTTAACTTAACCCCATTGACCCCTAGGGCCCATGTCTATTCATATTTATCACAGGAGCCTGTATAACCTGTGAGTCCCTGTCGGTCTAGGCTCATAGTCCATGGTCATGGCTAGGAATATTCTAAGCTGCATTCATTTCAGGACCTGTCTTCCCTGAGTAGCATAGTAGGCTGACCCAGTCACCCTTTGGAAAGTGGAGGCAGTCCCTACAGTTACTACTCTGCAGTGAGCTCTTTTACCTCTTTCTTTGTTTTCTCTAGCTCATCCTCTGTCTGGCTAATTCTGTTTTCTGCTTCCGTTAATCTGTTTTCCCTTCCCTCAGCTTCTTTCTTCAGTTCCATTATAGTATTAGCTTGTTCTACTAGTTGGCCTTTTAGCTCAGTTATTTCAGCTTTCATTTCTCTAATTACCTCGAGCTAGCTTGTATTTTCTTTGAGGTTCTCCTCTGTTGTTTCCCTAATTCTGATATCCCTTTCCTCCATAGTTGTCTTCATTTCTTTGATTATTAGATTTATTATTGCTTGCATGCTTTTCTTATTTATGGTTACTTATGACTTGTGATTACTTATGGTTACTTATGATTTGGAGTTTCTTCTGGGCTCCTGTCGATTCTTTGTTACAGCAGTTTTATTTGCTCTTGATTTAACCTTCTTTTAAATTGATGTGTTTTTTATTTTTCTGTTCTTCAGTTGTTGTGTTTTGAGTACAAGCCATGCTATACTAAAGACTTTTATGAAAAATTCAGTTACCAACCTCAGAAATTACAATAGTAACTGAAGCAAGAATTGATGCAGTTCAACCAATATCAGTTAGCCAAACAACACCTCCAGTCCAAGAAAAAATAGCAACCAAACAACAACAAAAAAAGAGACAGGAAAAAAGGGAAAGCAAGAATGGACAATTATGCAAATCTATTGTCCACTATAAATTCCAGGGATAGAAAGGGGAGAAAGAGAAGTAGAGAAGAGACACACACACATAGAATCCACTCCGAGTCAGATTTCTTCCCAAAAATAACTCACAAGTGAGTATCAGTGAATTCAGAAAACAAAGAAGGAGGAAGGGAGAAAAGAATAAAAGAAATGAAAGAAAGAAAAGGAAGAGCAGTGAAAGGAAAGAGTTTTTTTTTTAATTACCTAGGAGGAGGGAAAAAGGAGAGTGGAGAGAAGAGTTAGAGAGAAACACGTTTCTCTCACAATGGATAGGACACCCAGTCACCTAGCAGTGGGAAAAACAACAACGGTTAATTTTGGTCAACCTGAGGAAGGTGGATGGAAAAGGGACACATGTATATAATAATAGTGGTAATAAAATAAAATAGACAGCCAGAATTTAAGAGCAAGGAGGAGAGAGAGAGAGAGAGAGAGAGAGAGAGAGAGAGAGAGAGACCTGCATCCTTGCTTCACCACTTGCAAAGCTTTTCCCCTGTGGGGACTGGTGGTTCAAACCTGAGTCCTTGCACATTATAACAAGTGCTCTTGACCAGGTGTGCCACCACCTGGCTCCTGTGGAGATTTCTCAAAAAACTTAAAAAAATGTATCTGCCATTTGATCCAGGAATTTTACTTGTGGGTATCTATTGAAAGAGCAGAAAATAACCCTAAAAGGAACTCATTAGTTTCATGAAGATCTTTTGAGTTGAAAAATTACCTTTCACTCATAGGCAGACTTGATTTCTAAAATTTATTTATTTATTTATTTATTTATTTATTTATCTACTAATGAGAAACATAGGAGGAGAGAGAAAGAACCAGGCATCACCCTGGTACATAGGCTGCTGGGGATTGAACTCAGGACCTCATGCTTGAGAGTCCAGTGCTTTATCCACTGTGCCACCTCCCGGACCACCTAAAATTTATATATTTGAAAATTCTGCTATACAATATTATGAGAAGTCTGCATCATTAATTTTTCACTTTTTTTCCATAGGACAGTGGCTTCTCAGATGTGGTTTAGGGATTACAAATAGCCCACATGGATTCTTGGGAAATGTGTAAGCACTGGGTTCCTGTAGCATTAATATTTCTATTACCATAGTATTTCTGCTTAAGTTTCTGGTATGAATTAATAAACTATTAATGGTGTTAAATGGATGCATGGTTTTCATTAATTGTAGCTCTTTAGAAGCTCCTCTAAAAGGTCCCATTCATTTTGTTGAATTTAAGTGGTTGGGAATGAATGGTCTGAGAGGCTCTGCCAGTGTGGCTCATGGATGGTGCATTAAATTCAACTCAGCAAACATTTGCTGCATTTAGCATAGGAGATATTCAGCTACATATTATGGGAATATCAAGAGATAAACCCTGTGGTGGCCACCTATGGTTTGCTACCCAGAATTTATTCCTCTGTATCTGGGAGTGGGCAGCCTTCACTTACTCCCAGCCATGTGTTTTGGGTATGACTGACTCCTTGCCCAAGTCTAGCGGTGGGTCTTGTTTGTACTTCAGGTAGACAACACATCCAACTATAGGACTATCATACTGGATTCAGAGTGGGCAGAGTTATTTTTTTCCCAGTGGCTTTAGGGAAAATGAAATGTATCTATGGGAACTTGAAGAGAGTTTTACTTTACCTATGGAATATAGTGAGAATGTGAGCTCTGGACGAACCTGGAGCTGTGAAGTTGGCAGAGAATCGTGCAGATGATGAAAATGAAGGAAGGTATTACCGGACGTTGGTCAAAGGAGTTCATACATGTCCTTTTGAAAATATTCGTTTTAGGGAGTCGGGAGGTAGCGCACGGGTTAAGTGCACGTGGCGCAAACGCAAGGACCCGCTAAAGAGTCCGGGTTGAAGCCCCCGGCTCCCCACCTGCAGGGGAGTCGCTTCACAAGCAGTGAAGCAGGTCTGTAGGTGTCTGTCTTTCTCTCCCCCTCTCTGTCTTCCCCTCCTCTCTTCATTTCTCTCTGTCCTATCCAACATCAACGACATCAGTAACTACAACAATAAAACAACAAGGGCAATGAAAGGATATAAATAAATAAATATTAAAACATGTTTAAAAAATTGAGAAAAAATCATTTTAGAGACAAAGAAATAGGGAGGGGAGGTGGAGCTAGAGAGAGAGAGAGAGAGACACCTGAAGCACTGCATCATCTCCTGTGAAGCTTGTTCCCTGCAGGTGGGGACTGGGGATTTGAACGTGGGTCTTTGTGCTCTACCAGAAATGCCATCACTGGGCCCCAGATAATATTCTTTCCTAAGTCAGTTTTAATTTCTTTAAGTTAATCGGGGTTTCTGATCACCTGCAAGTATGACCACCCACCTGATACTTGCCTTTAGCTACTAGGAAAACTTTTCTCCATATCTAAAACTCATGTGTCATTATTTTATTTTTTTACTGAATATTAACCCATCTATAAGAAAACATTTGTGTCATTCATTACCTAAATTGGGGTTGTATATTAGTATGTTTGCTGCCTTTACGCTTACTGTTCCTTCTACTATAATTTAGTGATTCATGTTCCGTTTCACTACTGGATCCTTCCACTATAATTTAGTGATTCATGTTCCGTTTCACTACTGGATCCTTCCACTATAATTTAGTGATTCATGTTCCGTTTCACTACTGGATCCTTCCACTTTACTGGATCACTTTGGGGGCCAATCTTCTAGTCAGAAGAGCTCCTTAAATAAATAAATTGTAGGGTTAATAAGGTAACTCACCTGAATAAGGAACTTACACTGTCAAGTACATCGTCCAGGTTGGAGCGAAATCCCCACCACACTGAAGGAAGCTTTGTGTGGTGGTATCTCCCCCCAACCCCACACACACACACAAAATCTTTGGCTCTAGCTGAAAGAATTGACTTTGAGTGGTGAAGCTCTTGTGAAGGTAAAAATAAACAGCTCGTCTTAGTTGAAACTTACTTTCATTTATTTTTCCTAGTCTGATTTTTGATTTTCATTACTTTTTCTTTATCTCTTTAACATTTTATTTGGGAAATAATGGTTTCTAGAACAGTTGTTGACACTGGATGCAACATCTCATCTCCCTTGGTAGGTGTTTACACAACATTCCTACCATCCATCCAAATCTTTCTCTACCATCATGCACTGGGCACCTGGTGCCCTCTCTCCTAAAGGACTTTGCCGCAATACTCCATACCCAGTCCAGGTTTCACTTTGTGTTTTCTGATTCTTTACTTGTTTTGTAGTATTCAACTATGAGTGCAATCATGCAGTACTAGTTATTCTCCTTCAGGCTTATCTCACTTGGCATGATTCCTTTATCCTGGATGAGGCAAAAAGAGATCATTTCATCTTTTGCTTTTTAACTTCTTCATAGTATTTCACTTCTTCTTCTTCTAGCGTTTGCCCTTCTTCCGTAGCCAGTCAACAGGTCAGGTTGCTTTGAAAGCTGTCAGGAGCTGCTTGTTGCTGGCTTTGAAAGTGACTGGGATCCATGTGGATTCAGTCGGCTAGGAAGGATCGTCAGTTTCCCCAATGAATGGGTACTCACAGGATGCACCACGAGAAGGTCGATCCAATGCATCCCAGTATTTCACTGTGTATATGTAACTCAATTTTCTTACTCATTTTATCTATTGTTTTGACATGTAAATAAGAGCTGGGGAGATATCACAGAGGTAGCACACCAAGTTTTCATGTCTAAGGCATAAGAGATCACAGCTTCAACTCCCAGCACCACCATATGCCAGAGATGAGCATTGCTCTCGTGTATCTTTCTCATAAATAAAATATTTAAACAATGGAAATATACTCTCCACATACTGTTCTCAATAAGGGAGATCTGGATATTTGATATCTGGATATTTGAAAAATTAAGTAAAGGGTACTTATTCATTTGTAAGCCCTTAAGACATCTCTGCTTCTTTTTATTCATCTTCTAAATCTAGGTATTTGTGAAATAAAGTAGAATGTGGGGAATCCTTTGAAGATTATGAGCTACTTGAAGAAGGAATCTAGAAAATATACATGTGTCTGCTGGTTTCAGTGAATTGGGAGAGATGCTATGTGGAGTGGAATGAAAATAGTATGGACTTGGCTTTAGTCTGACTTGGATTCAAATCCAAGTTCTTCTACTCCTTTTATATTTCTGCAACTTCCTATTTTCTTTTCTTTTCTTTTTTTTTTTAACAGTATAGTCTTTCTTTTTTTTCACTACTCCTGCCACCAAAGGTCTGTGTCTCCCCATCCTATTTTCTCACCTGCTGAATGTGGCTATGGCTCTTGTGTTTAAATCCCTCCCCATCCCCATTGTAAAGTGCTGGCTTTGAATTTCAATTGTAAGAGAATTGACACTGATCATTGGATTTGTACCTTTCAGCCAATGGACATTAGTAAATGGCTTCCAAGCAATCTTTATGTAAGCCATATGATTATGATGTTTCATCATCCTGTCTCTATCATCATCTAGTGGCAAATTTCGATGTCAACTGAATAATGAAATTGAGCTATCTTTCTTATTATTTAGGATAGAATTTCTATTCTGCTTTGTTCTACTATTTTCTCCAAGTTTTACTTCTTTGAGAAGAATGTAGGACAGTTAGCATTTCAAAACATAGCTACATTAAAAAAAATCCATTTTGGAATGCCAGGTTGTCATAGAGTTATTTGATCTCTTCCAATATAACACTATACTAGCATTGTTTTGTGTTTGATGTAAACATGAGCAAACATAACCATTTCTATTATTTTTGCCCTTGGTGTTTGATGATAGAGTTTAGAGAGAAAAAAATACATTTAGATATGAAATACTGAAATCTGTTGAGACTGGATAGAATTATTTAACAGCGCAATGGGGCTACTTGTTTCTTTTAGAAATGTTATTAGTGGTTTAGCCAACTGAAGCAGCCAAGGATACATTTTAATAATTTCTAGGGTTTATGTCCTACTTCAAATTCTTTCTCATTTAGTCTGCGTGTGCTCAATCACTGACATTTTCTAAATTTCAATTCAAATCTTTTTTTTTTTTTTTGCTATCTAGAAGTGAATATTTGATCCCTTGGGTAGGAAGAAAAAAGTAGTTATCTAATTTTCACCCCTTGTTAAATCTTAGTTGATATGAGCTATAAATTGAGAAATACTGGGAGTCGGGCTGTAGCGCAGCGGGTTAAGCGCAGGTGGCGCAAAGCACAAGGACCGGCATAAGGATCCCGGTTCGAACCCCGGCTCCCCACCTGCAGGGGAGTCGCTTCACAGGCGGTGAAGCAGGTCTGCAGGTGTCTATCTTTCTCTCCTCCTCTCTGTCTTCCCCTCCTCTCTCCATTTCTCTCTGTCCTATCCAACAACGACGACAACAATAATAACTACAATAATAAAACAACAAGGGCAACAAAAGGGAATAAATAAATAAAATAAAATATTAAAAAAAAAAAATTGAGAAATACTCTGATAAAAACTTTGTTTTCCAATATTTGTAACTTTTCTTTCCAATATTTTAGTTTTTGCATTTAACATACACAGAGAAAGTGAGAAACGACATCACTGCTCAGCTCTAGCTTATAGTGGTGCTGGGAATTGAACCTGGAGCCCTGGAGCCTCAGGCATGAAAGTCTTTTCCATAACCATTCTGCTCTCTCCTCTGCCCTGATAAAAGCTGCACTAGCTCTCAGAAAGGCAGTAGTAACAACCAATCTCCCATGTCACGAAGGCTTACACCTATATGATTTATTTATTGGTTCCTGATAGTTGCTTACAGACTCAGATATCTATCTCTCTGAGTTAAATAAAAACCCCTATCTGGGATAGAACATACTATAGACTGAGAGATAAAAGCTCTAGGGACTAGTCAAAAACCTCTGGTGGCTCTCAGCAATAGCAGTTGTACCCTGCTTATTCATATTCTACTGCTTAGAACAAGCCTCAAGGTTTAAAGTGCCAGTTTCTTCCAACAGAGCCATTGAAGATCATGCAGTATTGGTTGCTATGTCATCCTTTTATGGAAAAGAGAAGACTAAGTGATAGACTATAGCTTAGCTTTCATTTTGGTATGGGCTGCTGACATCTTTTTCTATTATTCCCTGTTGTTCTGGTGTTTCTCTAAATATTGTCTTATCAGACTCCTCTCACACCTCCCCTGTAACTTTCTCTGTTTCACAGACCCATGAAACCTACTGAGCTTATCTACCCAACCTGACATGGGGTGTGTGGGGGGGTCAGGTTTAGGATGTATTACCTAAATTATTGCTTTTGTGAAAACTGACCAGAGGTCACATAGCCTCTGGAGTTGTCTGGTGAGATAAGATTGGTTCTGCTCCGAGTCAAAAGTGAGTTAGTTCCCCATTACTGGTCACAGACACTATTTTTGTTTTGCTCCTAGTAAAATTTTAAATAAATCAGATATTGCTACTGGTGTTTCTTCTATGTGTGTCCAGAACTCTTACATATCTTATTCTTATTGTCTTATAATGGTTCACGACACTGATAGCAATTTTTACACCTATGATTTTCTCTGATGCTCACCAGAGTCTTAGATGTCTCAGTATTCCTTTGACTTCATCTTAAAGGTTGGGGGAGGTTAAAAAAATTATCCAAGATCAAAAATTAGTGAGTTTTCTAGCCAGAATTGGAACCATGATATGTAACAGCAGACACTTCTTAGTACTGATAAAGAAACACCATTTTAAAACAACTGTCTCTCAAAACAAATATCTTTCAAAGCAACTGCCTTTCAAACACACTAAACTTTAGGTTGTAGAGTATATAATTCACCCTGTGATGATTGTTAAAATTAATTTGGGTAGTGATGGGGCATTGCCAATGGAGGCAGTGTGGACTCTAAGGTCATCAGATTGCTGAGGGGTGGTCTGTGTCTGTTACTGCTCTAAGTTGCTGAGTTGGGTCCCTATATATTAGGAAGTGGCCCATGTTATGTTTGAAGTTAAATACAATGACCCTTTGGTGGGTACTAATCCATTAGACAGCACAATACATATACTTTTCTACTTTATAGGCCAAAGTAAACCAGTTGTTTTGTAGTAATTCATCCTCAGGTGTCAGTATGGCAAGACCACATGTGCAGCACAATTCCAGCAGGCAGACAGTTGCTTCTCCACAGAGGGTGAGCATTTAGTGGGGTTATGGATTCTGACGAAGTCAGGTCTGAGCTCACTTTCATGGCCGACAGACTAGATTTCATTTGAGCCAGCTCTCAGGAGACAATTTGGAGGGGAAGGTCATACATCTCTGGCTGTGCTATGGGGTTGCCCTTTCCCTCTTGGTTTTCAAACTTGCATTCAATCAGAGGTGGATTTAAATTACTTTTTTTTTTACCTTTGAAATTGCTTCAAGGTGACCACTTTTATTCACTTGCTGGTATTTATAGAGTAAGGATGAAGTTTCACAATATCTTGGTTAACAATTAGAACAGTTAGAAGCAGGAAGTTCCCTCATCATTGTACCTGAATAAATTAAATGGTTTACATATTTTTATCTTTCTTTTTTCTTATATTTTAAAACCTGGGACTATCCCTTTCTTTATTTTTATGTTGTTGGGAATTTCCACTAGAGTTCACTTAAAATTTTATCTTTTAGGAAATTCCCAGGACTTCCCTCAGATTAATATTGATTTGCATTACTTTTCTTGAAAATTGATTCTGCACTTTATCTATTATTAGTAATTAAAAAAATTTTTTTTATTTAAAAAAGGAGAAATTAACAAAAACCATAGGATAAGATGGGCACAACTCCACACAATTCCCACCACTAGACCTCTGTATCCCCTCCCCTTCCCTGATAGCTCTCCCACTCTCCATCCCTCTGGGAGTATGGACCCAAGGTCATTATGGGTTGCAGAAGGTGGAAGGTCTGGCTTCTGTAATTGCTTCCCTGCTGAACATGGGCATTGACAGGTCGATCCATACTCCCTGCCTGCCTCTCTCTTTACCTAGTGGGGTGGGGCTCTGGGGAAGCAGGGCTCCAGGACACATTGGTGGGGTTGTCTGTCTAGGGAAGTCTGGTCCGCATCATGCTAGTATCTGGAACCTGGTAGCTGAAAAGAGAGTTAACATACAAAGCCAAACAAATTGTTGAACAATCATGAACCTAAAGGCTGGAATAGTGCAGATGAAGTTATTAATGATTTAATATTGATTTACGAAATTGCAAGATAACAGGTGTAAACTCTGCACCATTCCCACCACCGGAGATCTGAATCCCCAATCTCCATTATAGACTACAGTAGTTCTCTTAAGGTTGTAGATATAAGTTAATTTATTTCTATAATTATCTGTCTATATTTGCCCTTTTCCCCCCTATAGTCCCACCTTCTCTTCTTTTCCAATTTACACATACACCTATTACTACATCCAAATGTCCTTCCTTTTTTTTCTCCTCCTCTGAGTCCTGATGGACTTGAAGTTCAGAGCCCTCTTCTCTTTTCCCCCTATCATTTTCTCCCCCATTAGGAATATGGATCAAAATTCCTTTTGTGGTACAGAAGGTAGTTGTAGCTTTTGTAATTGCTTCTTCACTGGATGTGGGCAAGACATATCAGTAGTTATAAGCAGTTATAAGAGACTATGCATATGATAATATGGCAGAGAACCACACACACTCAGAATAAAAGGTGATTTTCTAATTTTGACATTGTTTATATATATACAACATCACAAAAAGTAATCGTTGAGAGAAAATGGTTATTAAAGGTTGTCTACACTTTAATTTAGCCCTTAAAACATTCTGAGTTCCTTTAAAAGTTATTTTCGCCTATTTTTGTCCCCAAGATTATGGAATATCTAATGCTAGGACTGGAATTTATTTAAATTTGAACTGTCCCCAGTGCCTACTAAGAAGGAAAGGTATACATTTGTTGAAAGGATTTGAATCTTTAATGTTTAATCTATAATGAAAAGGGAATTGCACACCACTATGGTCTTAACGAGAGAGAGAGAGAGAGATTAAGAGTTAGGATTGCGTTAATGTTGTTTTACCTTCCTTTTCATAAATTTGCAGTTTCCTTACCAGTTGAAGCCAAAACATTTAGCTTCCAACAACAGCTGTTTTCCTTCTTCATAACAGATTAGCAAAAACAAAGCACACACACACACACACACACACACACACACACACACACACACACACGAAACAGCCATCTAGTGGACCTAATTATCTCATATAGTGTACTTGGTATAAGGTTACCTGATAAGTAAAAGAAGCTAGACTTCCTGAACTATTTCCTGTTCAGAGGTAAAGTCTTCTGAAGTCAGAATCAGTTTTCTAAATCATACCACATTGAACTGATTCCCCAAAGACATGTTATTTTGTGTGTAGTCTTTTCCATTTAACTGTGGAAAACATAATAATTCTCACTTCACAATCTTCCTATGCTTAATTGTTCGCAGGAAGGATCAAGTCAGAAGAGTGTCTTGATCAAATTCTCCCTGGAATAAAAGATCTGAGTCAATATGGAGCAGCCAACATCTGTTGTCCCTATAGAGGAGACCACAGTTAAAACTATATGTAGAATAATTCCCTTAAAAAACAAAACAAAACAAAAAAAAACCTAGCCAATCCATCATGGAAATTAGGTGCGGAGGGTGAAAAGGATCCTGAAGGTGTTTATATTTTTTCGTGACATCAACAACTACCCAGAGATTTACTTTAAAATATGAGTATTCTTAGCTTTGGCCATGAATTTCTTCAAAATTTACTACCATAGTCCTTTTCATTACTTTGAACAGAGTCTGATGACTCTTATCCTGGAGTGAAGCACCTTTTCCAGTGCCCCAGGAATAAACTGTGGAAAAGTATCCTGATTTCTGAGCAAGATTCTGGGTAGACTAAGGAAAAAAAAAATAACAACAAAAACTGGCAACATGCAGGCCTTGGCATACTTATTGACTGTCCTTTTATTTCTCTTCAAATGAAAATACTAAACCTTTTATTTTTATATTTTGCATTTGTGAACGGAAATAGTATTGCTGTCAATAAGAGTGGCATGACACTTAGATTCAGCCAAACAGTAATTCAAATCAGCATCAACACCTAGTAGTTGTAGAAATTTCTATTTTTGTGCCTCAATATCCCCCTAATAACCACTGTAGAGGTGCCGTGAAGATAAAAATAAATGACTCACACTCAAGATGTGATTATAGTTGTGGCCTGCAAAAGTATACATGTTAGTTGGAAATTATATAGCTATGAGTAGTGGTCAGGAATGGGATATTATTTATTATACTTTTATTTTTCTTTTTTCACTTGCTCAACATATGCAAATGTATAAGTGTATACTTATACAATGAGTGGCCAGTGTGTGAGTGTGTTAGTGTGTTGAGTATATGTGTGGGTGTGTGCATGTGAATTTCACTTATCCTGAGCCAGACACAATTTTAGCTTCTTTGGTAATATTAGTGACAAAAATCCTTTTTTGTTTGTGAGGGTAAAGGAACCTCCTGTACTGCTGGTGGGAACGTAAATTGGTCCAATTTCTGTGGAAAACAATCTGTAGAACTGTCAGAAGGCTAGAAATGGACCTACCCTATGACCTGGCAATTCCTCTCGCATGGGTATATCCTAAGGAACCAACACACCCAGTCCAAAGAGAGCACACTGTCATAGTCCAAACTTGGAAGCAACCTAGGTTTCTAACAACAGATGAGTGGCTAAATAGTTGTAGCATATATGCATAATGGAATACTACTTAGCTATTAAGAGTAATTAAGTCGCTTTCTTTACCTCACCTTGGATGGATCTTGAAGGAATCATGTTAAGTGAGATAAACCAGAAAGAGAGGAATGAATGTGGGTTGATCTCACTCATGGGCAAAACTTAAGATACAAGAACAGAAAGGGGAAACACAAAGTAAAAGTTGGACTTGGTTGGATTCTTTGCAGCAAAGCAAAGAACTCTGAGGAAGGAGGGCAGAGAGAGGGTTGGGGAGAGGATGGGCTTTCAGGTCCTGACACATGATGATGAACCAAATTTGTGAGTGAGAAAGTGCTATGCAGATATCTGTCTCAGTGAGATGAGAAATTGTACCCATGGGCCATCAACTGGACTGCAAACAACAACAACAAAAATCCTCTCTTGCCATGTGGGGTTTGCATTAATGTACTGGGTGGAGCTGGAAGACTATAAATGCAGGTTAAGTGACATTAGAGGACTGTAATTTGGGGAGAAGAGGGTAGGTTGCAGTTACAAGCGCAGTGGTCAGGGTCGGCATTTCTGTGAATAAGACTGATGTTGTGTTCCTAGAGGTTTTCATATATTGTCTTTCAGAATGGGAGAATGGGGAGAAAGGACAAGAGAAATATTAAAAAAATAGAATTTGCAGGAGTACCTGAGTATTTCCTTTGTGTAATATGCCCGTAACACAAACAAACTGAGGAGTGAAGTTGTTCAAGATGGCCACCTATTACTTTTTGTAATTTGAGCAGGGATCTCCCTTAAATGGTTTGTATATGACTTTGTCGTCCCAAAAGGCCTATATGAACATGTTGACTCTGGGCTGTGTCCACTGCAGGTCACTGCCATGACTATCATGTCTGGTACTTGACTATAGGAAGCAAGGCCCTCGGTGCTGGGAGAAGGAATTTATAGTATGTTTGCTGTAACTGTGAGTTCTGCACAGTAGTCCCTATCCATGTTCACAATTAAGTATAAATTAATTAAATTAAATGATGTCAAGATTCTGTTTGGGGCCAGGTGGTGGTGCACCTGTTTAAGTGCGCACATTACAGTGTGCAAGGACCCAGGTTCAAGCTCTTGATCCCTATGTGCAGGGTTACAGGTGTCTCTATGTCTCTTCCACTCTCTCTACCCCCCCCATCAATATCTGTCCGTCTCTATCCAATAATAAATAAATAAAAAGAGTTTTAAAATGTCAGTAATAAAAAAACGATTCAGTTTCTGAGTCACATTAGTCACCAGTCAAGTGCTCAGTAGCCATATACTGTTAATGACTACTGTGTTCACACAGATACAGAACATTTTCGCCATCACAAGAAGTTCTTTTGATCTCACCTATTTTGCGTATTTCTGTCTCTGCTTTTGTTTTCTTTCTTTCTTTTTTTATATTTCAGTGGAGCTGATACCAGTGTCTAGGTATTTTTTTTTTTTTTATCCTCTTGATCTGTTGTTTCTAATAGTCCTTAGGTTTAACTACCAGTCTTAAAATTTTTTTGTATAAAATGAGAGTAACTAGGCCCCAAGAGAGAGAAGTACTTCCTTTAAATACCTAAGCTCTCACCCCTGGAATGTATACTTATATTCTGACTGCTCAAGACCTTTTTTTTTCTGCTTTGATATTTCTGTGTAGCTGTGCTCTGACTGGTGAGAGCATTATAGTGCTGAATGACTCTAAGTGCTGTAAGACTTTAGAGTAAAGTCACACTTTTCTGGAAATGCTTTAGTGCTATTTAAGGAATTTTCTATTTTTTTATTGGGGGGATTAATGGTTTACAATCAACAGTAAAATACAGTAGTCTGCACATGTGTAACCTTTCTCAGTTTTCCACATAAAAATTCAACCTTCTTTAGGTCCTCCTCCACCATCCTGTTCAAGGACCTGAACCTTCTTCCTCCACCCCAGAATCTTTTACTGTGGTGCAACACACCAACTCCAGCCCAAGTTCTGCTTTGTGTTTTCTTACTTTTCAACTTATTTTTTATTATTAGTGATTTAATACTATTTTTTATTTTTTTATATTTATTTATTTCCCTTTTGTTGTCCTTGTTTTTTTTTTTATTTAAGAAAGAATTAATTAACAAAACCATAGGGTAGGAGGGGTACAACTCCACACAATTCCCACCACCCAATCTCCATATCCCACCCCCTCCCCTGATAGCTTTCCCATTCTCTATCCCTCTGGGAGCATGGACCCAGGGTCATTGAGGGTTGCAGAAGGTAGAAGGTCTGGCTTCTGTAATTGCTTCCCCGCTGAACATGGGCGTTGACTGGTAGGTCCATACTCCCAGTCTGCCTCTCTCTTTCCCTAGTAGGGTGTGTCTCTGGGGAAGCTAAGCTCCAGGACACATTGGTGGGGTCTTCAATCCAGGGAAGCCTGGCCAGCATCCTGATGGCATCTGGAACCTGGTGACTGAAAAGAGAGTTAACATACGAAGCATGTCCTTGTTTTTTTATTGTTGTAGTTATTATTGCTGTTGCTGTCATCATCGTTGTTGGATAGGACAGACAGAAATGGATAGAGGAGGGGAAGACAGAGAGGGGGAGAGAAAGACAGACATCTGCAGACCTGCTTCACCACTTGTGAAGCGACTCCCCTGCAGGTGGGGAGCCAGGGGCTCCAACCCAGATCCTTACGAGGGTCCTTGCGCTGGTCCTTTCGCTTCACGCCATGTTTGCTTAAGCCATTGTGCTACCGCCCGACTCCCGATTTAATACTATTTAAAATTATTTTATTTTATTTTACTGGGGGGGATGACTGACTACACATACACCAAGCACTAGCGTAGACCCTGGAGATACAAATCATTATGATGATGCCACCACATCCCTGAGGTTGTTATCAAGTGCCTGCATGTACCCACGGCAGTCTGCATGAGCTAGTCTTCCCAGGGCAGGAGGAGGGCAATAGGATGAAACAAGAGGTCAGAGGTCTCTAAATCTTTCATTATAAATAGCATTCTGAGTGACAAATATGGTTTAATTACATGTTGAAGTTAGGAGACTGGGGCCAACAAGACATGATGTGAACTGGCATGGTGTTAAGAGAGGAAACGTTCCATTTTAGAGGTAGTGGAATTTAATAGGTAGCTATAGTTGTAGAGAGAAACTTTGTGTGGTATTTCAAAGTGATGGTTTTCCACTAAAAGAGGGAGAAAGTTTAGGAGAAAGTGACTTAGGTACATCTGATATTTTATTTAATTCTCTTGCGGTTAAATTTGAGGTAGCTGGAACATAGGCTAGGACACTAGGGAAGGTGGGAGGACTGAGTAGGAAGGACCCCACAACATTTCAGAAGAGAGGCATGTAGGATTTGATGAGAGAGAGTGAAAGGGGTAGAACAGAAGTGAAATTACAGTATTTGAAGATTGATTCTATCTGTTGGATGAAGGAAAAGGAAGAATCAAACATGACTCTAATCTTTTGGAAGAACAGTAATTTGAGTTTTTCTTCCAAGTTTATGGTGATAGGTTTTGACCTATAACTGCTACAAGTGCTCTACATGGATAAATGCGGTGGTGTCCATGTTAATTAGGGTTTGGTTCTCTAGGACTTCATAACTTGCTCACCTGTTAAAGGTATTTGATGCATAGACCATAGTAAAGTATCACCTTTATATGATTGTAATTTGTCAGTGACCTATGTTATAGAAATTTTTTTTTCTAATACTTCCAGTACAGATGCTAAAGTTACCCCATTACTGAGCTGTCCCTGGGGTGGACCATTGAACCTTTTATTCATTATAACAGCTCAAATCATCAACAGAATTTCCTGTACTATGCCAACAATAATGCCAGTCAAATTTCAAGGTAACTCCAGGTTTTAGAAAGTTATGAAAATCAGTCTAACTGTACCCTCATTTGGATTTTTACACAGATCTTTCATGTGAAAAATCCAATGGCATCTGTGCCTTCAATAGCATTTTTTTTTTCAAATTACAAATGAAATTCTGACTTTTGAATGTGGATGGAGACATGCTTTTGTATCTGTGGTCAATCACTTTAAAGACAAAGTGCAAATTTCATCTGGATGGTGGAGCCAGGAAAAGGAAAAAGAGAGGAACTAACCTAATGATTTCATTATGACAAGGTCTAGATTGAAAGCAAGGATACTCTTATACCTTTCGTACATTCAAAAAAGATTTTTTCAAGTAACAGTTACTATTTTAATGACATCTGTCAAGTTTTGAGAAAAATTAGGCCTCTAGTTTACTGACACACTTCTTGACTTCTTGGCCAAACTCACAAAACAGTGGTTCCTTTGGTTCTTTGGATTGTTGTATTTTATCACTGCATCTGAACTTTGTTGCTATGTATTTTTTTTTTCCCTACATCACTCTAACTGCTCCATCGCATTGAATATTTAATGGTCTGGCAGCTTTTGAACGACTGCTTAGAGAATATCATACCCTGTACCTTCCTCAAAAAGATCTGGAAAAATCTTGTAGTGTGACAAAAAATGGCAAGGCCCTCCTCTAAGTGAAAGAATGGGATGATAGTACAATTACACAACCTTGTGAAAAGATTTATCTGGAGAACAGTTATGTGTTTGTTGATGAACTAGTACTGTAAATTGAGAAGCCTGGGAAGTCTTCATATCCTTTAAGAGCATTTTGTAAAAAGGGAGAAAGAAAACAAGCTGTCTTTTTTGTAGCTATTTGGAGAGGCTACATTAACCATTTGCTAAAAGTTGAATTTATGGAAAGTGTTGGCTTCTACGAACATTATTTACCAACTGTCATCCTTTATCCAGTGTCAAAGAAGGATGTTTAGCAACATATCCAAATAGTTTCCTTAGAAGATAAATATGTGTTTCATCAATTCCATGGGGTGTTTTCAGAAATGAATTTCTTTATAAATAATTAACTTCAGTCTCTGAAATCCATGACTTCGTAGGGTGGGAAAGAAGAAAATAAACCTCTTTTCAAGCAGTGTGTGATTTAATACCAGCTGGTCAAAGCAGTGGGAAAACCTTATGTGTTGTATGTCCTACTACTTTGAGAAATGGGTTGACCCCACAGTCTTTCTCCCATGGCAGATAACTTTGATGTTCTCAAACCAGTTTGCCAGATGTAATAGTCTGAGCATGTGTGACCCCATATTGTGCCCATTCAACCTGGCCGATTGGAAACCATAAGTTATTTTGCATGACTTTTATTTTTTAGGTATTACAGCAGAAGTTCTGGTGGTGACCTCTTTCGATGAACTGCGCAGAAGAGCCTCAGAAGCAAGAGGGAAGATTGTTGTTTATAATCAACCATATGTCAACTACTCAAAGTCAGTGCAATACCGAGTCAGTGGAGCAGTGGAAGCTGCCAAAGTGGGGGCTTTGGCTTCCCTCATTAGGTCTGTGACTTCGTTTTCTATTTACAGGTTAGTAATGACTTTCATTGAAAATCCTTTTAAAAACCAAAGTTTGTCATGAAAGAGGAGTAGTTATGCAATAAAGAACAAGCAATTTAAGAATGCAAAATACATTTTTGAGGAATTCCCTTTCATCCCATATACTTGCTTACAGTATCTTCTTTGCCCATATTTAGGATTCTGAACACCATTTGTGAATTCCTTTAGAAAACTTTTCCACATCTATTATTATCCTATATATTTTCTTATGTCACTACTATATTATGTATTTTTGTTGAAGGGAAGATGAAATTCAGTTTTGTACTTCATTACGATTCTTAGTGACTTTAGAGAAAGCCACACTTTCCCCCCCTCATTATTGCTAGAGAAATGAAATAAGAATAAAGTGGGTAGCATAAAGGGGACATCTACAGTGTAGTGGAAAAAGTTGAAGAATAAGAGACCCTTGGTTATAGATCTGTCTTTCTCTTGAAAACAAATTTAGCTGTGAGAGTGTTCTCAAAGTCTACACCTCAGCATTCCCTTCTGTTAATCATTGATGATGAACAATAAAATTATTTTAAGTTGAAGTGAGGCAACCTAATGAAAGACACTTAATCATTTATACATTTGGAGGTATTATTTGAGAGAAACCTTTCTTATCTTCTTTTTCTATTTTTAATCCTGATGGAGATAATCACAATGTGTTGGACTGACCTTCACTCTGTGTGAGACTCAGCTTTGCAGGGGATAAAATGTCTAAAAGTGATCTTGCATATGTATTTGGATTAGTTTAAGTTAAGTATAAGGCAGTGCCACACAGTAAGGATAAAATATGTGTTAAATGTGGGTAAAAGGAGCACCATTTTAGTATTATAGCCTGATCACTCTAAGATTTAAAAGATATGTAAAAATAAGAACAGATTTTATTTGAATCTGCAAACTACCTTTTGGATCTGTTGCAAAGGGAATTTGTTCAGTACATTTTCTGTTTAGAGCTGGAGACACAGCTGTTTGGCCTTAATCTGCACCCTATGCCATTGAAAATAAAATAATTTAGAAGGAAATATCAACAGCTAGGAAATCATTCCAGAAAGGAGTTGTCCAAAGGGGCAGAGAAAAAGAAAGGGACAGTTTTTCTTTTCTTTTCTTTCTTTCTTTTTTTTTTTTTAACCCCGATAAGATATTTTCCCAGGGGAGGAAGATGGACCTTGTTAAAAACCACTTGTTAGAAATTTTATGAGAGAAAAACTAGTTAGACTGATGTCATAGTATAAGAATAATGTTCTTTGTAGAGACTTTCAAGGTTTCATGACTAGTGAAATAATGACTAGACCATATTCTTTGGGGTGGTTAATCTTCCCTGGAGGGAAGCAGTAAAATGACTAGCTTACTTCCCAGAATACCTCAATCACCCCTTAGAAAAACATACTCAGCAAGCTGTGGCCATTCCCCATGATTTCACTGGTTATGAGACCTAAATTATGGAGCTAGACTATTGCTTTGTGAAGCTGAGTGATTGCCAGAAATATTTAGTTAAGAAATACTACTTGCAAGACTAATAAATTCCCAGATGACTTCATGCACAGAAATTTGCCAGGGTTCATTGGCATTTATTTTTCTGGTGTAATGAAGACATCTGGAAACCCTGGCTTGTGAATAGGAGCCCAAGAATAAATTGCTCAGCGTAGGACATCAAAATCTGTTTTTAGCCTCGAAGATTTGAGATCAGCAACTTATAGTGTGTATTGAAAAGATATTTCTCTTAATGTACTGGATGAGTTATACTTTCTCAGTGATTTTGTAGCTAACCCTTTTTCAATGGGGGGGGGGTCTTGATTTCTACAACTCCATATTTTTAATATTTATAAATATATAATAATATTGCCCTTTACATATGCTTCAGAATATTTTGTCATACCATCTTATTTGTTATGACAATAAGAAGCAGAAGAAATAATATTAGTCCCATTTTATTGTAGCAAAACAAAAGTTCAGGAACTTCTGTTTATTGTTTAAGTCTCTTATCCTGGAAAATAAAAGCCAAAGTAAAATGAACTCTTTCTATCAACTTCTAGCTAAGAGTCTTATAGTGTTAATTTTCCCTAAAGACTGTCTATACTTCTGTGTCTTATTCACATTACAAGATCATTTTTAACCTAGTGTTTGTCAATGAAGAAACTAAACTTTTTAAGGTCACAAATAGTTGCCTATCTATCAAAAATAATGGATTTGTTTTAGATTACCATCTTATTTCACTTCTGTGAAGAATTCATCACTATTAGATTTTTTTTTAATTGGGAGGAGGGATTAATGGTTTACAGTTGACAGTAAGTATGTTTGTTGGTACATATGTAAAGTTTCTTGGTTCTTTGCATAGCAATCTACCCCTCTACCTAAGTCCACCTCCACTGTCATGCTCCAGGACCTCTACTGCCCTTCCCCCCAACTCAGAGTCCTTTACTTTGGTGCAACACAACACATCTAGTCCAAGTTCTGCTTTGTGTTTCTGCTTCTGTTCTTCTTATTTCTCAACTTCTGTCCATGAGTAAGATCATCCTATAACCATTCTTCTTTTTTCTGGCTTATCTCACTTAACATGATTTCTTCAAGCTCTATATTAGGTACTTTTTAATATGTATTTCCTCTCTTTGGTTTCTGTGACTTTATATTCTCTCCTTGATGGGCTAGCTTCATGGGCTTTTCTTCCATTGGGTGCCAGATGCTGGGCTAGCGTGAGTGGGTGTTTCTTCCCGGGCATGTGCTTTCTGGGTTGGAGAGAACTTGAATGGAGCCAACCTGAGCTGCTGCTTACTCTGCGACTCAGGAGAGGAACCAGGAACTCGTGACTGAGTGGAAACACAATGCAGTGCCTTTATTGATCAGAGACAATGCTTTTTATATATCTCTTTAACCGAAAGTGGCAAGTGGGAAAAGGAAATGGCTAGGAGAAAGGGTGGAGGAAAGAAAAGAGCTCAAACGTACAAAGCTTCCATAGCAGCTGTTGTGAAGGTTCTAACCAATGGGATAAACCAATGCCCTGCAGGCAGGGCGGGTCTCGGGCAAACCGGTGATTATGTAAATAGACCACAGCATCAAGCAACAGGGGACCTGGCGTAATGACCAACATCTTCTGCTATGATTCTTGTTCTCTTGAGATTGTTCCTTCCCAGTTTTATCTTTTTCTTTTCCATTTCTTTGATTTCTTACTCTCAGTATTCTTTTAGAGCAATCTCATCACACTGTGACTTCAATCATCATCTACACTTGTGTGTTTTCCAAATTCACTCCTTGTCTCTAAACTACTGTCTTGAGTTCTGGACCCATAGAGCCTGCTGATTCTTTTTATTCTTTTATTTCCTTGGTTGTTGCATTGTTCTCTTCCCACCACCCCACCTCAAGTTGAACTCATTCTTTGGCATCTTTCTCCTATATTTTCTGTTAAAGAGAAGAGAATGTCTATTTATGACTTTTAAATTAAATGATCTTTGACTGCTTTTTCTCTTACATTCTCAGTAATTTCTACTAGTTGCTCTTTTGGATTTTTTTTTCTTTTTTAAATGTTTTATTGGAGGGTTAGTGGCTTATGGTACAGTTGTTGATACCTAAGTACAGCCTCTCATCTCCCCACTGTAGGTATCTAAGTGTCTACAAAAACTTGCTCCCCCAAGCCTATGTCCTTTGACCCATCATACGTCAGGACCCTAGTGCCCTTCCATCTTATCCCTAGTCCTCCTTTCCCAGAGTCCTTTGCTTTAGCGCAGTGCACCACACCCAATTCAAGTTCCACCTCATGTTTTCCTTTACTGTCCTTATTTCTTAAGTTCCTTCATATGTTTCATAAGTTTCACCTCCAAACACAAGAGATATCAGAATATTTGGAACACAGCTAAAGTGAAAATAAGAGGGAAACTCTTGGCTATACAGGCACACATCAGGAAACAAGAACAATTTCAAGTAAACACCCCTATTGAATGCCTTGAGGAGCTATAGAAGGAAGAGCAGGAAGACATCTGGTTAAGTACACATATTACCATGAACAAGGACTGAGATTCAAGCCAAGTGGGGACCTGCAAGGTAGAGGAGAGGTTCATGAGTGTTGAAGCAAGTACTTCAGGTATCTTTCAGGTGTCTTTTTTTAAGAGGGAGTCCTTATTTTATTTACTTATTTTTAATTTTTTATTTCTTTATGTATTAGAGACAGCCAGAAATTAAGAGGGAAGGGGTTGATAGAGAGGGAGAGAGACGGACAGACACCTGCAGCCCTGTTTTACCACTTGTGAAGCTTTTTCCCTGCAAGTGGGGACTGGGGGCTCGAACCTGGATCCTTGCCCATTGTAACATGTGTACTCAACCAGGTACACCACCACCCATCTCCCCTTCAGGTGTCTTTTATGTCTCTCTTCCTCTCTATATTCCCCACCCCTCTCATCTTATCTCTGTCCTATCAAATAAAGGAGGAAAAAGGGGGAAAATGGCCATCACTGAGCCCCAGTTAATCCTGGTGGCATTAAAATAATAAAATTTTAAAATAATAAACATTAAGTAAATTATAATAATAATTATAATAATATTACAATATTATATTATTATTATATATCATAATAATTATTATAATATATTATAATTATTAAATAAATTATCAAAGTAATAAATGAAGGAAAAACAAAAGAAACAAAAAGCCAGTAGAAGGGGCAAGATAATTAAAATTAGAGAGGTTAATAAATGATATTGAAACTAAAAACAATATACAAGATCAGTGAATCTAGGAGGTGATTCTTTGAAAGAGTAAATAAAATCTACAAACCTTGGCCAGGCTAAAAAATAAAAAAGGGAGAGGACCCTTATAAATCTAATATCAAATGAAAAGGGAGAGACCATAACAAGCAACACAGAAATCCGGAGTATGATGTCAAGTTACACAAATAGTGCAAAGAACTTGGGTTGAAACTCAAGGTTTCTGACTCAAAATTCCATGTTGTTGAGCTTGTGCCTAGTTAAACAATCTAATACTATATGGTGTCTAGAAGAGATAACAGAAGTCTCATTGGAACTGGCTTCTCTGAGGATGTGGGTGTTGGGTATACTCAGTGGAAAGACCGAATTTGAGGAATATGGAAGGTTGCTCATGCATATTTTATCATGCGCAAGGACTAAGGTTCAAGACCCTAGCTACAGCATGGGCACCATGCAAAAGGGGTAGCTTCACAAGCTGTAGAGCACTGCTGTGGCATCTCTCCTTCTAGGCATTTTTCTTCCTGCCTCTCCCTGTTTATCTAAAACAAACAAACAAAAAAGTCAGCGGGAGGGGCCAGTGGTGGAGCAGAGGGTTAAGAGCACATATAAGAAAGCAGAAGGATACACTCAAGGACCCCGGTTTGAGCCCTTGACTCCCCACAAGCAGGAGGGAGTCACTTCATAAGCTGTGAAGCAGGTCTGCCAGTGTCTTTCTCTCTCCCTCTCTATCTTCCCCTCCCATCTAAATTTCTCTCTGTCCTATCAAAACAATGAAAAAAAAAGTCAGAAGTTATGGAATCATGCAGGTGCAGAAAAGGCTGAGCTTGAATATGTGACCTGCTAAGTCGATAGTTACACTAGCAGGGCAAGAGGATGGGAGTGCATTATGCCTTGTGGTAGTCTAAAAGTAGACTATTTTGACTGGAGCCAAAAGCTTTTCATAGGCAATCAGATAAATATGATGTTGATGTGTGAGCAAGAGGCCAGGTGATGAAGTGCTCATAATGTCATTGTTTAGGATGAAGGGAATGGGAAATAATAAAAGTTGTTAGAATTTAGAAATGTTGAAGAACATTTCTGTAGGTGTGATCCCAGAAAAAGCATCTTCATTCTCACATGAGAGTTTGTGGATATGAAAATCTTCAAGCCCCACTCTTAGAATTAGGTTCACTCAGAAAGAGGAAGGAAACAGCATTAAGATTGGGGGACCTAGCACACCAACTTGGGACAAAATGAAGTTTTTGATGGAGGGTTCAATGTACTGACACCTACCTTGGGAAAATGTGGAAATGCTGGTATTATGACCTTTGCTCTTAGGACCCTAGATCAGGGGTGACAGAATGATAAAAGAAAAGAAGGGTCAGGAGAGGAGAACTAGTTTGGAATCACCATAACCTTATTCTTTACATTTTGAGTTTGTAGTATAGCTCCACTAGCCAACTGTTTGTTTTGTAAGGAAAATACTTAAGTAATTCTGTTTTTCCGTTATCCACTTTCTAGATCACCCAAGGCAATTTTAAATTCTAGGTTTAGTTTCTTATAGAAGCAACACACCTGGGGACATCTGCTTACTGCTTTCTCAACATGTGAGCTCAAGAATGCAAAATAATTTTTCTATGAATCCAAGTAAAATGTCATTCAAATACTAACTCTACTGAAATCAGACTCTTTTGTATGCCCATTGCTAAATCTATTTTTTTTCTAGATTCCACCTACCCTCCATTGCCCCAGATAAGTTGAACAGACTCTTAAGTTTTAATCAACCAAAGTCATGAAAAAGCCTGCCTTTGCTTAACTGTGAAAATTGTGTCACCGTTCATTGAGGTGAGAATGAGTTGCTGATAGAATTTGATTTTGTAAATACTGCTGCTTTGTGTTTTATACCACTTGGCTTTTTGTATGCTGTATTGACGGAGTAGAGTGAAGTGGGGGAGGAACAGAAGCAATCTCCTTTGAAGATGACTAGGATCTGATTAAACGTTCAGCTGTAAGAGGCTTGAGTGAATCCAGGTGATGCTTCTGGAGTATCAGAGAGACGGAATAGTAGGCCATCTGGTGAGGGAGCGTGAAAAAGTATATAAATCAATCTCTATAATGATAATTAATAGAGTCAATAAATGTTGAGCTACATCATAGAGTTAAATAGCTTCAAAGAGGCCTCTGATTAAAGCCATTACAGTTTATAAAACATTATTCATCTTAAAGCATCTTGATGAGATTTAACATGAACATTTTTGTAATCAGTGGGCCAGCTCAAAATATTAAGAGCAGAAAGTGAAATGTTTTAAGAGGGTTATTTGGGATGATTTTTTTTTTGGAAAGCCAAGTTATTCTGAGTATTCTCAGAGAGTAAAATAGTTTCCCAACCCTCCTTTTTTTAATGGATAAAAATTATAACTGCATACTGCACATTTAGACTATGGTGGGTTTTTTTGTTTGTTTGTTTGGTTTTTTGATATCCTGATGGCTGGGCTCTTCAGCTTGACCTTAGGATAATTAGTTATCAAGCTTGATTGAAAATGTTTTGAGGGAGTCGGGCTGTAGCGCAGCGGGTTAAGCGCAGGTGGCGCAAAGCACAAGGACCGGCATAAGGATCCCTTTTCGAACCCCGGCTCCCCACCTGCAGGGGAGTCGCTTCACAGGCGGTGAAGCAGGTCTGCAGGTGTCTATCTTTCTCTCCTCCTCTCTGTCTTCCCCTCCTCTCTCCATTTCTCTCTGTCCTATCCAACAATGACAACAACAATAATAACTACAACAATAAAACAACAAGGGCAACAAAAGGGAATAAATAAATAAAAATAAAAACAAAATATTTAAAAAAAAAAAAAGAAAATGTTTTGAAATACCAAGCACTGGGGGAAGGAGGACAGTTGTGCCTGTTGGGGATGATGAAATAAAGTAACACCTCTGTGATTCAACAAGGCGCAGCGGGGCCAATCCTGATTAGTAGGTTCCTTCCTACTTCTTTCTTTCCTTCCTTCCTTCCTTCCTTCCTTCCTTCCTTCCTTCCCTCCTTCCATCCTTCCATTTATTTATTTATTTATTTATTTATTGCTTAATTCACTCTGAGACTCGTAACAGATGCACAGTAATCATGCAGAATACCAATTATCATTATTTATGCAGGTAGAGGGCCATGGTGTCCCTGAGGGGAAAACCAGAGAAGACCTACACTGTGCTTGTCTTTGTTTTCATTGTCCTTTTCTTTCACCTTCTCTGACATTTAAAAAGCTGGTGGGGTTTGTTGTTGTTTGTTTGTTTTCCTGTTTGTTTAGAAATTCTCAGATATTCCAAAATCATCTTTAATCACTACATTGTTATTACTGCCTCAACTAGTGTGAAATGTGTACTAGCTCAGAAGGCAGTACGCTCCTGAGAGTGGATTCCAGAGTGTGGGATCTTCATTCATTCATTTGCCAGATGTGTGACCTTGGCCACACGTATGAACATTGTGCGCCTCAGTTTCATCTGTGAAACGGGGGGAATAATTGTTTTCTTCCCAGTGTTTTGTGAGAGCTAAATGAGGTGTTATTATCTCTTGGCATAGTGTTAGTTTCATTTGTATAAAAATGCTAGTATTATATAGTCTTGCTAACTGCATTGCCGGTCCCTGTTTGGGCGCCAAATGCCAGGCTAGCTTTGCGGGCGGGAGACAGATGACCAGGGACTCATGGCTGAGCTGGGAACACAGTTCAATCTTTATTGATGAGCAGGGATGCAGTGCAATCAATCAATCTCTAATCATTAGAAAATCCTGTCCTTTATATCTCCTGAGGTGGAAGTGTCAGGAAGAGGAAGTACGTAGGATAGGGGGTGGGGAGAAGGAAAAAAGCGTGTGAACCAGTGGGGATTAAACCAGTGTGGGTCTCAAACAAAACAATGATTATGTAAATAGTCCACAGCATTAAGCAATGCAATCGAACCTAATGTGATGATCAAAACAGAAGGGCTCTTAGAAACAGAATTAGAAGCTGACCAACACTGCATGAATGGCCATTGAGTAAAATAGGAAATAGAGAAAAGCATAGAATGAGGGAAGGATGTAATAAACAAGGAGGGCCAGCAATTATGCATTTGGTAGGGTATACATCACTGTGAGTTCTCTACCTTCAGGGGAGCAGCTTCACCAGTGGTAAAGTAGTGCTACAGGTATCTCTCCTCATTTCTCTCTCTCTCTCTCTCTCTCTCTCTCTCTGCCTCCTTCCCTCCCTCCCTCTTTTCTCCAGGGTTATCACTGGGGTTTGGTGCCAGCACTACTAATCTACTGCTGCTGCTGGCCTATTTTTTCCATTTTATGGTATTAGAGAGAAATTGAGAAAGGAGTGGTAGATAGAGAGGGAGAGAGAGAGACACACCTGTAGAACTGTGCCCCCCCCCCGCCCCTGTAGGTGGAGAGCAGGGCTTGAACATAGGTTCTTGTTGGGGTTCTTGTGCTTAAGTACTGTGTGCATTTAAGGAAAGACTTGACTTATTTAATGTCATCACTATGATTGGTTGGATTATAATTGCAGCTATCTAGCCATCCGTAACAGTATGGTGTCATTTTAATCTGTATCTGTTTAGCTTGCACAAATTCTGTTGGGCTTGAGTGCTTACTAGTCTGTTTATTTCTCTAGATAGAAAGTTGGTTTTGGGGAGATTGTGTATTTTTTTTCCCACCATGGTTATTGTTGGGGCTTGGTGTTAGCACAATGAATGCACTACTCCTGGTGGCCATTTTTTCCTTTTTTCTTTATTTGATAAGGACAGCAGGAAATTAAGAGAGGAGAGGGAAATCGGGAGAAAGAAAGGGTGACACTTGCAGTGCTTGTCTTACTAATGTGAAGCATTCCCTCCTGCAGGCATGAAGCAGGGGCTAGGACTTGGGTCCTTGTGGATGGCAACTTATGTCCTGTATAACAGTTAACAAGGTGTGCCACTGATCATCCTCTCTCTCTCTCTCTGTGTGTGTGTGTGTGTGTGTGTGTGTGTGTGTGTGTTTTGTAGGAAGGAGAGACCAGAGTATGGTTTGGCTCTACCACTTATGATGTTCCAATCATTTTCCTCTTCCTTGGTAATATGCAGTGCAAAGGATCTGACATATCTGACACACAGTGCTCTCTGCCAATTGAATGACATCCTGGGTTCTAGTTTCTGCCTTATTCATGTCAGTGCCCCCCAAACCTATGTACAGTGCTTGGCACACAGTCATGCTGGTAGGAATGCACAACAACAACAAAAATTAAAGGTGCTTCTCTGGTTTGCTAACATGTAAATTCACGGTGCTATTTTACATTCATAGAAGTTGAATAGTAGTATAGATGAAGTGACCAACCTTTTGAGTTTCTACAATCAAAAATAGAATCTCTGCAATCTGAGCTGAAACTACAGTTATGTAAACTTTGGTAAAGTATGGCGAACTGCATCTTATTATGGTTCTTTGCAAGGCTGCTATAATTAATGGTTTGTTTGCATTCCAGTATGAGCTGCCCTTTTTCATCTGCTTATACCCTTGCTATAAAAATTCACTCTTAGGAAGTCAGGTGGTAATGCAGCGGTTAAGTGCAGGTGGCGCAAAGAGCAAGGACTGGCGTAAGGATCCTGGTTCGAGCCCCTGGCACCCCACCTGCAGGGGAGTCGCTTCACAAGTGGTGAAGCAAGTCTGCAGTATCTTTCCCTCCCCACTCTTTCTTCCCCTCCCCTCTCCATTTCTTTCTGTCCTATCCAACAACGATGACATCAATAACAACAGCAGTAATAACTACAATAATAAAACAAGGGCAACAAAAGGGAATGAATAAATAAATATTAAACAATCTTAATAAATAAATAAGAAAGAAATAAAAAAATTCACTCTTGGTTGCTATTTTACATTCATAATTTTAAAATGTATATAAATGCTTACCTTCTGTATTCCAGTTTTCTGATCATCAAAAGCACAGGATTAACAATCATATCACCATGCCATGTTTCTCTTGATCTCTAGTGGTAAAAAAAAATAATAGTAAGTTAATGCATTTTGTATTCAGGCATCAGGATTATGACAATATTGTTTGCTTTATGTAGTGCCCTTTGAAAAATGTCTAGTATAGCATGTGAATCAAAAGAAATAATTTTTTTATGATTGTATGCACTTTTGTTCTCTCTCATCAAAGATCAAGATGACTCTTAAAGTTCTCTTGTATTGGAAAGACCCTTTGACTCCTTTGCACCCTTCAGAAAGGTTATTGTTAAGAGTCCAGAAAGAATTCAGAGACAAAGACACCTGTACATGATAGATTGGGTTTGCTGAGCGAATAAAGGTGAAAGTACATATTCAGAGGGAGTGTGGGGATTTTCTTGAGTGAACAGGGCATCTTTAGTTTAGGAGGAAGAGACTGCAAAGGCTTTATGTGGGGCAGTGGAGGCTTTCTCAGGAAAGGCTTGCTAATTATTGCACACTAAGAGACTGGACAAAGAGGGGAAGCTCCTAGAAAAGATGGAGTTTTCCCTGGAATGCTTTTCTAACTGTTTCCTTGTCCATTTTGGAATTGTGGTGTTACATAATGGAAGCCCTCTCAACTGGAATGAAGTTTATAATACAATGATGGTATAATGAGACTCAGGGTCATTCAAGGGACATTTCAGTTACCATCTTGGTTCTAGTTGGTTTCTTCTAGTTCTTGTTTGCTACATGATCCATGGGGAAGTTTGTTTTATGACCAAGTTCTGGTTTTGCACTGGGAAGTCAGTGGATATGGACCAAAATGCAGCTAATACACTCTTTTAAATATGTCCAAGCTATTTTCTACCTCATGGGTTTTGCATTCAGTATCATTTTTGTCCAGGAGATCGTTTTCCCAAACTCTGTATATGGCTTACTTCTTTTTTTTTTTTTTTTTTGCCTCCAGGGTTATTTCTGGGGCTTGGTGTCAGCACCATGAATCCAATGCTCCTGGATGCAATTTTTCCCATTTTGTTGTTGTTGCACTTGTTGTAGTTGTTATTGTTGTCATAGCAGTTGTTGTTTTTGTTGGATAGGACAGAAAGAAATCGAGAGAGGAGGGGAAGACAGTGAGGGGGAGAGAAAGACACCTGCAGTCTTGCTTCAGTGCTTGGAAGCGACCCCCTGCAGGTGGGGAGCTGGGGGCTCAAACCTGGATCCTTATGCAGGCCCTTGCACAGGCCTTTGCGCTTTGTGTCATGTGCGCTTAACCCGCAGCTTTACCGCCCAGATCCATGTGACTTACTACTACTATCTTTTGGTCTCAACTAAAGTCTTTGTTTTCTGACTTTACTTTAAAAAAAAAAAAAAAAGCATTCTTTTAAAATCTCTAACATAACACTTCCTCTGAATGTTCAGAGTTTTAATAATGTTTGGTAGTCTTGCTGGTTTGGTTGGCGCTCCATGAAAGATAACAGAGAAGAGGGCCTGGAAAGGTGAGAAAAAACGTGCTGTTCAGCCATGTTCATGTGGTTCAGCTATACCTATCATCTACCTGCTTAGTATGTATCACATCACCCATGAGAATGTACTTTTCAGGAGGACTGGATTGTGTCTGTCAACCACACCATTATATTCTTAGCATGCGAGAACTTTCCTGACCATCTGATTGCTACTCAAGAGATGTTTTCTGAATAAGGAACTATTCAAAATCATATACAATTGCAAGAATAGAGAACCACTTATAAATGAACATAGTAAATCCTGTTTTCTGAAGTCACTAACTAAATCATCAGGTTTTTTTTTTTTGTCAGATCTTAAAAACCTATCAATTCATGGCAAAGTTAAGTGATTACTAAGTGGTCCATGCGTTCTTATGAAGATATTGACACAATGACCCATGCAAGGACCTGGGTTCAAGCCCTCGGTCCCCACCTGCAAAAGGGATACTTTGCAAGGGGTGAAGCAGGCCTGCAGATGTCTATCTCTCTCCCTTTCTATCCCCCACCTCCCCTCTCAATTTCTCCCTGTCCTATTAAGTAATATGGATTAAAAAAAAGGAGAAAATTGCCAGACATTTTCCAGAAAGGATGTACCATTTTACATTCCAACTGACCATATGTGAGAGTTCAGGTTACTTCTCATTCTCACCAAAATGCTGTGTCTATTTAATTTTAGCAATTCTGATAGGCCTCTGTTTATATCTTACTGGGGTGTGGATTCTATCCTCTTGATGACTACTGATGTTGAGAACTCTTTCACCACTTCTCATTCTTCCTTTGTAAAATCTACTGAACTCTCTTATTTATTTTATAACTGGATTGGTTTTAAAGGATTAACAGATGGCACTTCTTCATGTATTCTAGATATAAGTCTATTGTCAGATAAATGTTTGGCAAAATATTTTTCTCCCAGTTAATATCTTGCCTATCCTCTTGGAGGAGGGTATTATTATACTTTGATGAGATGCTTTAAATTTTCATGAAATTTAACTTACACATGTTGTCCATTCATATTTAGATTTCTGTGATTGCTTCCTTACTCCCAAAGGACCCCCTACCTCACCTCCTTAATTCTAGAACCCAAATTAGAGCACAAAGGTGTTGAAATTCATAGGGAGATAGTTAAGATACATGTCAACAACTTGGGCCTGCCCATATTCCTTTGGTACAAACAAAATTCTATGAAAAATGTAAGGAGCAAAATCACCTGAGATGAGTATAGCATCTCCAATAATGGCTCACAGCCTGGAGAATTTAAAAGATCACCATGCGACAGGAAAGGGGTTAATGATTTGAGCACACCGACCTTTATTTCCTGTATTGTATAACACATTAACAAGTTGCTTCTCTTTGTGAGTTCAGATAGAGTACAGGGTCTTGTTGAACTCTCTAGTGGACTAAGAAATCTAAATACTTAACTATAAATTCAGTCAAAGACAAATGTGGCATTTAGGTGTCATTCAGTTTGAGTCTCTTTTAAGCCAGAATGATTGTCCAGCCTGCCACTACATTGACTCTTTTGAAGAATGCAGAGTAGCTATTTTATAGGTTGTCTCTTGATTTGGAGTTGTTGGCTCTTTCCTCATTAGCAAATTCAAAATTAAGCATGGACCCCTATGTTCATAGCTGCATTCTTAACCACAGCTAAAGAGGGAAAGCAATATAACTACCCATTGACAGATGACTGGATAAAGAAGTTATGGAATGTGCAGAAACTCCATGGAATACTACTCTGCAATCAAAAAGATGAAATGGAGAGGTGGCTACACTTAGCAAAATAAGTATGAAGATGAAAGACCAGATGCTTTTACTCATATGTGAAGTTTAAAGAACTGAAACTCATGAACTTGTGAAACAGACAAACCCAGAAGTAAATAAGTAAATAAACTGTGTTTTAAGTCTTTGTGAGGACTATGGTGGTTATCCTTGGGAGGTTGGAGGAATGGTGGTTTCAATGTGGTACTATACCCTATAATCTTACAGTCTTTTTTAATTTTTATTTATTTACTGGGGAATTAATATTTTACAATCAACAGTAAATATAATAGTTTGTACATGCATAACATTTCCCAGTTTTTCATATAACAATACAGCACCCACTAGGTCCTCTATTAACCTTTTCGGACCTGTATTCTCCTACCTACTTACCCAAAGTCATTTACTTTGGTGCAGCAGCCAATTCCAGTTCAAGTTCTACTTGTGTTTTCTCTTCTGATCTTATTTTTTAACTTCGGCCTGAGAGTGAGATCATCCCATATTCATTTTCTGTTTCTGACCTATTTCACTTAACATGAATTTTTCAAGGTCCATCCAGGATCGGCTGAAAATGGTGAGGTCACCATTTTTTATAGTTGTGTAGTAGTATTCCATTGTGTATATAGACCACAACTTGCTCAGCCACTCATCTGTTGTTGGACACCTGGGTTGCTTCCAGGTTTTGGCTATTACAAATTGTGCTGCGAAGAACATAGGTATACACATATCTTTTTGGATGGGTGTGTTGGGTTCCTTAGGATATATTCCCAGGAGAGGAATTGTAGGATCATAGGGTAGATCCATTTCTAGCCTTCTGAGAGTTCTCCGGACTACGCTCCACAAAAGTTGGACCAATTTACATTCCCACCAGCAGAGCAGGAGGGTTCCTTTGACCCTACAACCTCTCCAGCATTTGCAGCTGTTACCTTTTCTGTTGTATGACATTCTCACAGGAGTAAAGTGGTATCTCATTGTTGTCTTTATTTATATTTCTCTGACAATCAAAGACTTGAAGCTTTTTTTTAATGTGTTTCTCAGCCTATTTATGGTGGTCTGACTGTTTATAGGAGACCTTTCAGAACTTCTTTCAGGGCAGGCTTGGTGATAGTTGATTGTTTCAACTGTTGGTTTTCTGAGGTTTTTATGCTTCCATCTAGTCTGAATGACAGTCTAGCAGGATACAGTAGTCTCGGTTGAAAGCCTTTCTCATTGAGCACTCGATAGATATTTTGCAATTCTCTTCTGGCCTGTAGTGTTTGTGTGGAGAAGTCTGCTGCTAATATTATGGGTTTTCCTCTGTAGGTGACTTTTTGTTTTTCTCTTGCAGCCTTCACGATCATTTCTTTATCCTTATTCCTTCCATTTTAATTATGATGTGTCTTGGTGCTTTTAAGTCTGGTTTAATTCTGTTTCAGACCCTCTGGGCTTCTTGAACCTCTATGTCTTTTATGTTGTTTAGACTAGAGAAGTTCTCAGCTATTATGTCCTGAAGCATGCTTTCTTCCCCTCCCTCTCTTTCTTCTTCTGGTAAGCCAATAATGCATACATTATTTCTTTTGAAGTCACCCCATAGGTCTCTGTTGCTGTTTTCAGTATCTGTTAATCTCTTTTTGAGATCTCTTACTTCTTTTTTAGTTGTCTCTAATTCATCCTCAATCTTGCTAATTCTGTCTTTAGCCTCATTGATTCTATTCTCTCACCCCTCTACTGTTTTCTGGAGTTCATCTATTTTGTTACCCTATTCTGATACTGTTTTGGCTTGTTCAGATAGTTGTATTCTTAGCTCAGGTATTTAAACTTTCAGCTCTTTAATAACATTGAGATAATTAGTGTTTTCTTTCAGTGTCTCATTTGTTGTTTCTGCATTTCTGATGACAATTCATTCAAACTCTTTACTCACTCCTGTGATTATTTCCTTAACCAGTGTTTTGATGTTGACCTCATTATTTTGTGCTAAAAGACCCTTTGGGGGGCTTTTAGCTGGACTCTTGTCCTGGTTTGTTTCTCCAATATTTCTTCTTATTGGTTTAACCATTTTATATAGTATATTATAAGGTTTCTCTCTCAGTACTTTTCAAATTACTGATCACTCTTGTCTGGATTGACTTGTGTCTAAGTAAGGTAATTAAAGGGTTCACAGTTGTGGAAATTGCCAGTTGTTTCTATAGTATTTTAACCCCTGAGTTGAAGCTCAGTGGCTTAAAAGCCTCTTTTGTGCTTTTTCTTCCCTGTAGGCTATGGGAGCCTGAGGGCTTTTAAACTATAAGTAGGCTTGTTAGCTTAATCACTGATTCCTGACCAAAAGATAAAGCAGGATGGGGCAGAGGTAATCCAGTGGTTATGCAAAGAGATTCTGACAGCCCCACTGCTAGGCCACTGAGGTATAGATCTTCTCCTGAGTTTTCTGGTTAGGTCTCTATCCCCTGGTGTCAGCACAGGCCCTCCCCCGCCTGCTGCTCCAGATTCTGAGGGCAGTAGCAATGGAGACTCACAGCTTCATTTGCTGATTCCTAGGGGAATACTCTCCCTTTAGCCATCTTTTTGTTGGTGAAACAGACTAGAGGTGGTGTCTCAACTGGTAAACTGCCAGACTGTCACCAGCCACTTAATCTCTCCCTAGGCTCCTTTCTGTCCACGAGTTACACGTGTTTTCACTCACCGGTGATTTAGTGGGTTTCTGAAGTTGTTCTGGTCCTGTCTTGTTGCGGTCCCAGGTGGTCTCCTTTGGTATTCCTAGTTGACCCTGGAGATGAGAGGAGTGGAACACAGCTGCTGCTGCTCTGTAGCCCTGCCTCCGGAAGTCACAGTCTTGTAAATAATGATTACACATACACACACACACACACACACACACACACGCATTTAGTAAGAATTTCATATGGTTACTTCTATATATGTGCTTCCTGTTGGGTTATATAAGAAAGCAAATAGTGTCATGTATTTAGTGAAGGTAATTGATCACTTGTGTAACACAGTAACAATTTTTCACTAAACAGTTACCTTTTCTTCTTTGTAGGATGAATATGTTATAATTATGATGAGCTACCTTAAGATTTTGTGAACCCTCTATTCCTGATAATATCTCTCACAATTGAAATTTAGCATCTTACCTTTGCCTGAATAAGTATTATACATATTTTGCTGCTTGTAAATGTTTTTCTACTTCATTCATTGCTATTTCATTTATTAATGTATAACTTCATGAAGGAGAATTTTCACCCCCTTCTTTCATTGTTTCAGAGTATTGGTTCTTGGATTTATCTTTTAAGTGCATGGATTAAAATTAACTTACTGTCCTTATTCCTTTTGGTAAGGTATCACATTTTTTTCTTTCTTTGATATGCATCAGTTTTTAAAGTGCTTAGTAAATGTCAACACTATAAATTTATCATAAGCTGTGAACATTTGAAGCATTTAAAGAAATTCACCTTTTTTTTTTTTTACCTAAAGTGGTCCAAAGTATCTCAGATAAGTCAACTAATTAGAGAGCGTAATCAATACCATTTCCTCTGAACTATCTCAGTTAAAACATGAGCTTCAGATTAATAACTTCTGAAGTTATTTTTGGAACTTACCATTGCCAGTGTATACCATATGCAAATGAGTATTTTCCATCCTGTTAATTGCTGTTATCAAAATTAATGAGAAAAAAAATTAACGCCAGCAACTGCTTTTTGAGTTTCTCCTGATCATTATTATTGCTGTCATTATTAGGCAGTGCTGATATTGAGCAGTGTGCATTCCAAGAGTGTTTTCCAGGACTAATGCAGGTGTCAGTGTGAGTTTATAGAGGTCTACCAGGATGTCTTTTTGGAGTGAGTTTACCTCATTTCTGTGGTGTGTCTTAGCATACTATAAATAATTCACCCACCTCAATTTCTCCACATCATCAGTGGTTATGAAAGGCAACTAGTCTAGACCAGCAAGTCAACAGTAATAAATTTCTCAGTTATTGTCAGCTAAGGCACAAATGCTTCTCTACAAATTAAATATTTGGTATCTAAGGAAAGAATTTAGTTTTCATTATTTCCCAGTTTTATTATTCAATAAACATTTATGGAGTATCTTTTATATTTCAGGCCAGGAGAGGTCCTAGAACTAGAAGCTTATACAATTTTATAGACTCTTAAAAAAAAAAAAAAAAGACAACAGGCAACATTTGTAAATCTAGATATGCAATCAGCAGTGTAGAAAACAAAGTCATAATAATCTACACATTTCAGGAGATCACCAAATTATCTACAAATATTAAAATTTTAGGATAATATTGTATTTTCATTAAATAACTAGCTTTAAAGGTTCTGTGTTTTTTCACCTGCATACTTTTTGATTTCTGTCCATATTACTATATGTTTGTATTATATATACTTTTAAAGATTGCTATTTTTTTTTAAACCTGTGACACTAGAGCTTTTTCACTGAGGCTTTGTTTCTGTTGATTGCACCACTACTGGCTGACATTTTTATTTTTTGCTAGAGGGTGAGACATAGGGAGGGAAAGAGGAAGCAAGAAAGAGGGAGAGGGATAGGGAGAGACATGACAGAACTGTCTCATTACTCTGAAGATTCCTCATTGTGGGGTGTACCCAGGTACTTAAATCCAATCCTTTTACTTGTACATGGTAAAGTGTATATTCTTTGTTGCATATCTAGCCTCCTTGTGTTATATTTTTCTTTCTTTTTTTTTTCTTTATTGCGAGATTAATGGTTTACAGTCAACAGTAAAACACAGTAGTTTGTACATGTGTAACATTTCTCAGTTTTCTACATAAAAATACAACCCCCCCCCTCTAGGTTCTCCTCTGCCATCATGTTCCAGGACCTTAACCCTCCCCGAGCCCCATCCCAGAGTCCTTTACTTTGGTGCAATATGCCAAACCCAGTCCAGGTTCTGCTTAGTGTTTTCTCTTCTGATCTTGTGATCAACAGTTTGTGGAATAAGAGGAAAACAATTCATAAAATTCAAACCATCAGAGTGCTGTATCCCACCCCCTGCACTGGAAGCTTCCCTATTCTTTAGCCCTCTGGGAGTATGAACCAAAGATCTTTATGGGGCACAGAAGGTGGGAAATCTGACTTCTGTAATTACTTCTCCTATGGATATGGGCATTGACAGGTCGGCCCATAACCATGGCCTCTTTCTAACTTCCCCTAGTGGAGTAGGGCTCTGTCTGGGGAGGTGGGGTCCTAGGACATATTGGTAGGGCCATCTGCCCAGGGAAGTCAGATTGGCACCATGGTAATATTTATCAACTTAAAAAAAAATCTCTTTCATGGGGGATTAATGGTTTACAGTCGACAGTAAATACAATAGTTTGTACATGCATAACATGTCCCAGTTTTCTGTATAACAATACAACCCCCATTGGGTCCTCTGCCATCATGTTCTAGGGCCTGAATCCTACCCTCCACCTACCCCAGAGTTTTTTACTTTGGTGCAGTACACCAACTCCAGTCCAAGTTCTGCTTAGTGTTTTCACTTCTGATACTGTTTTTCAACTTCTGCCTGAGCGTGAGATCATCCCGTATTCATCCTTCCACTTCGGACTTATCTCACTTAGCATGATTTCTTCAAGCTCCATCCAAGATGAGGTGAAGAAGGTGAATTCACCATTTTAAAGCTGAGTAGTATTCCATCGTGTATATAGACCACGACTTACTCAACCACTCATCTCTTGTTGGACACCTGGGTTGCTTCCAGGTTTTGTCTACTACAAATTTTGTTGCTATGAACATATACGCAAATATTTTTGTATGGATGTGTTTGGCTCCTTAGGATATATCCCCAGCAGAGGAATTGCAGGGTCACAGTGTAGGTCCATTTCTGAGAGTTCTCCAGATTGCTCTCCACAAGGGTTGGCCCCTTTACATTTCCACCAGCAGTGCAGGAGGGTTCCTTTGTCCCCAAAACCTCTCTAGAATTTTCTGCTGCTACCTTTTCTTTTTTTTTATTTTTTATTTATTTATTCCCTTTTGTTGCCCTTGTTGTTTTATTGTTGTAGTTATTATTGTTGTTGTCGTAGTTGGATAGGACAGAGAGAAATGGAGAGAGGAGGGGAAGACAGAGAGGAGGAGAGAAAAATAGACACCTGCAGACCTGCTTCATCACCTGTGAAGCGACTCCCCTGCAGGTGGGGAGCCGGGGTTCGAACCGGGATCCTGATGCCGGTCCTTGTGCTTTGCGCCACCTGCACTTAACCCGCTGCGCTACAGCCCGACTCCCATGCTGCTACCTTTTCTGATGTCTGACATTCTCACAGGAGTGAAGTGGTATCACTGTTGTTTTTGTTTGCATTTCCCTGATAATCATTCTTGAAGATGTATTTATTATACGGGAAAGAAAGTGTGAATCAGTGCTGGGGAGCATACCCAGTGCCTCTCCTATGGATATTTTGTGCTTTCCCAGTGCTCTGGCCACTTACTGAGTCTATTCTTAGCAAAAGAGATCTTCCCTTTTGAGTAGACACTGATTAGAACTGAACTCTCCAATTGAAGTTCTGTGTTCCTTATCATTGGGAAATTTTTTCTAGTGATTAACTCTGGAACTCTACTCTCATTGACAGGTGGTACAGGATATGTTCTTAGCATAATCTGACCTCTGGATCTATTCCTTTATATTAGGATACAGTCATTTCCATTCAACTACAGGAATGGATGTCCTGGGAAATCATTCCTGTAATTGGATAGAAATGACTGTGAATCCCATGAATACATTCCCACTAAACCAAACTAATAGGTACTCAAATGTACATATTCTTAGCTAGATTTTCAAACTGCCAGTAGTTAGCCCATTATTGTCCAGTATGATGGGTGATATGATAGAAGGAAGCCAGAGCACCCCAGGCACCCTCACATGGACACACATTCCTAGTAAGACATTTGCAGGTTTTAACGGATAATCTCATTCTATCCTCATCTTCCACTATTATCTTTTACACATGCTTTATTGGTATTTTTGGTTGTTTGGCACTTAGTATTTTTTTTATATGCAGCCTCTTCTGATTTCTACTTCCTTTCTTCATGGGACCTAAAATTTGAAAATGTGTGAGTTGGATATGCCCATAGAGAACATCTGTTCTTCCCCTTCATTTTGCATATGAGGAACTTGAGGCTCAAGGACACTCAGCTAGTCAATGGCAGAATAAGATATGTGTTTGAACTCCTAACACCATGTTTCTCCTCCTTCAACTCCTCCTCCTGTAAGACCAGGTCCAGCCGCACAGGATGAATTGTGAGGTAATTTAGGCATACATTGATTGCATCTCTGTGGGGCTTTCTCCCACTGCTCACACAATTGATATTTTTAAGTGTTAGAATACTCAGTGTGCTTCAAAAAATGCCACACAAGAAATCCGCTTTGCTCATCTTGATGAGGCTTTCAGCAAAGTGAATTGAATCATGGAAACTCCCACAAAAAATGGAAACTCACCTTGTGAGTGGGTAAGCTTCTCTCTGGGTTTACTGCTTTTCCTTCCCTCTGTAGAAGGAGACTTTATTTCAGCTGTCTGACCTTCCTCTGAGGTTTGGTTTTTAATCTCTAGGGTGGCAAAGTTGACAAAATGTCATCTCGTCAGCTAAGTAAAGAAACTGTGAAATAGATCTTCAGTGCTTATGTGCCTTGTGTTGCTTAGCACCAGCTGTATCCATAACACCATGCTGCTTCACTGGTGCTTTTATTTTATTTATTTATTTGTCATTTTTTATTTATAAAAAGGAAATATTGACTAAACCATAGGATAAGAGAGGTACAATTTCACACAGTTCTCACCACCAGAACTCCATATTCCATCCCCTCCCCTGGTAGCTTTCCTATTCTTTTTACTTATTTTTTTATATTTATTTATTCCCTTTTGTTGTCTTTGTTGCTTTATTGTTGTAGTTATTATTGATGTCATCATTGTTGGACAGGACAGAGAGAAATGGAGAGAGGAGGGGAAGACAGAGAGGGAGAGAGAAAGACAGACACCAGCAGACCTGCTTCACCGCCTCTGAAGCGACTCCCCTATAGGTGGGGAGCCGGGGGTTTGAACCAGGATCCTTACTCTGGTCCTTGTGCTTTGCACCATTTGTGCTTAACCCACTGCGCTACAGCCTGGCTCCCACTTTCCTATTCTTTAAACCTCTCTGAGTATGGACCCAAGGTCATTGTGGGGTGCAGAAGGTGGAAGGTCTGGCTTCTGTAATTGCTTCCCACTGAATGTGGGTGTTGACAGGTTGATCCATACTCCCATCTTGTCTCTCTCTTTCCCTAGTGGAGAAGGGTTCTGGGGAAGCAGAGCTCCAGGACACATTAGTGGAGTTGTCTGTCCAGGGAAGTCTGGTCGGAATCCTGATAGCATCTGGAGCCTGGTGGCTGAAAAGAGAGTTAAAATGCAAAACCAAACAAATTATTGAGCAATCATGGACCTAAAGGCTGGAATAGTGCCGATGAAGAGTTGGGGGGGGGTCCTCCATTTTGTAGATATCTAGTAGGCATATTTTAGTTATATTCCAGGACCATAAAGCTGGATCAGGGAAGAGAGTAGCTCCCAAATATGGGAAAGGTGTATAAATATTGTTGATTGTAAACCCCCATCAATTGATGTGATCTGGGGCCCATATTCAGCTTAGGAGCCTATGTGACCACTGCATCCCTGTAGATCTGAGCTCACATTCTGTGGTCAAAAGTAGGAACGTTCCAAGCTGCCCCAATATCAGGACCCCTTTCATTTGAAGCTTTTAAAAGCAATTCTGATGCCCATAAATACTCCAACTAGGTCTTGTGGTGTTGCACCAATTTTCATCTTTAATTAGAAAAATTCCGCTGAGAAAACTCAAGTTTACAGATGCTGGCCTAAGTCCTGGCCATTACTAGTCTGTGCATTTTTTTCTATAAATACCATCAATCTCTTAATTTAAAGAGAGGAAAAGAATGGAAACCTTTAAGTACAGGGTGCTTCACATATATTGTCTCAACCAAAATACAAGAGCTTTGGCTGATAGGAGCTTTAGACACAAATGACATTTGGGTAACTTGAACTAGATTGTGCATTTTTATTGTTTTCCATCTAACTAAGCCGTAAACACAAAACAAAGCCACCGAAGTGTTTGTATAATATCACTTTATAAAAGTGGCAAGATACACACACACACACACACACACACACACACGGTTGGGAGAGAGAGAGAGAGAGAAGGAGAGAGAGGGAGAGAGAGAGAGAGAGAAATGTTTTAACTGAGAAAACCAAGCAGAGAAAACGAAAGGAAGAAAACTGGAAGCCATGGTGTGCTTACACCAACATGAATGATATTGGGTAGATTTGAAGAAGCCTTGCAATTTGGGACCCTTTGCTTTGGAAAGTGGTTTTTGAAAGACAACTTTGGTTGCATTGCTGTAAGGCCCTATTGTATCATACCCTTCTCACCTTCTTCTCTATTCAGTGTTTTCTTTTAGCAAATTACAGTTGCTAAATTGGATTCGCTGTCACTTTTAAACTGAAAAGGAAAAAGCAGAGACAGTGCCTTTATGGCAGTGATTCACAATATCTGTCCTTCCAGAGATTTGCCCTGTGGCAACTTCAATCCATTAGCGTCACTTCTTTCCCCCATACTAGCAGCTTCCCAAGACTGCAGGAGGACAAAAAAGAGATCTGCAGATATGTGAACTTCAAAATCAAGACTTTGTTCATGAAATCACTCCTCCATTTGCCCTTGCCTGTTATAGAATCTTGTCCCAGCTAGGATGGAAAAAGAGCATACAAAACCAGATCAGATTTCCACTTTCTGATCTCTTCCTTTCTTAACTGAAAGCAAAGCAAAACTAAATAAAACACCAAACACAACAAATTTGAGAAAAATAACACTAGGTTATAGTGAAGAAAGTTTGGACTGTTTTCAGACTCTATTTGCTCAGTTGTCATTTTCTTAGCAAATCTGACTGCAGTTGATGTTTTTTTATTCTTCCCTTAGCTTCTGGTAGTAGATGTATAGCTGGAGATAAAAATACGCTAACTCACCCACTTAAGAGAACCTTTACCCTGCACTTTGCATTTAGCCTGTCTACTTGCCCTCTCCCTTGCTCCTGCTTCGATCTCTTCTTTCTTCCTCCCTCCCTCCTTCCCTTTTTGAATCAGGTCTTGGAGAACTCTCACTCTTCCTTTGGAAGGTGTCAGATGGACAGTATGACCTCCCTTAAGCTGTACTGTCTGGCAGGAAGCTGAGTTTATTCAGGAGAAGAGTAATTTAGATGACAAGCACCAGGCCTCACCAGATGGCAATGGTGCAGAAAGTCTTACCATGTTCTCAGCATATGTTCCAGGTGGCCTTTCCTTCTGTCTCTGTCTCTCTCTCTCTCTCTGTCTCTCTCCCCCCACACACTATTCTTATTTGTTCATGATTAACACAAAGGGAAACTTTGAAATACAAATGAGGTTCTTCTTGGAAGATGCCAAGAAAATGTTGATAACTCAGCATAAGATACTTATATTCCTCCCTGAAAATATTCAGTACTGACACACTTTTTTCTTCTTATGCTTGTTGTTGCTGATGTTTCTCAAATCTGTGTAGGCACATAATTGAGGAAGCTTCAATTCTGAGCTCTGCCTGTGGTTTTATAAATAGGTCTATTACCTAAGGTGCAAATAATTGACATTTTGGACAGTCTCCAGTACCGACTACAGTTTGGTAATTTTTCCCAAGCTGTGAACAGAAGTGTCCTTAAACATTTTTCCCTATTTGCCACACAGTCAGACTGATCCTGTTGGCACTCAAGTGCAGGAAATGGAACCTACAGCTATAAATGTCATGGGAAGGTATTTAATAGAAGGTGAGGTTGTTTTGGTTCATGTAAAACATTCTAAAATTCAAGGCACTGTGGCAGACTCTAATCTATGAATAATTATATTCTTAACATACTCTGAGAACAGGAAGAGAGAGATCAACCTTTATAGTCACAGAAGGATTTTTTTCCTCAACACACTGGTAATTCATGGGACATTTGCTGTTTGCTTGTTTTGCAATGAGATTTTTTCATTCAAGTCTGCACTGTACCATAACCAGCCAGTCACTTAACAGACCTTTTTAAAGATCAGTACAAGTTGATGTCTTAGGTACACAAACAAAACAGATGTTTGTAATACTGGACATAGAGGATTTTAGGAAAAATAGTCAATATGAAGTTCATACAAGAATATATACGATTTTTTTTCTTTCAGTCTGTAAGCTTTGGCTCTGAGTTTACATGTTTTAGAAGGTTTGGTGCTGTTGATAATCCAAAGGTGAAACTTATTCATGGAAAAAGTTTATTGTGGGGCCGGGTGGTGGGTGGTGGCACACCTGGTTGAGTGCACCTGTTACTAAACATAAGGATACAGGTTCAATCCCCCAGTCCCCACCTGCAGGGGGAAAACTTTGAGAGTAGTGAAGTAATGCTATAGGTGTCTCTCTGTCTCTCTGCCTCTCACTCATCCTTCCCTCTGGATGTCTGTATTCCAATAAATAAATAAATATAATAAAAAAAGCTTATTGTGAGTGTTGAAATAGACTGCCAAATAGTGGATGACATACACCATTCTTTGCTATTTTGTTTTGTGATGAATGATTGTATTAGTATGAGGAATTCCAAAGCAGGGGAAAACCAATAGGTGACAATGCTATATATCTTTGGAAACGAATGTCTCATTAACAATTTATGGTGGAAATTAGAGAAGGAGACCTCTGAGCCCCACCCCTGCCCCAGGCTGACACAACTTTCATCTAGATAGGCTATACTTGCTAGTAGTACATTGCACATCTACTGTTTTCATAAAGAGTTCTGGGGAACTTAATCACATTACTATTTTTTTTCATGAGCGCTTATTTTTATTTATTTATCTATTTATTTAAACATTTTTGTTTATTGGATAGAGACAGAGAAATTGAGAGGCGAGGGGGGAGGGAGAGAGACAGAGAGGCATCTGCAGCCCTGCTTCACCACTTGTGAAGCTTTTCCCCTGCAGGTGGGGACCAGGGGCTTGAAGCTGGCGTACTTCACACATTACTATTTTTATTAGGAATATTTTAAGCAGGTGGAAAGTTAACTCAATTTCTAGAGCATCAAAATGCTATGTGTGAGGTTCCCAGTTCAATCCCTGCCACTTCATGTACCAGGATGGTACTCAGAATTCCCTCTCCTCTCCCTTCTCCACACCTTCCCCCCATGTGTCTTATGTGAAAATATCACCCACCAAGTGGTCAAGCAGGCCTACGGGTGTCTCTCTTTCTCTCTCCCTCTTTATCTCCCCCTTCGCTTTCAACTTTTCTCTGTCTTACTCAGTAAAATGAAAGAAAGAAAAATGGCCACCAGGAGCAGTGGATTAATAGTGCTGGCACCAAGCCCCATAGATAACCCTCGAGGTAACCAGGGCAATTTAGCCTTAACATAACTGAGAGAGAGGAACAATTTCCCATATATCTGCTGTCCTCACGTGCACAGACCCTCCCCATTACTAACCTCATCAGGGATTAGTTAATGGTGCTGAATCCAACACCTCCTAAGCAACAGCCTCCCCAAGCATTTAATGTCAGTATCTGGGTTCTGACCATTCTACCAGATGCAGTGTTGCATTATTGCTGTTTCTCTGATGACATATAATGTGGAATACCTTTTCATATGCCTTGCGAAAGTACTATTATCTAGGATATATGAAAACCCTTACTCAACAATTTAAAAAATCAATTGGAAAACAGTTCAAGGACCTTGATACTTTACCAAGAAGATACCCAGGTGGCAATCAAGTGATGGAAAAGCTATTCCACATATGTCATCAGAGAAGGCCAAGTGAACCAGCAGTGAGGTAACACTATGCATCTCCTTGTCAGTGGCTCCTTTCATTCTGTTGATATTTTCTTTAGCTGAGAGGGAATTTCAGCCCGCCTTCCCTCCTTGGCAATAGGGTTTTGGCTGGATTTCCATGCTTGCACAATTCCTGTGATCTTAACCGGCTTTTTTTTTCTTTAGATGTTGAGAGATTGTGTGTGTGTGTGTGTGTGTTTCTGTGTGTGTGAAAGAGAGAGAGAGAGACAGAGAGAGAGAGAGCTGCGCGCATGTGAGGCATAGCCAAGAGATAGATAGACTAGAGCATAAACAGAGAGGTTCACAGATTCCAGATCTTTTCAGCCTACTTGTTTGTACCTCCTACATCAAACTCAGTAATGGGGCTAAACTAATCTCTTTTTATTTCAAAAGTACAAGGGAACTGTGAATCTCTGCAGATGTCTTTTTGTATTTCAAATTTAATAGTAGCATTCTAACAGCTATCAAATCTCGTTAAATTTAACCTCATTTATCAATCTCAAGTCACTCCTTCCCTTACCTCAGGATCATATCAGACAACTGGTCATTTCGGGTACGGTTTCAAGTCCTTAGTAAATACCTGGCAAGTTCAAATGGGCTGTTGGTTCCTGGTACACTTTCTATTACCTGTTTTGTTATTAGGAGTGTAATGTGATAAATATGGGGAACTGACTTCTCCTTTCATGAGTGGGTCTGCATTGACAAGATCCATTGGATTTGACCTCCATAGCTCTGGAATTTGGCTGCTTCCCTGGCTTTTGCTACTAATAGGCATGGGCAACCCACCTCTGAAATTATCCAGTCACACAGCCCTGCTGCAAATCTAGCAGCAGATGATGCATGAAGGCCATTAGGGAAGAATTAAATTGAATCGGCAAGGTGAATAAACTTAGGCCAGTAAACAAGAGTGCCAGAAAACAGGACTCAGCAGGACCTGAGGAGCATCTGCATGTTAATTAAACACACACACACACACACACACACACACCTTCTTTCTTTTCTACTTAAGGAGCATATTTAGCCTTCTGCTTATGAAGTAATTTCTTCCATCTGCTCTGAACAAAAGATTTTCAAGAGTGCTGTGTGCCCTTAAGTAGCCCTATTCTTGGAAGAGGATGCACCATCAGGGGGAAAATCATTAATGAATTGCTGGCCAGCGATCAAAATGAAAAGTGAAAATGTGTTCTTCACTAGAGTAAGCCAAGAGTGCTCTGGGATCTCATAGCCACCCCCCCCCCCCCCAGTTGTCCTTTTACAAACACAGTATAGCATTCCAGCCAGACCAGACTTTTTGGCAATCAATACAAAAGGATTGCATATTTCTTATATATTGATCCTCTGCTAGGAAGCTATGATGTGCCTTCTTGTTATTCTTTATCCTTATGTTCCCCATAGCTCAAGTTTGTTGACCCATTTAGTGGCTTTAGGAAAAAAAAGGTGAATGAGAGACTGATCCAAAAGGAGACAGGAGAGGGGTAATTCATGACATTTTTTCCTCTCTCTGTGTGTGTGTGTATGTGTGTGTGTGTGTGTCTGTGTGTGTATGTATCTGGGATCTCAAACGTGTATGATTTCACTGCTCCTGGCTGACTTTCTCATGCAGATATAGGAAAATAAACAGAGAGAACGGGAGAGACACTATATAAACTCTGGAGCTTCCCAGGTGTGGTGAGGACATTCACATGTAGTACCAAGACTCAAACCTGGACTGGACATGTGGCAAGTCATGCACCCCACCCAGTGAGCTAGCTCTCAGTCCTGTCGTATTGATTCTTTTCTTTTCTTTCTTTCTTCTTCTCTTTTTTTTTTTTTTTTTTGCAATCAGGGCTATCATTTGGACTTGGTGCCTGTGCTAGGAATATACAACTCCCAGAAACCAGTTTTTCTCTTTTTAAATTATTGTGCTAGAAACAGAAAATGAGCAAGAGAGGTAAAGAAGGGAGAGAGAGAGAGAGAGAGAGAGAAGGAGGAAAAGAGAAGGACCAACACTGCAGCTTACTCTTATCCTCAGAAAGCTCCCCCCTGCAGTAGGCTGGCACTCCAACCTGGGTGTTGTCCAGCATGTGACTTGTGCACTTTACTGGTTGCACCAACCACCAGCTTCCACCACCAATGGTGATTCTCATGCCCTGAAAGACTGAATCTAGAAGAATGCTCACTGCACAAGAGAGTCTGATTCATGGTTGAAAGCTGATTGTTTCAGTGACCGAAGCACTGCAACATGAAGGTCTGATTTTTGTTGATGAGTGACACAGTCATGGTCTAGTTGAGCTGAGAGCATAAGTGATCCCATGTGGACTCCGATAGAAGTGATCTGGGATGCTGAAACCCACCAAATCGGGGTACGTCCTCTGGAGGCCTTGCTACTGTGTGCAGAGAAGCAGTGTCCATGAAGAATTTGTCTGAATTATTATGATCAATTAGAACAATGGGAAGTATGTGAGAATATAGGACAGGCAGATATTAATACTTCTTTGAAGCATTCAGGCTTCTAATTTTGAATTATCCTCTTTGATTATTAGTTTTCTCTAGCTTGGGGCAAGCCTTATCAAGACTGGCATATATGTCTATCAGAAAATCAGCCTACTTCAAGTTTAATGGTAGCAAAAAAAAAAAAATAGACATTTGTTTCCAATTCCTTATTCCATTCCTGAATTCTTTTCGCAGCAGTGTCAAATATCCTGAATGTTACTCTTTTTACCTCTACCCATATGAAAATCACGAATGCAAAATTATATTAACAAAATAGATTAAAATCACCACTGCTTGGTTACTTATCAACAGAGCTCCCACACCTATTCCCACCATTTCTTTCTTTCTATCATTTATATCACAACTGTTGCAATTAGTGTTCCCTTCTCTGTGTGTCTACCTCTATTTCTCAGGTAACTGCACATTGAAGTAAATTGAGACTTAATCACATTAAGAAATGAAAAGTTCTGAAAAAAATGCAAGCATTTTTCTTAATTACCCCTACAACTGCCCTATTCTAGTTGCCATCCTTAGATATAATCACTGATTGAGTTTAATGGTGTGTTCTTCCACACTTTCCCTCATGCATATGTATGCATGAATGTTACGTAAAGGTCAAGTGTTGTAGGTTTAAGAAAAAAGAAAAGCACACAACTCAAGTTTAGAGATCTTTCTTCCTAATTCTAAATGATCTCACTTACAGGTAGAACTTAGAAATAAAGGACAATTCAGGAAAACACAAAGTAAAACTTGGCTTGGGTGTGATGTATGGCACCAAAGCAAAGGACTCGGGGAAAGAAAAAAAATGTGGTGGGTTGAAAAAACATTGTGGTCTTGTTGTGACTCTTAAGACACTGATCAAAGATAAAAGGGAGATGAGAGGTTGAACACAATGGTGATTTCTTTCTCCTTTTCTCCCTTCCTTCCTCCCTCCTTTCTCTCTCTCTTCCTCTCTTTCTTATTATTACTACCATGGTTATCACTGTGAATCCACCCTTCTTGACAGCCATTTTTCCCTTCTTTTTTATTTCTATTCTACTTGACAGGACAGAGAGAGGTTGAGAGGGGAAGGGAAGATAGAGAGGGAGAAAGAAAGATAAATGCCTGCAGACCTGCTTCACATTTCGTGAAGCTTTCCCCCTGCAGTTGGGGAGTGGGGGCTTGAACTCATGGTAACATGTGCCTAACTGGGAGATACACTGCCTGGACCCATGATAGTGATTTCTGATTTTAACTGTTAAAACCGTGCAGTTAAATTTTAAGTATATACCTCTTTGTATACTTGTGTGTGGCAAGCACTTCTTCTTCTTCTAGCGTTTGCCCTTCTTCCATAGCCAGTCAACAGTGTCAGGTTGAGCCTGATGTAAAGTTTCGAGACCTCCTTTGAATCTGGAGAGGTGGCAGTCGTTGACTATGTGGGTCATAGTCTGTCTGGAGCTGCAGGGGCAGTTCGGGTCGTCTCTGGCTCCCCAGGGATGGAACATAGCGGCGCACCGGCCATGGCCTGTTCGATAGCGATTGAGGAGGGCCCAATCATAACGTGCTAGGTCAAAGCTGGGTTGACGCTTGCAGGGGTCTGTGATGAGGTGTTTGTTCTTTACCTCAGCTGACTGCCAACTCTGTTTCCAAGAGACTGGAACAGAGAAGTTCAGTGTAGGCATAGGGGACCAGATTAGGTGACGAGACATCAAGCGTTGGACAGGGTGGGCGAAGATATCCGCGTATATTGGCAGGTCCGGTGGAGTGTAGACGTGGGAAATGAACTTAGATGATGCCGCATCCCGACGAATATCTGGCGGGGCGATGTTGCTAAGAACTGGCAGCCATGGAACCGGGATGGAATGGATGGTTCCAGAAATTATCCTCATGGAGGAGTATAATTTAGAATCGACCAAGTGGACATGGGGGCTACGAAGCCATACTGGGGCACAGTATTCTGCAGTAGAATAGCATAATGCCAGAGAGGATGATCGTAGTGTGGAAGCGCTCGTGCCCCATGAGGAGCTGGCCAGTCTTGCAATGATGTGATTCCTCGAGCCCACCTTTGCTGCAGTTTTTATGAGATGTTCGTGAAATGACAGAGTGCGATCGAGAGTAACGCCAAGATAGACTGGCTGGGCTTCATGCCGGATTCTCGTATCGCCAAGCTGCACATTAAGCTCACGCGAGGCCGAGGCATGGTGTAGATGGAAAACAGATGATACCGTTTTTGCAGTGCTAGGGATTAGTTGCCATTTTTACAGTAATCAGATATCAGAGACATGTCTTTCATGAGTGGCAAGCACTAATATCTGATATTTCTGGTGTGCTACATGTTAACATGATTGTTTGTACCACCAGGGTTATTGCTGGAATTTTGTACATGTACAATTCTACTCTTTTTGTTTTCAGCTAGAGGGTGAACTATTCACTAGGAGAGAGAGAAACAGAAAGAGTAGAAGAGACACCATAGCATTCTTCATGGCTTGTGAAGTTTCCTCCTAGCAGATGCTCCCATGTGGTAGCCAGGGCTTGAACACAGGGCCTGGCACACAGTACAGTGTGTACTCTAACCCTCACATGACATTTTGGTAGAGACTGCCCGATTGCTCTCCCAAAAGACTTACATTTGAATATCAAGGTAGGGCCTTCCTCTCAACTGGACCAATACTTCTAATGTTTTTGGCATGGTAGCTGGGGGGATTGAAAGGAGCAGTTGTGCTAGGAACATGGGGCGGACTGTCCATTCTTTGAGAGGCACTGAGTGCATTGAAGGTTTAGCCTGTTTTGTCGTCTCTGCACCTCTGGCACCAGTGCTCGCTCCTGTGCCTACTCTCAGGACTTTCACAATGTGTTAGATGATCTTACAGCCAGAATTCAAGAGCTTGACACGTTCTCCAAGACACCAGAGTGATGTGTGTACTGAGACAATCAGTAGGGGGAAAAATCATCAAAGACAACATTTTTTCAATTCAGGCAATTTCCTAGTAGAAAATTTTTGCTATTATTGCACTGAGAAAATACTGGCCACAGCCTCAAAGCTGTGGGGCTTGCTCTTTATTCCCATCAGTGAGTTCCCATATACCTGCTATAAAATCAACACTGTGGATAGTTGACTCAGTGGGTTTGAATACCTTTTCAGATTGCCTCCAGCGTCTTGGCCTAGTAGCAGCTCCTGTCTTTGCCCGTGCACTGGGTGAGAGAAAGCAGGCTTCCCTCGATACTCTTCAGTATCCAGCAACAAGAAGCATTGGGGCCGAGAACCACAGGGTCTACAAATGTGTTCAGCTTCTAATAACTCTCTCAGTTTATAGAGGGCGTGTACAGAGATAGCTGTCTCTGGTCTCCTTTCATTCCAAGATGGAATTATTTGCTGAACAAGTAGGAGTTAGAATATAACTTAAGTTTCTAGCCACTTAATTTCACATTCTAAAGAGTCTCCCCCCTTTTTTTCCCTTTTCAGTAGTTCAGCTTTTTAGATCACCCATCTAATCTCTACTATACTGGAGCAAAAAGCAGTAGTGTTTATTTTCAAAATGAGTAAATAGATTTTCCGGGGCCAGGTGGTGGCACATCTGGCTAAGTGCACACATTACAGTGTGCAACAGGCATGGTCCTTACTTGCATGAGGGAAAGTTTCACGACAGGTGAAGCAGACCTGCAGGTATTTCTCTGTCTCTACCACTCTCTATCTCCCCCTCTCTCGATTTCTCTCTATCTCTATGCATTAATAAATAAATAAAACTATTTAGATTTTAGTGTTAGTTTCCTCATAATAAATGCCGCCTTATTTTGGATTTTCATTTATTGATTCCAGTTTAATCATATGAAGTACAATGGAGGAAGGGTTAGAAATATAAGACTCTTTTCTGGACTCTCACTCACTTTTCATTGGACAGTTGTTAAATCCCTATTAAGTACTATGCATTGGGCATTGCAATGGTAATTTAGAAAAGTGGTTAAGAATACTGTAATATTATTGGTTTTGTACCATAAACATTGTCTAAATTGAATTGAATATAGCTAGTATATTTTAGCTTATAAAAATAGAAGCTAAGCAAAAATACTGCATGCAGGAATGATAATGATGATCAGTTGTATAGGAAAATATTATATTTGTTTAAAAAAATAATTATCTTTATTTATTGGGTAGAGACAGCCAGAAATTGAGAGGCAAGGGGGTAATAGAGAGGGAGAGAGACAGAGAGACACCTGCAGCCTTGCTTCACCACTCGCAAAGCTTTCCTCCTGCAGGTGGATACTAGGGACTCGAACCTGGATCTTTGTGCACTGTAACCTGTGCCCTCAACCAGGTGTGCCACCACCTGACCCCGAAAATATTCTACTTTTATTTTTAATGAACAATTTAAAGTCTTAGAACTATGACTAAGCAGAAAATAGGGGTGAACAAGGAAAAGGGCAAAAAAGTTAATAGAATGGGGACAGAGCAAGAAAGGAGAAAAGCAGCTAGGAAGACTGTTTAGGTCAGTAAGCTCACAAGATTGTCTGTTTCTCAATGTGTACATCATGAGCCTGGGTAAGGACAGGAGGAAGATGAGGCTGTCATCTGACTATAATCAGTTTGTCACATTCTAGCTTCCCTTGGCTAATCCTGTCATCACAGTTGTTTCAGAGAACTTACTCAGTGCTGTAAGGAAATACACCTTAAACAGATCTACTTTTTTTTAACCCCCCACCAGTATTATCTCACTGGGGCTCATTGCCTGCATAGTTCCACCATTCCTAGTGGCCACTTTTTTTTTTTTGATGGAGGTGAGAGACAGAGAAAGATAGAGAGACAGAAAGAAGGGGACACCTGCAGCACGGTTCCAGCTCAGGAAGTTTCTTTCCTGCAGGTGGGAGGGGGGATCTGGAGTTTGAATCCAGTTCCTTGTGCACTCTCAGCATGAACCACCATGTAGCCACTCAATATATGGAGGCAAATCAATCTATTGTGTTGCTGGAAAAGTCATGAACTGTTTTTCTATATGCAAAAATGCATCATGACTTTTCTGACAATTCAGATTCATTACATTCATGATCCAGAATGCATGGCACCCACTGCCACTTGCATTGGGTCTGAGTATAACAAACACATCCCTTGGCATTCTAGGAACAAGAAAACTGCAGGAAGGACAGACGGGATAGGGATAGGATAGAATTCATCCTCTAAAGAAAAATAGGCTGGGCATTCATTGGGGGAAAGTTCTGGTGGGTGGGAAATTGATTCAAGGGAAGGTAAACAAATCAAAGATGTTTTCATAAACTAGAGAGGATTTAGAATAGCCATGAAAAATGACTGGAATGTCAGTCAGTGATAGGAATTCCACAGGGATGAAGAATGCAAACATTATGCATGACTTAACAGCAGGAGCAAGGGCATAAAGAAAGAGTGCTTGTCTGATCAGTATTACTAGGATGTAGGCTGGGGGCTGGAAATAGGAGTTACAGAAACAACAACGGACTTTGGCTGAGTATATGTTCCTTCAACTTAAGCACTTAAGACTTCAAATTGGTAATCAGATTGAATTTTAACAGTGAGCTCAAATTGTTAATATATTTCTAATAATGACTTTTTCTTTGAAACATTAAATCTCCTAAAAGCTTAGACTAGGGAGAACAGAAGCAACTGGTGGTGTTCCTTGATAAGATACAGCTATATGTAAATAGCATGAAATGATATAAATTATGGAGAGGAGGTCTTGTATACTACAGAAAATCCTAAAAAAAAAAAAAAAAAAGGATTTTCAAAGTTAACCCAATTGCCAAATGATTTGGTTATAGTTATAACTATCGATTGCCTTTTTAAACCCTAAGGCAGCAGGAACCTTCCCTTTCTCTATAAAGCCCATTTTATTTATTTATTTATTTATTTATTTATTTATTTATTTATTTTTGCCTCCAGGGTTATTGCTGGGGCTCAGTGCCTGTGCCATGAATCCACTGCTCCTGGAGGCCATTTTCCCCCTTTCTGGTGCCCTTGTTTTATCATTGTTGTGGTTATTATTATTGTTGTTGTTGTTGCCATTGTTGGATAGGACAGAGAGAAATGGAGAGAGAAGGGGAAGACAGAGAGGGGGAAGAAAGGTAGACACCTGCATATCTGCTTCACCTCCTGTGAAGCGACTCCCCTGCAGGTGGGGAGCTGGGGGCTCAATCCGGGATCCTTACTCTGGTCCTTGAGCTTCACTCCATGTGCACTTAACCCGCTGTGCTACTGCCCGACCCATTTTTAACTTTTGACTCATCTTTAAAATAGAGGCAATAATGTTGGTTTTGAGTATGTGTATGTGTGTGTGAGAGAGAAAGGAGGATTGGTCTATACCATCTGTGTACAGTCTGGAGCTCTCAATAAGTGGTAGCAATCATTATGGTTACGCAGTTAGGTTGTCTCAGCTTGTGTGGCAGGATTAGATAGAGAGGGTAGGACAGAAAGATTCTCTGTCTGGTACTGCCAGAAGTCATTTCCCACACACCAGTTTTTTGTGTGAAGGAAAAAAAGCTTTATTTGCATAAAAATGAGAGAGTAGAGTATTTTCCCACTTTGATTTGACCCTTGTCCCTGGGTAAAAATAATGGTCACTGCTTCTATTGGTGAGAATGGGCAAAGGCTGGCCCGGTGGTGGTGTACTTGATTGAGCTCACATGTTACCACACACAAGAGCTTTGGTTCAAACCCTTGGTTCCCACTTGTAGGGGGTAAAACTTCAGGAACTGTGAAGCAGTGCTGTTGTATCTCTTTGCTCTCCAAAGGTGATGGGGTGTGTGGGATTTTATTTTATATTTATATACCCCAACCTCCAGTGAGTTTTCTCTTAGAGCCCTGGCTCCTTCCCCTAGGAAGAAAAGGGTAGGAGGGGATAGGAATTATTTCCTGAGACCTTCTTTTGTTCTCAGACTCACAAGCCAATGGAGTTAAAAACCTAATTCCTAGTAAAGGAGGCTGGAGTCTGGAGGCAGGGGACACAAGGAGTGGTTCTCAGATCCTTGTGCATAATGGTGGAGGAGGACCTAGGCTGGGGGTGAGACTATTGTGTTAAACAGAGACATTTTACACATGTACCAACAGCTGTATATACTGTAAACCATTAAGTCCCCACCCTGAAACAAACAAACAAAAACCCACAACTCTTTCTCAGTCCTTGACTATCTTTTTCCCAAAGGTTATACTAGACAATCCAAACCCAGTCCTTTTAGGATTTGGTATTCAAAGTAGTTTGCAATCAAAATTTGGTTGACCTCATGGAATTTGGATTTTAATTTATATGCATTAGAGATCTATTGAGGCTGGATTAGAGAGTGATGTGATTAAAATTTAGAATAAAAAATTTTTATTCTGCCAGCAATAGTGGAGGCAAATTTACTATACAGGCAAGATGCAAAATATCTGAATAATTAGATATGGAGAATGGTGTCAGACACTGATAGTTACACCTGAGTCTATGTTCTTTGTCTTTTACAGTAATGACATTCTTGATTTTTTTCATTATTTATTTATTCCCTATTGTTGCCCTTGTTGTTTTATTGTTGTAGTTAATACTGATGTCGTCGTCGTTGGATAGGACAGAGAGAAATGGAGAGAGGAGGGGAAGACAGAGAGGAGGAGAGAGAGATATTCACCTGCAGACCTGCTTCACTGCCTGTGAAGCAACTCCCCTGCAGGTGGGGAACTGGGGGCTTGAACCAGGATCCTTACGCCGGTCCTTGCGTGACATTCTTGATTTTATAATCACTTGAAAGGAAGGCTTTATTTCCCTGACTTTTCTCCTGAGTTAGTCTTAACTGATCAAGTGCTGTCTGGAAGTAGTGTACCTAAAGTCTATTCTGTCCCTGCATCATCTCCTCCTACTTGGGTCATCTGGTATTTGGTGTAGGTCTAACTGCTCATTTAAATCCTAGGAATAGCAGAGAAAAATGAAAGAAGCCTGCTTTTAACAGGCTTCCTGGAGAAGAACTGGCATACCAGATCTAACTTCCGCCAGACCACTACAAAAAGGATTAATTTACCTTCATCTCAAAACTTCCAGCTTTGAGCTCTATCACTACATATGCTAGAGATGAGCAATTCTCTGATCTAATTTTAAATCTTTTTAAAAAAACCAAGTTGTACATAGAACCCAGGTTCTGGCCATGCCCACACCACTTTGGAGGAAGCTTTGGCATTATGGTTTCCTTATGTTTCTCTATTTGAAAAAAGTCAGCCCAGTGTAGTAAAGCCCCTTGGTGATGACAATAAATAAATAAATAAATAAATAAATAAATAAAAAAAATAAAGTTGAGGTTGTGAGCAGTAGTGATTCTATTTAATCAACAAACGGTGAAGGCCATTTGAAAAATATTTTATTTATTTTATTTTAATGAGGAAGACATAAAGATCAGAGCACCACTCAGCTCTGGTGTATGGTGGTGCCAGAGATTGAACTGGGACCTCAGAGCCTCAGGCATGAGTCTTTTGCTGGACCCTTATGCTGTCTCCGCAGCCCAAAGTGAAGACAACTAATGGAAGATTTAGGAATGGTTTTAGTGTTGACTTCAGTTAACAACAAGTCAGATTAGATGCATGGCAATAAAGTTTGCATTCTTACTGGTCTTTATGACAACGGAACTTGTGTAACTAACTATAACTGATAATAGCTACTGTTAATTTTGCTTAATCACACACTAGATATGTATAAGTATAAGAAGGACGATATTGCTCGACTTCCGGAGGCAGGGCTACGAGCAGCAGCAGATCTGTTTCTCTCCTCTCCTCTCCTCTCCTCTCCTCTCCTCTCCTCTCCTCTCCTCTCCTCTCCTCTCCTCTCCCAGATCAAGTAGGAATACCAAAGGAGACCACCTGGGACCAAAACAAGACAGAACTAGAATGAATACAGGAACCCACCAGATCACCGGTGAGTGCAAACACATATGTCTGGTGACAGAGAGGAGCCTAGAGAGAGACTAAGTGGTTGGTAACATTCCAGCGGTATATCAGTTGAGACACCACCTACAGTCTATTCCACCAACAAAGGGACAGCTGAAGGGAGGAGAGGACTCCCCAGAGACTCACCAAGTGCAACTCTGAGTCTCTGTTGCTACTGCCCTCAGAATCTGGAGCAGGGAGGGACACCAGGGGACAGAGATCTATCCAGGAAACTCAGGAGAAGACCTATACCTCCGCGGCATAGCTGTGGGGCTGTGAAAGTCTCTTTGCATAACCATTGGGATATCTCTGCCACACCCTGCCTTATCTCTTGGTCAGGAGTCAGTGATTAAGCTAAGAAGCCTACTTATAGTTTAGAAGCCCTCAGGCTCCCATAGCCTACAGAGGGAAAAAAAAAAAAAGAGGCTTTTAAATCACTGAGCTCCAATTTAGGGATTAAAATACTATTGAAACAAATGTTAACTTCCACAACTGTGAACCTTTTAATTACCTTACTTAGACACAAGAAAATCCAGGAAATAGTGATCAGTAATTTGAAAAGTACTAAGAGAGGGAACTCATAACATAATATATAAAATGGGTAAACCAACAAAAAGATATATTGTAGAAACGAACCAGGACAACACTCCAGCTAAAAGCCCCCCAAAGGGTGAAGCACAAAATAACGAGTTCAACATCCAAACATTAGCTAAGGAAATAATCACAGGAATGAGTAAAGAGTTTGAAAGAATTCTCATCAGAAATACAAGAACAACAAATGAGACTCTAGAAGAAAACACTATTTCAAGGTTATTAGAGAGCTGAAAGCTGAAATAGCTGAGCTAAGAACACAACTAGCTGAACAAGCTAAAACAGTATGAGAACAGGGTAACAAAATTGATGAACTCCAGAGAACAGTAGAGATCAGAGAGAATAGAACCAGTGAGGCTGAAGACAGAATTAGCAAGATTGAGGATGAGTTAGAGACAACCAAAAAAAAGTAAGAGATCTCAAAAAGAGATTAAGAGATACTGAAAACAACAACAGAGACCTATGGGATGACTTCAAAAGAAACAATATATGCATTATTGGCTTACCAGAGGAAGAAAGAGAGGGAGAGGAAGAAAGCATTCTTCGGGCCATAATAGCTGAAAACTTCTCTAGTCTAGACAACATCAAAGACATAAAGATTCAAGAAGCCCAGAAGGTGCCAAACAGAATTAACCCAGACTTAAAGACACCAAGACACATCCTATTTAGAATGGAAAGGAATAAGGATAAAGAAAGGATCCTGAAGGCTGCAAGAGAAAAACAAAGAGTCACCTACAGAGGAAAACCCATAAGATTAGCAGCAGACTTTTCCACACAAACACTACAGGCCAGAAGAGAATGGCAAGATATCTATCAAGTGCTCAATGAGAAAGGCTTTCAACTAAGACTACTGTATCCTGCTAGACTATCATTCAGACTAGATGGAGGCATAAAAACCTTCTCAGACAAGCAACAGTTGAAGGAATCAACTATCACCAAGCCTGCCCTGAAAGAAGTTCTGAAAGGTCTTCTATAAACAGTCAGACCATCATAAATAGGACATATATCAGAACACTCTAAAACTCTACAAGAATGGCGTTAAAATATCTTCAATCTTTGATATCAATAAATGTCAATGGCCTGAATTCACTTATTAAAAGACACAGAGTAGGAAGATGGGTCAGAAAATACAACCCAATATTATGCTGTCTACAGGAAACCCACCTAACTCAACAAGACAAACACAGACTTAAAGTGAAAGGATGGAAAACTATCATACAAGCCAATGGCCCACAAAAAAGGTTAGGAACAGCTATTCTCATATCTGACACAATAGACTTTAAAATAGATAAGATTAAAAAAGATAGGAATGGACACTACTTAATGCTCAGAGGATCAGTCAATCAAGAGGACTTAACAATTATTAACATCTATGCCCCCAACGAGAAGCCATCTAAATACATCAAATGCAACAATAATAACTACAACAATAAAACAACAAGGGCAACAAAAGGGAATAAATAAATAAATTTAAAAAAAAAAAGGGAGTCGGGCTGTAGCACAGCGGGTTAAGTGCAGGTGGTGCAAAGCACAAGGACCGGCATAAGGATGCCGGTTCAAACCCCGGCTCCCCACCTGCAGGGGAGTTGCTTCACAGGCGGTGAAGCAGGTCTGCAGGTGTCTATCTTTCTCTCCTCTTCTCTGTCTTCCCCTCCTCTCTCCATTTCTCTCTGTCTTATCCAACAACGACGACAACAACAATAATAACTACAACAATAAAACAACAAGGGCAACAAAAGGGAATAAATAAATAAAATAAATTAAAAAAAATAAAAATAAATACATCAAACGTCTACTGAAAGAGCTACAGCAATATATTAACAGCAACACAGTCATAGTAGGGGACTTCAACACCCCACTCTCTCAACTTGACAGATCATTCAGGCAGAAAATCAATAAAGACATAAGGGAGCTAAATGAAGAGATAGATAAACTAGAACTATTGGACATTTTCAGAGTCATTCATCCCAAGAAACTGGAATACACATTTTACTAAAATCCACATGGGTCATTCTCAAGGATAGATCATATGTCTACATATGCCACAAAGACAGCATCAGCAAATTCAAAAGCATTGAAATCATCCCAAGCATCTTCTCAGACCACAGTGGAACTAAACTAACACTTAACAATCAACAAAAGATTAGTAATAGTCCCAAAATGTGGAAGCTCAACAGTACACTTCTTTTTTTTTAATTTTTATTTATTTTATTAAAAATTTTTTTTATTCATTTATTTAAATATTTATTTTATTTATTTATTCCCTTTTGTTGCCCTTGTTGTTTTATTGTTGTAGTTATTATTGTCGTTGTCGTTGTTGGATAGGACAGAGAGAAATGGAGAGAGGAGGGGAAGACAGAGAGGAGGAGAGAAAGATAGACACCTGCAGACCTGCTTCACCGCCTGTGAAGCAACTACCCTGCAGGTGGGGAGCCGGGGTTTGAACCGGGATCCTTATGCCGGTCCTTGTGCTTTGCGCCACCTGTGCTTAACCCGCTGCGCTACAGCCCGACTCCCAACAGTACACTTCTTAATAACCTCTGGGTCAAAGAGGAAATAAATGAAGAAATCAAAATGTTGTGAGACTTCAATGAAAATGAAGACACAGGCTATCAAAATATTTGGGACACAGCTAAGGCAGTACTGAGAGGGAAGTTAATAGCTATACAAGCGCACATTAGGAAACAAGAAAAAGCACAAATAAACAACCTGATTGCACATCTTAAAGACTTTAGAAGAAGAAGAACAAAGGAACCCTAAAGCAACCAGAAGGACAGAAATCACTAAAGTTAGGGCAGAAATAAATAACATTGAAAATAAAAAAAAAAATACAAAAGATCAACAAAAGTAAATGTTGGTTCTTCAAAAGAGTGAACAAAATTGAAAAATCTTTAGCCAGACTCACAAAACAAAAAAAGGAGAAGACCCAAATAAATCAGATAGTAAATGAAAGAGGAGATATCACAACAGACACTGCAGAAATTCAACATATCATGTGAGGCTTCTATGAACAACTATATGCCACCAAGCTAGAGAACCTGGAAGAAATGGACCATTTCCTAGATACCTACCAACTTCCAAAACTAAGTAAAGAGGAAGTGGATAACATGAACAGGCCCATCACAGCTAATGAAATTGAAAGTTATCAAAAATCTCCCCAAAAATAAAAGTCCTGGACCAGATGGTTTTACAAATTAATTCTACAAAATCTTCAAAGAAGGACTAATACCTCTACTTTTAAAAGTCTTCCAGAAGATTGAAGACACTGGAATACTCCCTGCCAGCTTCTATGAAGCCAACATCACTCTGAGGCCAAAAGCAGACAGGGACACAACCAAAAAAGAAAACTACAGACCAATATCTCTGATGAACATAGATGCTAAAATACTGAACAAAATTCTAGCCAACCGGATACAGTAGTATTTTAAAAAGATTGTTCATCATGACCAAGTGGGGTTTATCCCAGGCATGCAAGGTTGGTTTAATATACGTAAATCAATCAATGTGATCCACCACATCAACAAAAGCAAGAACAAAAACCACATAGTCATATCAATAGATGAAGAGAAAGCCTTTGACAAAATACAACATCCCTTTATGATCAAAAAACTACAAAAAATGGGAATAGATGGAAAATTCCTGAAGATAGTGGAGTCTATATATAGCAAACCTATAGCCAACATACTCAGTGGTGAAAAACTGGAAGCATTTCCACTCAGATCAAGTACTAGACAGGGCTGCCCACTGTCACCATTACTATTCAACATAGTGTTGATAGTTCTTGCCATAGCAATCAGGCAGGAGCAAGGAATTAAAGGCATACAGATTGGAAGAGAAGAAGTCAAACTCTCCCTATTTGCAGATGACATGATAATATACAGAGAAAAACCTAAGGAATCCAGGGAGAAACTTTTGGAAATCATCAGTCAATACAGTAAGATGTCAGGCTACAAAATTAACATTCAAATGTCAGTGGCATTCCTCTATGCAAACACTAAGCTTGAAGAAATTGAAATCCAGAAATCAATTCCTTTTACTACAGCAACTAAAACAATAAAATATCTAGGAGTAAACCTAACCAAAGAAGTGAAAGACTTGTATACTGAAAATTATAAAAATTAGGAAATTGAAAATTAGGAAATTGAAAAAGACACAAAGAAGTGGAAAGATATTCCATGTTCATGGGTTGGTAGAATTAACATCATCAAAATGAATATACTACCCAGAGCCATCTACAAACTTAATGCTATACCCATCAAGATCCCAGGCACATTTTCTAGGAGAATAGAACAAATGCTACAAATGTTTATCTGCAACCAGAAAAGACCTAGAATTGCCAAAACAATCTTGAGAAAAAAGAACAGAACTGGAGGCATCACACTCCCAGATCTCAGATTGTATTATAGGGCCATTGTCATCAAAACTGCTTGGTACTGGAACATGAATAGACACACTGACCAGTGGAATAGAATTGAGAGCCCAGAAGGGAGCCCCCACACCTATGGACATCTAATCTTTGACAAAGGGGCTCAGACTATTAAATGGGGAAAGCAGAGTCTCTTCAACAAATGGTGTTGGAAACAATGGGTTGAAACATGCAGAAGAATGAAACTAAACCACTGTATTTCACCAAATACAGAAGTAAATTCCAAGTGGATCAAGGACTTGGATGTTAGACCACAAACTATCAGATACTTAGAAGAAAATATTGGCAGAACTCTTTTCTGCACAAATTTTAAAGACATTTTCAATGAAATGAATCCAATTACAAAGAAGACTGAGGCAAGCATAAACCTATGGGACTACATCAAATTAAAAAGCTTCTTCACAGCAAAAGAAACCACTACTCAAACCAAGAGACCCCTCACAGAATGGGAGAAGATCTTTACATGCCATACATCAGACATGAGCTTAATAACCAACATATATAAAGAGCTTGCCAAACTCAACAACAAGACAACAAATAACCCCATCCAAAAATGGGGGGAGGACATGGACAGAATATTCACCACAGAAGAGATCCAAAAGGCCGAGAAACACATGAAAAAATGCTCCAAATCTCTGATTGTCAGAGAAATGCAAATAAAGACAATAATGAGATACCACTTCACTCCTGTGAGAATGTCATACATCAGAAAAGGTAACAGCAGTAAATGCTGGAGAGGGTATGGGGTGAAAGGAACCCTCCTACACTGCTGGTGGGAATGTCAATTGGTCCAATCTCTGTGGAGAACAGTCTGGAGAACTCTCCGAAGGCTAGAAATGGACATACCCCATGATTCTGCAATTCCTCTCCTGGGGATATATCCTAAGGAATCCAACATATCCACCCAAAAAGATCTGTGTACACATATGTTCTTGGCAGCACAATTTATAATAGCCAAAACCTGGAAGCAACCCAGGTGTCCAACAACAGATGAGTGACTGAGCAAGTTGTGGTATATATACATGATGGAATACTACTCAGCTGTAAAAAATGGTACCTTCCACCTTCTGCAACCCACAAAGACCCTGGGTCCATGCTCCCAGAGGGATAGAGAATGGGAAAGCTATCAGGGGAGGCGATGGGATATGGAGATTGGGTGGTGGGAACTGTGTGGAGTTGTACCCCTCCTACCCTATGGTTTTGTTAATTTATCCTTTCTTAAATAAAAAAATATATATAAAAAATGGTGACTTAAGCGTTTTCAGCCGATCTTGGATGGACCTTGAAAAAATCATGTTGAGTGAAATAAGTCAGAAACAGAAGGATGAATATGGGATGATCTCACTCTGAGGCAGAAGTTGAAAAACAAGATCAGAAAAGAAAACAATCTTAGCTCCACTATAACCCAGAGCTGAGCAGTGCTCTGGTCTCTCCCTATCTCTCTCTTTATCTTTACTTCTCTTTCTGTATCTGTGTTTCTTTATCTCTCTTATTAAAATAAATAAAATATTTTAAAACTTAAAAAAAAGGAGGCTATTGAGAGGGAACAAATACTTTGTGCCAAGAGAAAGGATTAGGCCGAGGTGGACAGTGGTTTTTAACACTTCATAGCTTGTTTAAGTGTGGACAGCATTTGTGTGTGTGTGTGTGTGTGTGTGTGTGTGTGTGTGTGTGTGTGTGTATTTCCAATTGTGGCTCTGCCCTCCAGGACCACCAAACCTGGTGGACATAGTCTATCCAAGAGGGAGGATGGAAGATGTCATCATCTACGGTTCTCATCTTTAGCTTCCTGAAAGATCTATAAGCTTCAGTGCATCGCCTTACCCAGAGCTTCCCTTCCTTCCCAGCAAAGGAAAGGAAGGATGCAAACCAGAGAAGCTTCAGGGATGATGATTATATGGAAACATCAGGAGATGGAAGGGGCATGTTGTAATTTTAAAAGTCATGAAATCTTGGAAAGGGTGTTGACCTGAAGAGCCATTTACAAAATGACTGTGTATATCATGTTTTTCAAAGATGGGAAATGCAAGATCATGAGAAAGCCCAAAGGTCACAAATTATAACACCAAAGATCATTTTCACTGACATCTCTTCCAAATCTGTTATTAGAGTGGCTCGATTAATATTCATTAAATGAATTATGAATAAACATTTTTGTCTTTCAGGAATCTCTAAAACTGTATCCTAAGTCTACTTCTTTATTGTATTTTCAGACAGAAGGAAGTGAGTATGAGGAGTCTGTTGGAGAAATAGGGAATAGTACTAGGCTGAGACTCAGAAAAGGAGAGGGTTGGGAGTTGGGTGGTTGCACAGAGGGTTAAGTGCACATGCCACAAAGCGCAAGGACCAGCATAAGAATCCTGGTTTGAGTGCCTGGCTCCCCACCTGTAGGGGAGTTGCTTCGCAAGTGGTGAAGCAGGTCTGCAAGGGTCTGTTTTTCTCTCCCTCTCTCTGTCTTCCCCTCCTCTCTCCATTTCTCTCTGTCCTATCCAATAATGATGAAATTAATAACAACAACAATAATAATAACTACAGCAATAAAAATAACAAGGACAACAAAAGAGAGTAAATAAATAAATATTTTAAAAGACAAAAGAAAAGGAGAGGGTGGGGTATATATAAATATAGATAGCTGTAAAATAAAAGTCAACCCATACCTGTGACCTTGGGAGAACAGCAGCAGTTTCCAATGGAGGGAATGAGGATAGAACTCTGGTGGCAAGAACTGTGTGGAATTATACCTCTGTTACCTCATAATTTTGTAAACCAGTATTAAATCACTAAAAAAAAAAAAAAAAGCATTTCCCCAGAAACATTCACTGTAGGTATATGCAGTATCTCAACCCCAGTTCCTTTAATCGCATAATATTGGGCAAATTACTTAAATTTGAACTAACGTCTCTTTATTATTAATTAGGCAATAAGCCCTATCTTCTGACTTCTAAATTATATGAGAATAATGTAAATTATTTAAGAGCCTGCTACTAAGTGACAATTAAAATGTTAGACATTTTTATGCTACAGATCTTGGTAGTTTGAACATTGGAAAAATTGGAGCAGTTGCCAGGGAGTGGGGTAGATCTTGGTAGTTTGAACATTGGAAAAATTGGAGCAGTTGCCAGGGAGTGGGGTCTGTGGAGGAACACACACGTGGGATGTTTGAGTGGGCTTTGTATCTGCCTGTGTGGGAGGGCAGCCCTACCCCAAGCAGATGACTGTTATTTGTAATTCCAGTGTGCTGATCATTTTGTGTATGCAATCTTGAAAACTCAGCAGCACTCTGAACTATGAGGTCCATTTTCTTTCCAGGCACAGCTTGGTTATGAAAGCTCATCTAGTCCATATCATTAATGTCAAAACTTGATTTGAACCCTGGTCTCTCTGGGTCACATGGTGACTTTTCCTCTCAAGGATTCCATACATCACAAATGACCGTATTGAAACCCTTCCAGGTTTGAATACTTCAGTAATTGGACTCGCTCACTGAGTGAGATCCTGTGAGCCTCCCTGAAGTGGTATCCAATAAGTTGCTTCTTTCTGTCCTGAGATGAAAGAATGAGAAAGGAAGCTGTTTGCTAGGTTGGATGTAGCTTTGGGCAGCACAGAGATAGATGAGCTCTCTCTATGCAAGACAAGCACAGCAGGGCTCTAAGGTCTATCAACTACCCCGCCTAGGGTGGCCACTTACTGACTCCCTCTCCACTGAATTTCAGTTCATTTGACTTTTCAGGAATTACAACATGCCCTTGCCACTCAAGCTGAGCTTTCTTTAAGGGTTCTCTGGGCCTGTTTTTTTTTTTTTTTGACGTAGTTAGAATTTCAGATACTGATTTTGAATAAACCTGTGGGGTTTGAGAACAGTTTGTGAGAGAGAGCACAGATGAGAAGGATGGGTTAATTTTTTTTTTCTAATCTCAAGCTGCATTAAACTCATCATCACCGAGAATGAGCATAATCATGGAAATAATATCCTGTATCTTTTTTTATCATATACTCATTAGTCATTCATCTATCATACATTTATTAAAAATCAACTGTGTATTAAAGTGAATATTTCTTTATATTAGAAGGTGGAGTAGAGAGCCTAAAGGTAGCATTCATGGATATTCTGGAAATAAATGTTCAATAAGCTGTTACAAAATTGTGAAAAGAATTTTATTTGCTCTGTGTATGTGTAATATATATAACAACATACATATGAAATGTATATTATATATTTATATATTCTGTTTTCTTGTTAAACATTTTATTGATTTATTTATTTACTTTGGTTACAGACAGAGAGAAATTGAGAGCAAAGGGGGAGATAGAGAAGAAAAGAGAGGGGCCAGGCAGTGACACATCAGGTTAAAGGCACATAGGATGAAACACAAGGACCCGCTCAAGGATCCCGGTTCAAACCTCTCGGCTCCCCACCTCCAAGGGTGGGGGGGGGGTCACTTCACAAGCAGTGAAGCAGGTCTGTGGGTGTCTGTCTTTCTTCCCTTTTCCTCTCAATTTTTCTCTGTCCTATCTTAAAAAAAAATAGGAAGAAATGGCCTCCAGAAGAAATGGATTCATATTGCAGGCATTGAGTGCCTGCAATAACCCTACAGGAGGAGTGGGAGGGGAAAGAAAAAGAGAGATACTTGCACATTGTTTCATTGCTTGTGAAGCTTTTCCCCTGCAAGTGGGGACCTGGGGGGCTTGGATCATTGTCCTTGTGCACTGTAAGCCGTGTACTCTACCAGGTGCATTGCCGCCTAGCCTCTAATGTCTCCTATTTTCAGTACCTTAACACAGGATGTGATTTGGAAAAAATATCCAAGACAGTTTGTGAATTGACTTACTATTTCGAACATATTATTATACATTATGAAATTATTTCTAATTATATGATTGAGTAAGAAGAATGAGTTAATTTAACCCACCAGTCCTTTTTACTCCCTTCAGTGAGCTAGAAGTTTTTCACTGCCAAATGTTGAAATTCTGATAATTAATGATCAGGCTTAGTCATAGGTGATGAATGATTTATTTTTAATAAAAGCAAAGGGCTCATGACAAGCTCAGAAAAATCTGTTGGCAGTTTTAAGATGTTATACTAGATTGCTTGAGAAAATTTTCCAACAAATGAGACCTGTTGGATTATATAATATTCCTGCAAGGCTACTGGGCAAATAACTTGAAGAACTACATCCATTTTCCTGTTTAAAATAGAAATTACCTGACCATGAAGCAGATTATTATTATACTTCTTATATATCTGATGCTGTTATTCTTAATAACTCAAAGAGTAGTAGACGTTACTTTTCTCAGTAAAAAAGTGAAAATGCTGTTCTAAAAGTAGAAATAATTGTTTGCATTTGATTATGACTTTTTTTTTAAGACTTGACTTTCATCTATTTTGGGATGATTTTAATTACCTCTTCCTTTAAAAATTCAAACTATAGATTTAAAGCTGTGCTTCAAAGGAGTGTGAAGTCAATTCAGTCTTACGGAATGTTTCAGTGCTATCTGAAATCATAGCAAGTACCCAGTGTTTGAAAAGTGTTTTCATCAGGGATGGATCTGTAACTATTGCCAGCTGATTTGGTGCACCTGGTTGAGAGCACATGCATGAGGACCCCGGTCCCCACCTCCAGGGGAAAGCTTTGTGAGTGATGAAGTGGGGCTGCAGGTGTATTTCTCTCTCTGTCTCCCCCTTCCTTCTTGATTTCTGGCTTTCTCTATCCAATAACAAAATAAAGGTAATTAACAAAAATTTTGAAAAAGGAACACACTACCCTGATGTTTATAAAATGACATTTTACTAATTTCCTGTTTACTCATTGATTTTGTGGTTGAAAAAATACATTTGTGGGAGTCGGGTGGTAGCTCAGCGGGTTAAGCACATGTGGCGCAAAGCGTAAGGATCTGGGTTTGAGGCTCTGGCTCCCTCCCTGCAGGGGGTCCTTTCACAGGAGGTGAAGCAGGTCTGCAAGTGTCTATCTTTCTCTTCCCCTCCTCTCTCCATTTCTCTCTGTCCTATCCAAGAACACTGGAACTAATAACAACAATAATAACTACAACAATAAAACAAGGACAACAAAAGGGAATAAATAAATATTTTTTAAAAATACATTTGCCTATTTCAAGTACCAGATGAAGTATTTTACATCAACTAAGTGTTTCACTTTACCTGTTCAGCAGCCTTTCACCCCCACCCGATTCTGTCTAGTACTGTGTCTCATGACTTATGACTAAATATCAGTCTGTTTTGTAAGATTTTGTGTGAAGACTTAGTCATGGATAATCCTTCCTCTATCTCCTCTTGCTCTCCTATCTTCCCTGAATGTACTTTATCTTTTAAAGGGAAGTTTAATTTCTCAAAACTTTAAGATTTGCTGCTAATTAAAATTCTGCAAAAAAAGAAGTGGAGGATACCCACTAATTCTTCAAAAGTCAGCAGCAGAATCAAATTCTATTTTACTCTCCACTATTACTCACTTTAAAATGACTTAGAAAGATATATTGGGAGAGTATTAGATACAAGAGGCAAAGGCAATGCTAAATCTGACATTTCATACATATGGAGGGTAAAAAACACTTTACCTTTTCATCTATTTTTAAGTCTTTTTTTCTCTAAAGACTTACATTATGTTTTGGGGGTGGGTATGTGCATATGTTTGAAACATGTTTTTTTATTTTATTTTTTTATTTAAGAAAGGATTAAGAAAACCATAGGGTAGGAGGGGTACAACTCCACACAGTCCCCACCACCCAATCTCCATATCCCACCCCCTCCCCTGATAGCTTTCCCATTCTCTAGCCCTCTGGGAGCATGGACTCAGGGTCACTGTGGGTTGCAGAAGGTAGAAGGTGTGGCTTCTGTAATTGCTTCCCTGCTGAACATGGGCATTGACTGGTCGGTCCATACTCCCAGTCTGCCTCTCTCTTTCCCTAGTAGGGTGGGTCTCTGGGGAAGCTGAGCTCCAGGACCCATTGGTGGGGTCTTCAGTCCAGGGAAGCCTGGCCAGCATCCTGGTGGCATCTGGAACCTGGTAACTGAAAAGAGAGTTAACATACGAAGCCAAACAAATTGTTGGCCATTAAAAACACATTCTGAAACTTTTTAATGGCCACAGAGTTATTTGTGATGACCTTATCATCATTGATTTGATCTTTCTCCTTCATTTTTTGTGGTTGAAGGACCTCACATGCTTACTTGCACCGCTCCTGGGATGACTTTCCCATTCTTTTAATTTCACATAGGTATCTACATACATAGAAGACCCATCAGTAACACCTCCCCCATACTGTAGCATTCCTAGGTATTGCCCATTGTCCAGTCTCAAACCTGACCTAGGGGCATGAAAAGGCATGCACCCTACCACTATGTTTAAAAGTGTGTGTGTGTGTGTTTGTGTGTGTGTGTGTGTGTGTGCGAGAGAGAGAGAGAGAGAGAGAGAGAGAGAGAGAGAAGCTCTCTTCTGGCTCCCTGACCTATTATATCTCTATCTCCATCTCTATATATCTATGTCTATGTCTATGTCTATGTCTATGTCTATGTCTATGTCTATGTCTATATATCTATATATCTATAGTTATGGGATAGGTATAGAGAGAAATTGAGAGGTATGGGGAAGATAGCAAGCAAGAGAGACAGAGAGAAGAAGAGAGACACCTGTAGCACTATTTCACTACTTTTGAAGCCCCCCCCCCCGCCCACACACTCTAGGTGGGTGTTAGTCAAAGTTCATGGAGCCAGTAGGCCGGGCTAGTTTCGCGGGCGGGAGACAGAGACCAGGGACACACGGCTGAGCTGAGAAGCAGTATTTCTTTATTCACGATGGTTCAAAAAACTAATCTAATCTAATCTAATCACAACCCAAATCTGTCCTGCCTCTCTCTCCTCCAGCCGAAGAGTCAGGAACCAAGGAAGTACGTACTATATGGGGCGGGGAGACGGAAGAAGCGCGAAATAGCAAGGACTGGAACAAAATCTCCTGGAGGCAGGGGGAGTGAGACCAAACCAATGTAACAGAATGACCATGTAAATAGAGCACAACGTCAAGCAATGTAACAGAAGGGATCCCAGAAGCAGAGCTAGAAGCATACCAACAGGTGGGGAACCAGGGGCTTGAACCTGGGTCCTTGCACCCTTGCACATTGTAATGTGTGCGCTCAATCAGGTGCACCACCACCCAGCCTCACCTTCCCTCTCATCCCTATCTTCTAATGGAACTAAACCTCAGTGTCCTGCTCCTCCACCCACTGTCTTCACTGAATCTCACTTCTCTTATGGAAGTCACTAGATTGGGACGGTGACTCAACAGCACAGCTTGTGAGTTATGTCCGATCCCCAGTGTACATAAAATGACAGGAAAACTTTCTCTCAGTTAAAAGAAATCAGTGGAAACTCACTCATTTTGTCACAGTTATTTGTGGCTTTTCATTTTCCACCCACAAAACAGCATTGCCCTTTCTAGTCTCATTGCAACGGGCTTCGGTGAGAAACAATGTAAGTTATTTATTCCGTGGTGTGTAAGTAGGACATTTAGTTATGAAAGAGGGAGAGAGAGAGAAAGAAGAAGAAGAAGAAGAAGAATGAGAAGAAGGAGAAGAAGAAGGAGAAGAAGAAGAAGAAGAAGAAGAAGAAGAAGAAGAAGAAGAAGGGGAAGGGGAAGGGGAAGAAGAAGAGGAGGAGGAGGAAGAGAAGGAAGAAGAAGAAGAGGAAGAAGAAGGAGAAGAAGAAGAAGAAGAAGAAGAAGAAGAAGAAGAAGAAGAAGGAAGGAGAAGGAGAAGAAGAAGAGGAGGAGGAGGAAGAGAAGGAAGAAGAAGAAGAGGAAGAAGAAGGAGAAGAAGAAGAAGAAGAAGAAGAAGAAGAAGAAGAAGAAGAAGAAGAAGAAGAAGAAGAAGAAGAAGAAGAAGAAGAAGGGAAGGGGAAGGGGAAGGAGAAGAGGAGGAGGAGGAAGAGAAGGAAGAAGAAGAAGAGGAAGAAGAAGAAGGAGAAGAAGAAGAAGAAGGGGAAGGGGAAGGAGAAGAAGAAGAGGAGGAGGAGGAGGAAGAGAAGGAAGAAGAAGAAGAGGAAGAAGAAGAAGGAGAAGAAGAAGAAGAAGAAGAAGAAGAAGAAGGGGAAGGAGAAGAAGAAGAGGAGGAAGAGAAGGAAGAAGAAGAAGAGGAAGAAGAAGAAGGAGAAGAAGAAGAAGAAGGAGAAGAAGAAGAAGAAGAAGAAGAAGAAGAAGAAGAAGAAGAAGAAGAAGAAGAAGAAGAAGAAGAAGAAGAAGAAGGGGAAGGGGAAGGGGAAGAAGAAGAGGAGGAGGAGGAAGAGAAGGAAGAAGAAGAAGAGGAAGAAGAAGAGGAGAGAGAAAAAACAAGAGACTCCCTAGAGTGCTTTTTTCTCTGACACAGTAATTCTTCCCTTAGCCTGAATATCAGAGTGAGGTTGAACCCAAAGAGAGCTCCAAGCAGGCTAGGGATAGACAGGTAGTGTGAGCAGAAAATAAAATTTGGAAACTTCAGTTCCAGGTGGGAGTATAGGAAACATTTAAACACACCTGCTGCCAGGTGCACAGTAAATCAATAGCTGCTACACATGGAACAATTTCCTACAAAAAAAGTCCTCAAAATGGTTTACATTTTATTTTTACACATTAGACCAAAAGGAAAATATAGTGAAACATGTTACAGTGTGCAAAGAGGCAGGGTTGAGCCCCCAGTCCCCACCTACATGGGAGAAAGCTTTGTGAGTGGTGAAGCAGAGCTTCAGGTTTCTCTCTTGTCTTTTTTAAATATTTATTTATTCCCTTTTGTTGCTCTTGTTTTTTTTTAAATTTTAGTTACTGTTGTCATTGATGTTGTCATTGTTGGATAGGACAGAGAGAAATGGAGAGAAGAAGGGAAGGCAGAGAGGGGGAGAGAAAGATAGACATTTGCAGACCTGCTTCACCACTTGTGAAGCGACCCTCCTGCAAGTGGGGAACCTGGGCTCTAACTGGAATCCTTACCAGGTCCTTGTGCTTCGCGCCACGTGTGCTTAACCCACTGCGCTACTGGCCAACTCCCATCTCTCTGTCTTTATCACCCCTCTTCTCTCTCAATTTCTGACTGTCTCTTTCCAATAAATAAACAAATATAATAAAAGAGAACTTAACAAAAAAAAAAAAAAGACAAAAATAGTAGGCAAGACAGAGGCACTCTTGTTATAAAACACAGTTCCAGGGCAGTGACATGAAATCTGAAGAGAATTCACAATCCCCCCGAGAGCAAAGGGCTTGAACCCCATTTACAGGAATCCCAGCTTTATAGAATTCCATCTGAGGGACCCAAATTACTGTGCTTTGAAAGTCCATGTGACACAAAACTACAGCAAATAAAGAAATAGTTACTTTTAATTTATATTTTACATTATAATTAAGATGGCATTTGAAATTGCCTGATGGTAGTGGTAGAACATCAAATTCTACTACAGTAACACACACACACACACACAAATTTTAATATCAAGTGTTAATATACTATCTTGAATATGTATGTAAAATCTAGGAAGAACAATATTCTGCTTTGTGAAATGGAACACAATACCACCACAAGTCAGCAGTTTCTAAACTATAAAGTAAAGCATGTTCATTTTCACTCTTTTGTTCTTGTTTATAATTTATTACTGTGTATAAATCTCTGAATTGAAGCTATACATGCAAAAACATTACCAAATACACACTGGTTTACAGATAGTCTTAAAATTTTTTTATTATTTTTATTTATTGGAGATAGTTAGAAATTGAGAAGATAGGGGGAGATAGAGAGGGACAGAGAAAGAGAGACACCTGAAGCTCTGCTTCACCACTTGCAAAGCTTCCCCACCCCTGCAGGTAGGGACCAGGGGCTTGAACCCAGGTTCTTGCACATTGTAACATGTGCACTCAACTAGGTGCACCACCACCTGGCCCCAACTACTACAGATAGTCTTTAACACATAGGCAAAACCTGTCATCTCCTTTTGATTGATGTCTAGGAGACCTATTAGGACCCCAGTGCTCCTTCCCCTCCTTCCCCAGAGTTCTTTGCTTTGGTGCAATATGTCACAACCAATCCTGGTTTCCCCTTACGTTTTTTCTTACTGTTCTTTGTTATTAAGTTCCACCTATAAGACAGATCACTTGGTATTGGTCTTTCTCTTTTTGGTTTGTCGCACTCAACTTGATGCCTTTGAATTCTGACCTTGTTATACATTATTGTAAAGGAGATGACCTTATAATTTTAATAGCTGCGTAGTACTCCATTATGTATAGTCATTACAACTTCCTTAGTCATTCATCTGCCATTGGGCCCCTGCGTTGCTTCCAAATTTGGATATTACAAACTTTGCTCCTGTGAACAAAGGCATACATAGGTCTCTTTGGATAGGTTTTTTTTTTTTTTTTGGTTTGTTTGTTTCCTTTAGGTAAATACCCATAAGAGAGATTATTGGATCATAAGGTAGATTGGTCATAAGGCAGATCCATTTCTAGAGTTCTGATGAACTTTTAGACTGTTTTCCATAGAGACTGGACCAACTTCCATTTCCACCAGTAATACAGGAGATTTTCGTTCCCTCCACAGCCTCTCTAGCACTTGGAGTTTCTGTCTTTCTTAATGTATGCCATTCTCACAGGTGGAGAGTGGTATCTCATTTTTTTATTTACATTTTCCTGACCATCAATGACTATGAGCATTTTTTTTTTCATATCTCTGTTGGTCCTTTGGGTCTCTTCTTTGGAGAAGATTCTGCCCATATCTCCTTCCCCAACGCCATTTTTCAATGGGGTTGTTTGTCTTTTTATTTTTGAGTTTGGTGAGTTAACTGTGTATTTGGCTATCAGTCTGATATATGAAACATAAAAACTTTCTCCCACTGCAGGATGGGTCTGTGTTACAGCAGGTTCTCTTTGCCTGGCAGAAACTTGCAGTTTTATGAAGTCTCACTGGTCTGTTTTTGCTTTTGTTTGCCTTGCAGTTGGATTAGCATCAGTGTAGATATAGCAAAAAACTTAAAGTGAAGAGAGTTCTGCCTGTTTTCTTTTAAGTATTTGATATTTTCTAGACTACCTTCTAGATAGCAGACACATTTGGAGTTAAGTTTTGTATATGGTGAAATCTGGTGGTCCACTTCCATTCTTCTACACGTTTCAACCCAATTGACATAGTTGTTATTTACATAGTGAGAGTGGCATTCATTTAGATTATCTGAGCTTTTTCTTGTTTCCTAATGTGTGTGTATAGCTATAGATTTTTCTCTTTGTGCTTCTTTGGCGGTGTCCCAGGTATTCTGGAAGCTCATATCTTCATGTTCATTTAAAAGAAATAGCTTTTAATTATCTAAAGAATATAGATAGAAAATTCTTAACAAAATATTAACACACCATTTTCAGGAGTTCAAACAACAATGTACTATGATCAAGTAGGATATATTTCACAAGGGTAAAGTATCTTTAAAGTAATTGATGTGATGTACTACATAAATAAGATTTTAAAATTACATGATCATCTCAGTCAATGTAGAGAAACATTTAACATAATTCAATATACAATCTTGATAAAATCACTTACCAAACTTGAGTATATAAAAAACATGCTTCCAAATAATAGTAATAGTAATAATAATAATAGTAATATTGTATATATGACAGTTCTACAGCTATCATTATGCTCTATGGTGAAAAATTATCAGCTTTTGCTTAATGCTGGAGTAAGACAGAGATATCCACTTAGCATTTATTCAGCATAGTACTGTAAGTTATAACTAGAGCAATCAGAGCAAAAAGAAGCAAAATAAATCTGAATTAGCAAAGAAGAATGGCTTCATACTAAGTGTTAAAACTCTTAAGGACTGAAGGCCAGGCAGTTGAGTGCATACGTTACAGTGTGGAAGGATAGGGGGTTCAGCCCCTGGTCCCCACCTGCAGGAGGAAAGCTTTGCAAGTGGTGAAACAGGGCTGCAGGTGTCTCTGTCTCTCTCAGTCTCTATCTTCCCTTCTCTGTTGATTTCTGCCTGTCTCTATCCAATAAATAAATAAATATAATAGAAATAAATTAAAAAACTCTAGGGATTGCCTCAAAAAATAGAACAAATACACTAATTTATTAATGTAGGAGGGTATAAAGTCAATATATAAGTTTTATTTCTTGACTCTAATAGCAAAGTATTAGAAAGATAAATTAAAAATACAGTGCTACTCATAATTACACAAACAGTAAAATTAATTTAAGGAAAAGAAGAAGTATAAAACTTTGGTGAAAGAAGTTCAAATGGAAAGAGAATTTGTGCCCATATATTTGAAGAATTATTATTATAATGTCCAAATTACCAGAACAGTCTACAAACTCAATGTAATCCCTATCACAATTCCAATAGCACTTTTCACATAAATAGGAAAGACAATTCTAAAATTTATAGGAAACGACAAAAGATCACAGATAGTTTGTGTAATCTTGGGAAAGAAGTAATGAAACAGAATAGAAAAAAAAAAATCCTTGCAGAAAATGAACCAAAAATATACAATGAGGAAAAGCAGGCTTTTCTATAAATGGTATAGAGAATATCAGACAACACAACAAAAAAAGAATGAAATGAAATACTATTTTGCATCATATACATATATTATTTCAAATGTATTAAAAACTTGAATGTAAGACTGGGTACTAAAACCAGCTAGTTGAGAAACATAAGGCACGTAGCACTGGTCTTGGCAATGAACTACTGATTTTTTTTTCTTTTACTTTTCCTTTTTTCCCCCCATCAACATTATCAGTGGGGTTTGGTGGCTGCATAAAAATTCCACTACTCCTGATGGCTATTTTGGTCATTCCCCCCTACTCTTCTTCATTATTTATTGTGGTAGAGATAGAGAAAAATAGGACGCAAGATGGAAGAGAGGGAGAAGAAAGAGAGACACCTGCATCCTACTTCACTACTCATGAAGCTTTCTCGGGGCTTGAACCTGAGTCCCTGTGCATGGTAACTCTTTTGCTTTAGCAGTTATATCACTGACTGGACTTGGCAATGAATTTTTTGACCTGGAACAAAAACACAGGTAACAACAACAACAAAGTGTGGGCTGACAAAATAGCACACTTGGTAGTAAGTTGTATTGCCATGTTCACGATCCAGGTTTGAGTCCAACTCCTGCTGCATTGGAGGAAGCTTCTTTAGATGCTGTGGATTCCTCTCTCTCTCTCTCTCTCTCCAACTCTTGTCTCTGCCTGTCTGTATCTTAAAAAGTAATCCCAGAGTCATGAAGCCCTGATGATGGCAGAAAGAAACAAAAGATGACAACAAAAAACTTAAAATGGAATAAATCAAGGTAAAAAAAAAAACTTTTGTACAGCAAGAAAAATCAAAGCTAGAAGAAAGTTTAGAGAAAATATTTACAACTCCTGTATCTGAAAAAGCACCAATATCCAAAATATAAAAATTTATAAAGAACTTATACAACTTAGCAAAAACAAGCAAAACATAAGCAAAATGACTCACCTAACAATTCCAATTTAAAAATTGGCAGAGTAACACAGTAAAATTTTTGTTTCTAGAGATTAAATCCAGAAGTATATAAAAAGGTGCTTAAATCAATCAATAGTCATAAAAAATTTAAATCAAAACCAAAGTAAAAGTGTCACTCCATACCTATTAGTGTAACTAGCATAGAAAATAAAGCAAATTAGGCCACCAGGCTGTAGCGCATCGGGTTAAGTGCACATGGCTCAAAGCACAAGGACAGGCATAAGAATCTCGGTTCGAGCCCCTGGCTCCCCACCTGCAGGGAGGTCACCTAGTAAGCAGTGAAGCAGGTCTGCAGGAAAAAGAAAAAGAAAACCTACGTGGGTTGAGCTTCCTCCCACCAAAAAAGAAAATAAATATACACATTAGATACCGTGTAAGTTTGAAATTCAATGGCATTCCTATGAAATGAAATGAAAAACTTTTATATGGAGTTCTGGTGGTGGGAATTGTGTAGAGTTGCACCCCATATCCTATGGTTTTGTCAATGTTTCTTTTTTATAAATAAATAAATACATAAGTAAATAAAAGATTTAATGAATGGTATAGAATTAGAAGTTGTTATCATAGTATAATAACTTATTCTATCTTGTGTAATGTACGGATCCATATATATATATATATATATATATATATATATATATATATATATGATTTAATAATGATTGACAAGCTCACAGGATAAGAAGGGTACAGTTCCACACAACTTCCCCCACCAGAATTCCTTATCCCACCCCCCCCCTGGATCGTTCTCTATTTTTTCTTTCTTTTTTAAATTGATTTAATAATGATCAACAAGTTTGTTGAATAAGATGGGTACAATTCCACGCAATTCCCACCACCAGAGTTCCGCATCTCATCTTCTCCATTGGAAGATTTCCTATTCTTTTAAAAATATTTTTAAATTTATTATTGAATAGAGATAGAGAGAAATTGAGAGGAAGGGTGGATAGAGAGGGAGAGAGACAGAGAGACACCTGCAGTCCTGCTTCACAGCACTCATTTGGCTTTCTCCCTGCAGGTACAAAGCAGGGGATTAAACCTTTTCTAATTTTTTTATATTTATTTTCCCTTTTGTTTCTCTTGTTTTTCATTGTTGTTGTAGTTGTTATTGTTGTTGATGTCGTCCTTGTTAGATAAAACAGAAATGGAGAGAGGAGGGGAAGACAGAGAGGGGGAGAGCAAGAGAGACACCTGCAGACCTGCTTCACCACCTGTGAAGCGACTTTCCTGCAGGTGGGGAGCTGGGGGCTCAAACCCAGATCCTTATGCTGGTACTTGTGCTTTGCTCCACGTGCGCTTAACCCGCTGCACTAACGCCCAACTCCCGGACTAAAAACTTTTAACTTGCTGCTATGCTTTAGAAAGAATTGTTGTTGACAATAAATCACTTCAACAAATTTACCTGTGTGTACATTCAAACACTTACATTTGTGTAAGTATCTTCTAAGTATGAACACTTATCCTTACACAGTTTCTTTTGGTGAGAGCATTTCTGATAGTTTCCCCCTGAACTTGTCTTTTGAGAGAGTTTATTTTTCTAACATATATTGGGTTTGTGTCTTAAATCCTACACTCATTCACTTGGTTCATAATATTTTGGCCATTCCCTGAAATCAGCTCTGTTTTTAAAATATCAGATTGTGCTTCCATTTGGACCATTTGGAGGTCTGCCAAATGCTCTGAGAGCAATTTAAAAGAAAAAAGGTTCAAAACTGTCTAGAGCAATGGGATATTATCACGGTGACTGTACAGCTCCCCATGACGATGACTTCTGTGGGGGCAGCACTCTTTTTGCTTTATACGTTTGAGAGGTCTGGTGCGTTAAGACTCTAATTTTATTGTCACACTTTGCATAAAAACACTGTTTCAGATAAGTAACCATTTTTTGAGAGTGGGGATCGATTCTTCCACGGCATCTCAATTAATGCCTTATATGTGGCGTGTGCCTATATATATTTGTGATTGTTTCTCTAGGAGTGCATACTTTGGTGAGAATATTCATTTTACATTGACCAGCACACCTATTTTTTGATATCCTCCCTATTTTCCTTTTTTTCTGATGATGACTTGAACTGTCCAGCATTTGGGATGACAATATCTTCATCACCTAGATAGTTGATGGAAATGAATATTCCTCAACTCCAAGCTGGACCTACTCAACTTGAAATGGATGTTGGACACTATAAGTTATTTCTTTAAAGAGAAAAAAACTTCATGTGATGCTTATTACCAATGCTTAATAGAATTTGCCTGGGGAATAATTGAAAATCAAGGCGGAGAGGATACTGTAGGAGAGAAGTTTGGTGTCAGGTGCCATAGGTTAAGGAAATTCAATGACTTTTAACATTTGCAACTATATATTTTGGTTTCTTAAAAAAATATATGGGAATTGTGTTGTTCATAACACTGTGTATGTTTTAGTAGTACCAGGCAACATTTTTTCCAATGTACGTGATATATATACCGTGCCCATCATCAAAGTACTAATGATGCTTCATCTTACTACTCAACTACTCCTCTGCCTTGGTTCTCCCCTGACACCACTTTCGCCTCAGTAACATTAATTCTAGGGAACTATTATGAGCTGAAAGTTTTGTTGCAATATCGGGGAGACAAAAGCATAAGAGAAAAGATGATTATCTTAGCAGAAATAAAAAAAGCATGTAATGATTTTAAAATGTGTACAGTTTAATGCAGACATGTATACTAAAAATGGTCAGTGGTGATAACTATCATTTAAAAGCAAATTTAAGTAAATATGTATCATAAATAATCACTGGATAGTATTTATTTTTATTGCTAGCAGTAACAGTTATAATTATTTTCACTGCGGTGTCAATATATGTCAATTTTATGAGGACATACCTGGTTGAGTTCACATGTTACAGTGCTCAAAGACCAGAGTTCAAGCCCCTAGTCTACACCTGCAGGGCGAAAGCTTTACAAGGGGTGAAGCAGGCCTTCAGGTGTCTCTCTGGCTCTCTCTCCCTACCTCCCCCTTCATTCTCAATTTCTGGCTGTCTCAATCCAATAGTAAATAAAATACATAAAGATAATAAAAAAAAACTAAAGAAAGGATAAGTATATTCTATGGAAGTGAAGAGGATGGGCTTAAGTCAGGCTGTGAATTTTTACCTCTGGATGTGAGCTCCGGGTCTTAGCCCCCTTAATTCAATTTCTTCATCTGTGAAGTGGAAGCAATAAGAGCCCTTAATGCAAAGGACCTTTTGACTAGTAAATGAATGTACATAAGATATATACCACACTGATAGTCACACAACAATTCTAAATAAATGCAGCTCTTATTATATATATATTTGTGTGTGTGTGTGTGTGTGTGTGTGTGTGTGTGTGTGTGCCTATGTGAACTTCTCTGTCGGGACATTTGACTTCTCTGTGGTACCCTGGGATCTTGGTGGAATGGTTTATTTTGGGGGGGAGGGTCTCTGGATCACAAGTATCTAAGTCTGTAAGTTTCAAAGCTCTGCTGCCTTTTTAAAGAAAGGTCTTTCTTTTAATGCTGCCTTTTTAAAAAGCTGACCTCAAGGTTAAGAAGTAAAGAGGAGAACAATCTTTAAATCAACAGGCAGGGCATCCATTTTGACTCAATGGAAAGGTGTTATTTTAGCACATTTACTGAGCACAATGCACAGGTGCTAATGGTGGGCATTCTTTTCCTTCTTTTGAGGAACTAAGGGCTGTTTTCCTGTATGTACTGGCAGTATTTTGAGTCAAATCTGTGTTTCTATTGTTTTGTGGAACAGAGATCTTGTGTAAGGTATTTTTTATAGATTAAAGCATTAGACCATATACCTCTTGCCGCAGAGGCTGAGAAAAGTAACACAAATGTGAAGACATAGTGGAAACACTACCAGACACACAGGGAAATTCCTTGAATTGGAATAGAATTAACATCAAAAAGATATGAATTCTGTAATTCTTCCATGATGGCATTTCCATGGTGGGCCCTACAGAGAGATTCCCAGTATTTCATGTAACTGGTGGGGGGAGAAGAGAAAATGTCAAGAGATGTTTTAATACTAATTTACCACAGATGCTCAAGTGCTTGTGACCTAGAATTTCAGTGATTTAAGTTGCTAATGTGATTGTATTGCTTCCAGGTTATTTTGTAAGTTGTGGTTCAGACTTTTAATTTTGTTCATTGGAAGTGTTGCAGTTTGCTAAGTCACACACTATCAGCATGACTGTAGTTTCTTTAAAAAAAAAAACATTAGTTCAAATTCTGTCACTTCAAATTAATGTTCAGTCTATATCATGTGCACATGCACATTTTGTTCTTTTATATCTTACCTGGATACTTTATTACCTACATGTTTTCATGTATAACTTTTACCTGTTTATTTACCATGCCAAGTCTGTGCTTTGCTGCTATATCTCCCAGAGTTCCTCTGCTGAAGTGTTTCTACATTTTCCACATTTGTACAAAGAGATACAGAGAATAACCTAGTACAAATTGTAATACATATATATATATATGCATATATTTGCCAAAGACTTTGTTTTCCAAAGCAGAATAACAAAGTAAAAAAATTCCTATTATTCTTGCTATATATTAGGAATGGTGCTGTAAAGTTGATTCACAGCATCATCAGCGTGGGAGTATATGTACATTTCTTCACAGTTTATAAAGTAATAGATTTTATTTTAGTGCACTAAATATGTTTTGAAGTAATGTAGCATATAACACCTTAATTTGTATAATTTCTTTATTGGAGATTAATAGTTTACAGTCAGCAGAAAAATACAGTTATTTATACATGTGTAGCATTTCTCAATTCCTGCATAACAATTAAACCCCACTAGGTCCTCCTCTGCCATCATTTTCCAGGACCTGAACCCTCCCCCGCCACACTTCAGATTCTTTTACTTTGGTGTAATAAACCAACTCCAGTCCAAAGTGCTGCTTTTTGTTTTCCCTTCTCTTCTTACTTTTCAACTCTTGTCTGTGAGTGAGTTCATCCCATATTCATCCTTCTCTTTCTTTTCTCCCCTTTTTAAAAAGGGTTTATTATTAATTTATCTTTTTTATTGGACTGGCATCTCCCCCTCCTTTTTTTGCCCTTGTTGTTTATCGTTGTTGTTACTATTGTTGTCACTGCTGTCTTTGTCGTTGGCTAGGACAGAGAGAAATTGAGAGAGGATGGGAAACAGGGAAGAGAAAGATAGACACCTGCAGACCTACTTCACTGCTTATGAAGCGACCCTCCTGCAGGTGGGGAGCTGGAGTTCGAACTGGGATCCTTAGGCCAGTCCTTGTGCTTTGTGCCATGTGCACTTAACCTGCTGCACTACTGCCTGGCCCCTTCATCCTTCTCTTTCTGACTTATCTCACTTAAAGTGATTCTTTTAAGCTTCATCTAAGATGAGGTGAAAAAGGTGGTTTCACCATTTTTAATAGAGTAGTATAGTATTCCATTGTGTATATATACCACATCTTAGCCACTCATCTATCTATTAGGTATCGGAGTTGCTTCTAAGTTTTACTATTACAAACTGAGTTAACATATAAAGCCAAACAAATTGTTGACAAATCATGAACCTAAAGGCTGGAATAGTTCAGATGATGAGTTGGGGTGGGGGGTGTCTCCGTTTTGTAGCTAGCTTGTAGGCCTATTTTAGTTATGTTCCAAAGGGCCCATGACCATACAGTTTTTTTTTTTTCCCCTGAGCCCAACATCTAATATCCAGGTGGATCCAAGTTATTGTCTGGGGAGATGATGTCATGGCTGGAAAAAGGACCAGAAAGCTGAATCAGAGAAGACAGTAGCTCCCAAATAGGGGAAAGGTGTATAAATGTTGTTGACTATAAGCTCCATCGATTTGACCTGGGGCCCATTTGTACCATTTTCTTTATATGGCTTGTGTTTTTACTTAGTGATATCTTTAGATGCACACAGTTCATCAATGTTCATGAAGTCTAGTTTGTTCATTTTTTCCATTTGTTTTCGGTGCTTTTTGTATTATATAAAAGACACCACTGCCAAATTCAATATCGTGATTTTTTTCCCTGTATGTAAGAGGTTTATAATGTCCTACGTATAAATCTTTGATTCACTTTGAATTAATTTTTCATGTGCAATCTTAGAAAAGAGTGTAAGTTACTTTCCTCCTCCTCCTCTTCCTCCTCCTCCTTCTCCACCTTCTGTGTGTGTGTGTGTGTGTGTGTGTGTGTGTGTGTGTATGTCTATCCAATTTCCCCAGAATCATTTGTTGAAAAGATTTACTCATTAACTGCTAGATATAAATACATAATAATACTAAGTGATTTTTTTCCAGGATTGTTTTTGAGTAATATTTTTTTTAATTAGTGATTTAATATTGACTTACAAAATGAGACAACAGGGGTATAATTCCAGCTAGTTTCCACCAGCAGAGTTCTGTGTCCCCATTCCCTCCACTGGAAACTGCAGCAGTTTTCCCAAGGTCACAGATATGGGTCGACTATTATTCTTATAACTATCTGTATCTATATATTTTTCATATGGTCTTGCCATTCTTTCCTTTCTAAGTCACATCTACACCTATTTGCTACTTCCAGATATCCTTCCTTTTAAAACTATTTTTAAATCAGTCTTCCTAATAAATAGAACAAGTGCTCTTTTTTTAAGCTTAATAATAAAGAAATTGAAAAACATAAGAACAAAAGACTGTAGTTTCAAAAGCTTACAATCTTCAGAATCTTTCCTACCTCCAGATCATTCTTTTAGAAATTATTCCAAGATTTTATTATGTTGAGAGTAATTTTTATTTTAGTCAGTGTATTATATGCTCCTTTGGAAACCTACACATTCTTCAATATGAATACATAATTGTAATTTTGTTAGATATTTAGCTTATTAGCTGACACCCACACTCAAGAATTGATTTAAGCTTTGCAAAAATGTTTGATGCTCAAAAACAAAAGAACATGGTATCCTTTGTAGAGAACTAGTTAGAGGTGACTAGGAAAAAGGAAGTTTGATTGATGTGTGGTATAATCAGGTGGGATATTCCAAACTGATTTGTTTGAATATCACACTTATTTTTTAATATAAAAGGAAATGTATAGCTGACTTTAGTATTTATCATATCATTCAAGATAAACAGTAACTTAAAAAGAACACTGAGAAGCTAATTTATGTTTTACATTTTATATATTCACCTTATGTGTTGTATATATTATTCTACAAGTACAGAGACCTGTGTGTTTTATTTCCACATATCTTAAAATCCAAGTCCATGGAAATATAATTTTTCAATGAAAATTATACCACAGTTTCCTTTTTAAAAAGAAAATATGAACTATAAGTTTATTTTTATAATAGAAAATAGATTGATTATTTTGATTATTTATCTTGCTGGAATAGAATACACTAAAAAATTTAACTCTTTAGTAAACATAGTTTGGTGGGTTTTAGCATATTCATAGAGCTGTACAACCACCATCACTATTTAAGTTCAGAACATTTTTCTTATCCTCTAAAGAAACTCCATATCCATAAACATGCATCTCTCATGTCCTTCCCTCTCTTTCCTCAACTACTCCTAGGAAAACTAAAATTTAATTTCTACCTCTATGGATTTGCTTCTTCTATATTTTTTCATATAAATGATGTCGTATTTCTGTTGTGACTGGCATTTTTCACTTAGGATTTTGTTCGTCAACGTTGTAACATCATCATCATTTATTAATGGCTAATATTCCATTGTATAACTACACCCTTTTATGTTTACCAGCCAGTATATATTAGGATTTTAAAAAATATTTATTTATTTATGTATTCCCTTTTGTTGCCCTTGTTGTTTTATTGTTGTAGTTATTATTGTCATTGTTATTGATGCCGTCATTGTTGGATAGGACAGAGAGAAATGGAGAGAGGATGGAAAGACAGAGACGGGGAGAGAAAAACACCTACAGACCTGCTTCACCACTTGTGAAGTGACTCCCCTGCAGGTGGGGAGCCAGGATCCTTACTCCGGTCCTTGTGCTTTGCGCCATATGTGCTTAACCCACTGCGCTACCATCCGACTCCTATAATAGGATTTTTAAAAAATATTATTTTCTATCTTAATTTATTATTTGATAGAGACAGAGAGAAATTGAGAGAAGGAGGGAGATAGAGAGAGAGGAAAAGAGACAGGGAGATACCTGCAGCCCTGCGTCATCACTTGTGAAGCTTTCCCCTGTAGAGGGGAACCAGAGGCTGGCATGTACATGCTTAATTAGTGCACAGTGCCTGGCCCCTGACATTAATATTATTTTCACCTTTTGATCCTTATGAGTCATAGACATTTGTGTCTGATTTCATGTGTGGCCACATATATTTATTCAAGTTTATACCTAAAATTAGAATTACCGGATAATATATAAATACATGTTTAATTTTTAATACACACCAAATTGTTTTTTCAAGAGTTCAGACTTCTTCATGTACTTACCAATATTTGGTTTCTCTGTAGTTTGGTTATAGTTATCCTAATTAATGAGAAATTAGTTGGTTGTGGATTTGACAATTTGCATATATATATATATATATATATATATAATCATTTTCAACATCTTTTTATGTACTTGTTGTCCCTTTGAATATCTTACTTGTAGAAATGGCTATTCAAATTCTTTGCCCATTTTTTTTTATTTTTAAATTTTTTATTTAAGAAAGGATTAGTGAACAAAAGCATAAGGTAGGAGGGGTACAACTCCACACAATTCCCACCACCCAATCCCCATAACCCACCCTCTCCCATGATAGCCTTCCCATTCTCTAGCCCTCTGGGAGCATGGACCCAGGGTCATTGAGGGTTGCAGAAGGTAGAGGGTCTGGCTTCTGTAATTGCTTCCCCGCTGAACATGGGCGTTGACTGGTCGGTCCATACTCCCAGTCTGCCTCTCTCTTTCCCTAGTAAGGTGTGTCTCTGGGGAAGCTGAGCTCCAGGACACATTGGTGGGGTCTTCAATCCAGGGAAGCCTAGCCAGCATCCTGGTGGCATCTGGAACCTGGTGATTGAAAAGAGAGTTAACATACAAAGCCAACCAATTTGTTGAGCAATCATGGATCCCAAGTTTGGAATAGTGGAGAGGAAGTGTTAGGGAGGTACTCACTGCAAACTCTAGTGTAATCCTGCTTTCAGGTATATATTTTGCAGTAGTTTATGGATACGTGTGCACATACGCTCTCAATCACAGAAACTGGTGTATGTCTAGGTTATGGGACTTTGTTAGAAAGTGAACTACCTGAGATGAAATTAGAGTGTACTATAAAAGGAAAGGTCTCACCTGAGTAATGAAGCTGAAGGGTTGTCATTCCACACGTGAAGTCTCTGGATACACTCTGAGGTGAAGCATGTTGAGATGGCAATCGTTGCTTTGGTTAGGTTGTGATCGGCAGATGCAATATTATTTGGTATGGATTGGGAGATGCATACGGGAAAGTGAGCCCGATCCAAGGGTGCCAGGACTGGGGGAAGTAGGGGCTCTATAGTGAAGATGTGAGGTTCCTGCTGTCTTAGGGTTCAAAAAGACAATCAATAGTTAATATTATCATCACATTATTTGTTAATTGGGTTAACTTTGAAAAGTCCCTTTGTTATGGTTTGCTGTACAGTACCCAATATCTTGTATATAGCTGTGCTATTGGAAGCTTCTAATCTACTTGGTCTAGGCTTTTGAGAGAGTCCACATATCAAATAAGTAGCCTATCTATTAAAAAGATTCAGTTTGTCTTTTGAGAACCTTTGAGACATACAATTGATTTCCCCCTCTCATATTAATTAACTACTGATTTATATGTCTACATTTTGCTAGGAGTGTACATAAACACCATTCCCATCACCAAAGGACCGTGACCCATCCTTCCGCCCATTCCCACCCCCCACTGGCCCAGGAAGCTACATGTCAACCCCTCACCACTGGGTTTTTACTTTGGTGCCCTACTTACAATTTGATCAGGTCCTGCTTTTAGTTTCCCTTTCAGATCTTCTAAGTCAGCTTCTGTTGATGAGTGGGATCATCCCATACTCATCTTTAACTTTCTGACTTAGTTCACTTAACATAATTCCTTCTAGCTCTGTCCAAGATGGGTCAGAGAAGGTGGGTTCATTGTTCTTGATAGCTGCATAGTATTCCATTGTGTATATATACCACAGCTTTCTCAGCCATTCATCTGTTGTTGGGCACCTGGGTTGCTTCCAGGTTTTAGCTATTATGAATTGTGCTGCTATGAACATAGGAGTACACACCTCTTTTTGGTTGGGTGTTATGGAGTCCTTGGGGTATAACCCCAGGAGAGGAATTATTGGGTCATATGGAAGGTCCATGTCTAGCCTTCTGAGAGTTTTCCAGACTGCTCTCCACAGAGGCTGTACCAATTTACATTCCCACCAGCAATGTAAAAGGGTTCCTCTGTCCCCACATCCTCTCCAGCATTTGTTGCTGCTGTCCTTTTTGATGTATGCCATTCTTACAGGAGTGAGGTGGTATCTTAGTGTTGTCTTAATTTGCATTTCTCTGACAATCAGTGACCTAGAGCAGTTTTTCATATGTTTGTTAGCCTTTTGGATCTCCTCTGTGGTGAATGTTTTGTTCATTTCCTCTGCCCATTTTTGGATGGGGTCATTTGCTTTTTTGCGGCTAAGTTTGCTGAGCTCTTTATATATTTTGGTGATTAGTTTCTTGTCTGATGTCTGGCATGTGAAGATCTTCTCCCATTCTGTGAGGGGTCTCTCTGTTTGTTTAATAGTTTCTTTGGATGTGCAGAAGCTTTTCAATTTGATGTAGTCCCATTGGTTTGTTTCTGCTTTGGTCTTCCTTGCAATTGGCTTTGATTCATCAAAGATGTCCTTGAGGTGTAGATGGGAAAGTGTTTTACCAATGTTTTCCTCTAAGTATTTGATTGTTTCTGGTCTGACATCTAGGTCTTTGATCCATTTGGAGTTGATTTTTGTTTCTGGTGAGATAAAGTGGTTCAATTTCATTCTTCTGCATGTTTCAACCCAGTTTTCCCAGCACCATTTATTGAAGAGAGCCTCCTTCTTCCACTTAATCCTTTGGGCCCCCTTATCAAAGATTAGATGCCCATAGGTGTTGGGATTTACTTCTGGGCTTTCAATTCTGTTCCACTGGACTGTGTGCCTATTTTTGATCCAGTACCATGCTGTTTTGATGATGATGGCTTTATAATATAGTTTAAGGTCTGGGAGTGTGATGCCTCCATTTCTGTTTCTTTTCCTTATGATGGTTTTGGCAATTCTAGGTGTTTTCAGGTTCCAGATAAATGATTGTAGTGTTTGTTCTATTCTCTTAAAGAAGCTTGGTGGAACTTTGATGGGTATTGCATTACATTTGTATATGGCTCTGGGGAGAATGTTCATTTTGATGATATTTATTCTTCCAATCCATGAGCATGGGATATCTTTCCATTTCTTGGTATCAGTTTCTATCTCCTTGAGTAGCGACTCATAGTTTTCAGCATACAAGTCTTTCACTTCTTTGGTCAACTTTATTCCTAGGTATTTGATTGATTTTGCTGAAACAGTAAATGGGAGTGATTTCTGGATGTCTTCTTCTTCAGATTTAGTGTTTGCATAAAGAAATGCCACTGATTTTTGTACATTGATTTTGTAGCCTGATACCTTGCTATATTGCCTAACAACTTCCAGTAATTTTCTACTGGATTCTTTAGGTCTTTCCATGTATACTATCATATCATCTGCAAATAGTGAGAGCTTGACTTCTTCCCTTCCAATCTGTATCCCTTTGATTTCTTTCTCTTGCCTGATTGCTATGGCAAGAACTTCCAATACTATGTTGAAGAGTAACGGTGACAGTGGGCAGCCCTGTCTAGTCCCTGATCTGAGGAGGAATGCTTTCAGCTTCTCTCCATTGAGTATGATGTTGGCTGTAGGTTTGCTATATATAGACTCCACTATCTTGAGGAATTTCCCATCTATTCCCATTTTTTGTAGAGTTTTGAGCATGAATGGGTGTTGGATTTTGTCAAAGGCTTTCTCTGCATCTATTGAGATAATCATGTGGTTTTTGGCTTTGCTTTTATTGATGTGATGAATGACATTGATTGATTTACGGATGTTGAACCAGCCTTGCATTCCTGGGATGAATCCCACTTGGTCATGATGAACAATCTTTTTGATGTGTTGCTGTATCCGGTTGGCCAAGATCTTGTTTAATATTTTGGCATCTATGTTCATCAGAGATATTGGTCTGTAGTTTTCCTTTTTTGTTCTGTCCCTATCAGCTTTTGGTATCAGGGTGATGTTGGCTTCATAAAAGGTGGAAGGGAGTATTCCTGTTTCTTCAATCTTATGGAATAGCTTAAGAAGTATGGGTATTAACTGTTTCCTGAAAGTTTTGTAGAATTCGTTTGTGAAGCCATCTGGTCCAGGACTTTTGTTGTTGGGGAGATTCTTAATAACGGTTTCAATTTCTTCGTCTGTGATTGGTGCATTTAGATTTTGTAGTTCTTCTTGGTTCAGTTTTGGAAGTGCATAGGTTTCTAGGAATTGTTCCATTTCTTCCAGATTCTCTAGCTTGGTGGCATATAGTTCTTTATAGAAGTTTCGCAGAATTCTCTGGATTTCTGTGGTGTCAGTTGTGATATCTCCTGCATCGTTTACAATTCTATTAATTTGAGTCTTCTCTCTTTTTTGTTTGGTGAGTCTGGCTAGGGGTTTGTCAATTTTGTTTAATCTTTCAAAGAACCAACATTTGGCTTCATTGATCTTTTGTATGGTTCTTTTATTTTCGATGTTGTTTATTTCTGCTCTAACTTTAGTGATTTCTGTCCTTCTGGTTGCTTTAGGGTTCCTTTGTTCCTCTTCCTCTAAGTCCTTGAGGTGTCTAGTAAGGTCGTTCATTTGGGCTTCTTCTTGGTGTTTAATATGTGATTGTATGGCTATAAGTTTCCCTCTCAGTACTGCTTTCGCTGTGTCCCAAATATTTTGATAGGTTGTGTCTTCATTTTCATTAGTTTCCAGGAACATTTGAATTTCCTGTTTGAGTGAGTGTCTGACCCAGTGGTTCTTAAGGAGCATGTTGTTTAGTTTCCAAATTCTATGTCTTTTAATAATTTTCCGTTTGTTGTTAAAAGTTATTTTTACTCCACTGTGGTCTGAGAAGATACTTGGGATGATTTCAATGCTCTTGAATTTATTGATGCTGTCTTTGTGGCCTAACATGTGGTCTATCCTTGAGTATGTGTTGTGTGGATTTGAAAGGAAGGTGTATTCCAGTTTTTTGGGGTGGAGGAGTCTGAAAATGTCCAAGAGGTCTAGTCTGTCAATCTCTTCATTCAATTCTCTTGTATCTTTATTGGTTCTCTGCTTTGTTGATCTGTCTAAGTGTGAGAGTGGGGTATTGAAGTCTCCCAATATTATTGTATTACTATTGATGTATTTTTGAAATTCTTTCAATAGGTGTTTAATGTATTTAGATGGTCCCTCGTTGGGTGCATAGATGTTAATAATTGTTAAGTCTTCTTGGCTGATTGATCCTCTAATCATTATGTAATGTCCTTGCCTATCTTTTATTACTGTATTTAATTTAAAATCTATCGTGTCTGAGATGAGAATGGCTGTTCCTGCCCTTTTTTGTGGTCCGTTAGCCTGTATGATAGTTTTCCATCCTTTCACTTTAAGTCTGTGTTTATCTTGTTGTGACAGATGTGATTCTTGCAAGCAGCATATGGTTGGATTATGTTTTCTGATCCATCCCCCCACCCTGTGCCTTTTGATGGGTGAGTTTAAGCCATTGACATTTATTGATATTATGGATTTAATGTATTATAGTGCCATTGTTATAAAAAACAATTTGTTTACTCTGATATATTACAAGTATTGTAGTGATGTTCTTGTTTATAAGAGGTCTTTTAGTACCTCTTTCAGGGCCGGCTTGGTGATAGTTGCCTCCTTTAACTGTTGTTTGTCTAAGAAGGTTTTGATCCCTCCATCTAGCTTGAATGAAAGTCTAGCAGGATATATAATCCTTGGTTGAAACCCTTTTTCATTTAGGGCTCGATAGATATCTTGCCACTCCCTTCTGGCTTTTAGAGTTTGAGTTGAGAAATCTGCAGAAAGTCTTATGGGTTTTCCCCTGTATGTGACTTTTTGTTTCTCTCTTGCAGCCTTTAGGATCCTTTCTTTATCCTTACTTCTTCTCATTGTGACTATGATGTGTCTTGGTGTTTTCAGGTCTGGGTTGATTCTGTTTGGTACTCTCTGGGCCTCTTGCACCTTGATATCCTTTCTGTTATTCAGGTCTGGCAAATTTTCTTGTATTATTTCCTCTAGAATGTTTGCTTCCCCTTCCTCTCTTTCTTCCTCTGGCAGGCCAATTATGCGAATGTTACTTCTTTTGAGATCATCCCATATGTCTCTGTTGTTGTTTTCAGTGTCTCTCAATCTCTTTTTAAGCTCTTTCACCTCTTTCTTAGTTTTCTCTAACTCATCCTCTGTCTGACTAATTCTGTTTTCTGCTTCTGTTAGTCTGCTTTCCCTTCCCTCAGCTTCTTTCTTCATTACAGCTATTTCAGCTTTCAGTTCTCTAATTGTCTCAAGATAATCAGTATTTTCCTTGGGGGTCTCAACTGTTGTTTCCCTAATACTGCCATTTCTTTCCTCCAATGTTGTTTTCATTTCTGTGATTAATAAGTTTATTATTGCTTGCATACTTTTCTTATCTATGGTTACTTCTGACTGATTTTTGGTTTCTTCTGGGCTCTTGTCTTCATTCATTGGGGTAGCAGTTTTATTTGTTTTTAATCTACCCATTTTTTTTAAATTTATGTGTTTCTCTCTTTTTTTTTTTTTAATGCTCTGTTGTTCCTCAGTTGTTGTGTTTTGAGCACAAGTAACACTGTACTAAATACCTTTATGACAATTGCACTCACCAACCTCCGGAATAACAGTAGCAACTGAAGTAAGTATTGAAGGAGTTTAATCGTTACCAGTTAGCCAAACAATTTCTCCAGTCCGTGAAAAAATAGTAACCAAATCCCAGTGAAGAAAGAGAAAAGGAAGAGAGGATAGCAAGAATAGACAGTTATGCAAATCTACTATCCAGTGTATATTCTAAGGGTAACAAGAATGTAAAGGGAACTAGAGCAGAGATAGACACATAGAGAGTCCACTCTGGGTCAGATTTCTTCCCCAAAGTAATTCACAAATTCAGAAAGGCAAAGAAGAAAGAAGTGTATGACAAGATTAAAAAAAAAAAAAAAGAGAGATAGAGAGAGATAAGAGAGAGAAAAGGGAGAAGATAAGAAGAAGAGTTGTAATTAAAGAGCAGTGCGAGGAACTTCCCAAATGTGTATCAGTGAATTAAAAAAAAAAAAAAAAGGAAAAAGGAAAAAAAAAAAACCCTGTTTGGTGGTATGGGGTATCCTGCTAGTAGCTGGTCCCAGGCATTGCTTATGGGGGGGGGGGGGGGCGGCGGGAAGGATGTATGCTTGAAAATTAAAAGGAAGAAAAAAGAATTTTTTCCCCTACTCTAATTCTTAACCCACATTAAGTTATAGACACATCCTTGGTATGACCGTTATGGCCCCTTATTGGCTGGCCTGCTAAAGGCAGAAAATCCTATTGTTTACACGAGATTTGTCCGGAGCTCAAAGGCTAGCCGCTTCTCAATCCGCCATCTTCCAGGAAACCCCGCCCTCCAGACTTTTTTAAAGGATTTCTCAAAAATGAAAACTAGCTCCAAGTCCTTTGATCCAATGAGAGCTATACTCAAGAAGTCTTTGGATCCACCCTCAGGGTCGCGGTGGACCCTGGCGATTCCCAAGAGGCAGCCCCCGAGCTAAAGTGCTCTCTCCGGGTCCTCTGCCGGCCGCGCTGTGCAACCGGCGGAGGAGCCGCCTTCCCGGGCGGGCGGAGGACAATGCCTGGCGCACTCGCCTTGCCTGACGCCGCCTGGGAATTCTGGCACCCTGCTAGTCCGTGTCACCTTTGCTCTAATTGTTAACCCAAATTAAACTGTAATCACTTCTTTGGTGCCCCCCCCCTTATTGACTGGCCTGCTAAAGGCAGAAAATCCTACCGTTGCCGACGATGCTATCAGAGCACTCGCTGTTAGCGATTTCTCAGGCCGCCATCTTCCCACAATTCCCTGAACTCTCTTTGCCCATTTTAAAATTGAATTGCTCTTTTATTATTAAGTTGTTAAGAACTCTTTATATATTGTACATACAAGTACAGCTGTTTTCATCCATCGTTTGAGTTATATTTTCACATTTTTGATAATGTCCCTTAATGTGAACAAGTTTGATATTTTATGATTCAATTTACAAATGTTTTGTTTTTATTGGAATATTATTTTGGTGATGTGTATACAAGACAATTTTCTTTGTCACAATCATGAGGTTTTTGTCAATTTAGCTCTTAAACTTATGTCTTTGATTCTTTTTAAATTAGTTTCTATATATGATATGATAGACAAGCATGCCTGTGGGTATCTGGCCGTGGTAACATTTGTTGAAAGACATTTTCCTATCTTCATTTTAAACTATCATTTAAAATCAATTGATAATTTTACAGCAATTTATATTTAGATCCTCAATTCTATTCTAAGACTCTCTACATATTCTCACTACACTGCCACTATTCATTTCATTACTGCAAGTGAGCTTGCTAGTTATTGTTCAATGTTTTTAGCATATTCTGATTATTTTTTTTTTTAATTTTTTATTTAAGAAAGAATTAGTGAACAAAAGCATAAGGTAGGAGGGGTACAACTCCACACAATTCCCACCACCCAATCCCCATAACCCACCCTCTCCCATGATAGCTTTCCCATTCTCTATCCCTCTGGGAGCATGGACCCAGGGTCATTGTGGGTTGCAGAAGGTAGAGGGTCTGGCTTCTGTAATTGCTTCCCCGCTGAACATGGGCGTTGACTGGTCGGTCCATACTCCCAGTCTGCCTCTCTCTTTCCCTAGTAGGGTGTGTCTCTGGGGAAGCTGAGCTCCAGGACACATTGGTGGGGTCTTCAATCCAGGGAAGCCTAGCCAGCATCCTGATGGCATCTGGAACCTGGTGGTTGAAAAGAGAGTTAACATACAAAGCCAAACAATTTGTTGAGCAATATTCTGATTATTTTAAGTTCCTTTGATTCTCCATACGGCTTTCAAATAAGCTTATCAGTTACTTAAAGTGAAAAGAAAGGGTTGTGCTGACTATGTTGATCAATTTTGGGTGTACTGTCATTAAATCTGTACAGACATTAAATCTGATAATTCATAAACATGGGAAAGGTACCAGTTTAGTTTCTTCAATTTATTACAATAAGAGTTTGTGGCTTTCAATATACAAATCTTTTATTTATTTTATTAGTTATTTATAGTGTCTTATTCTTTTTGTAGATAAGATTATTTACTTAATGTTTAGATTCTTGATACTCTATTGTTTTATACATCATTTATTAATAATATACTTGACTGATAGTATAACCTGCAATCTTTTCAGGATTTACTAATTATTTCTAATAGTTTTTTTTTTTTTTTTGGAAGGGAGAGTCTTATAATTTCCTTCCTTCCCTCCTTCGTTTCTTTCTTTATTTCTGCCTCCAGGGTTATTGCTGGGGCTCAGTGCCTGCACTGTAAATATACTGCTCTTGGTGGCCATTTTTTTTTAATTTATTTTTTTTAATAGAGACAAATTGAGAGGAGGGGAAGATAGAGAGTGAGAAAGATAGATACATACAGACCTGCTCTACTGCTTGTGAAATGACCCACCCTCTCTCCACCACAGGTGGGGAGCCATGGGCTCTAACTGGGATCCTTACCCGGGTCCTTAGGCTTAGTATAAATGTGTGGTTGATCTGGTGCGCCACCACCCGACCCCCAGGATTCTTGTAGTTTTCTATCTACATGACCATCTTATCTGTGAACAAGTAGTTTTACTTCTCCCTTTACAGTCTGGATTCATTTTATTTCCTTTATCTGGTATTTCTGGCTAGAACCTTCATCACAGTGTTAAATAGCAGAGACAGCAAAAACCTTGGCTGTTTCTGTTCTCAGGTGAAAAGTATCAAAAGCCTCACTATTAAGTAAGATGTCGGCTGTTGGCTTCTCATATATATATATCAGTTTGAGGAAGGTATCTTCCATTCTTAACATGTTGACATTCCTATCATGAAAATATGGGGGTCAGGTTGAGCGCACACATTACAGTGCACAGGGACCTGGGTTCAACCCCACCCCCACCCCCAGCCCCCACCTGCAGGTGGGAAGCTTCATGATGCCGCAAAACTCTTCCCCCATCTCTCTTTTTTCCCTCTTCACTCTCAAGTTCTCTGTCTTTATCCAAAATAAATAAATAAATACATACATACATACATAAATTTAAATTGTATTAGATTTTATCAGATGTCCTTTTACTACCTATAGGATATGGTTTTTATTATGATGATATATTTCATTGATTGATGTTTGTGTGTTAAATCAACCATGCATTCATAAATCTCCCTGGGCTGTAGTATATAACCATTTTCATATGTTTCTGTTATTACTTTGCTTGGTTCCTTTTGAGAGTTTTTCGCATTTATGTTTGTAAGAGATAATGGCCTGTTTTTTTTTCTCAATAGATTTGATTTTGATATTAGTAATAGTGACACCACAAAATGGGATGTGGCATGTTTCCTCCTTCAGTGCATTTGGAGAGAGTTTGTGAAGGATTGTGATCAATCATTGAATGTTCTTGTTTTTATTTTCATGGCTTTCTTTGCAGATAAGGTTTGTAAATGGGATCAGGAATATGTTGTTTATGCTGATGACTCCCTGAAGTATAGTCAAAAGTGGAAGTTTAGGACTCCAAATAGATGTTACGCATTCATTCTATTTTTATTTATTTATTTATAAAAAGGAAACATTGACAAAACCATAGGATAAAAGGGGTACAATGCCACACAATTCCCACTACCCGAACTCTGTATCCCATCCCCTCCTCTGATAGCTTTCCTATTCTCTACCCCTCTGGGAGTATGGACCCAAAGTCATTGTGGGATGCAGAAGGTGGAAGGTCTGGCTTCTGTAATTGCTTCCCCACTGAACATGGGCATTGACTGGTCAATCCATACTCCCAGCCTGCCTCTCTCTTTCCCTAGTAGTGTTGGGCTCTGGGGAAGCGGAGCTCCAGGACACATTGGTGGGGCTGTCTGTCCAGGGAAGTCTTGTTGGCATCATGGTAGCATCTCGAACCTGGTGGCTGAAAAGAGAGTTAACATACAAAGCCAAGTAAATTGTTGATCAATCATGAACTTAAAGGCTGGAATAGTGCAGATGAAGAGTTGGAGGGGGTCTCCATTTTGTAGATAGCTAGTAGACATATTTTAGTTATATTCCAAAGGGTCTGTGGCTATACTAGTTTTTTTTTTTCTTTTTTTCTTTTTTTCCCCTGAGCCTGAAATCTGATATGCAGGTAGATCCAAATTATTGTCTGGGGAGATGATGTCATGGCTGGAAAAGGATCAGAAAGCTGGTTCAGGGAAGAGAGTAACTCTCTAATATGGGAAAGGTATATAAATATTGTTGACTGTAAACCCCATCAATTTGATGTGATCTGGGGCCCATAATCAGCTGAGGAGTCTATGTGACCTCTGCATCCCTGTAGGTCTGAGCTCACTTTCTGTGGACATGAGTAGGAACATTCCAAGCTGCCCCAGTATAGACTCATCTTACTCAGGTGTAGCATAGAGTATGCTGTCCATTGTCCCTTCAGAGGATGGAACATTCTCTACCATTGTTGTTCCAAGTTGAGGGCAAGATGCTATGGGGGGCCCAAAAAGGGGTCAAATACTGTCTATTTTTTAGTGACTCATTCTCGGTACTCTACCACTGGAAAACATGCTTAATTGCAGTAGTAAATTATGGGACTTTTCCTTCTTGGATTTAGAATAGCACTTTGAAAATGTTTTGCAGTGCCATTTCCTCAGTGAATACACAGGCACATAACTGACTTACTATCCTCACTTTAAGAACTATTCCCTGCAATTTACTAGCACAAATGTGTTTAGGTAGATTATTTACACAAACCTGTGAAGAAGCATTTACAAAGAGGTGTTATACTGACTGTCTCTTAAGAGAGCAAGGAGAGTTTGTTGAATCCCAGACATCATGTAAGTTTACATGGATAATAAATATTTAGATTGTCTTTCCACATGTTCTAAACCAATTCTGGTCATTAATCACTCTACCAACTTAGTAGGAAAAGTTAACACTGAAGAAATAACAATAACAACAAATGTTTTGAATCATTGCTGTGTGCATTAATCTTTATATATTAGCTATGTTATTCTTCCTGGCAATCATATGAGGTCAGTAGTAATATTATTCTTCACTTTGGAAATATAGAACATTGGGGGAAAAAAAGAGTTTATCACATGCCTCTGTTACCATGTGGTAGAAAATGTAAAGAGGGGTTCAGGCGGTAGCACATGGTGTAAAGCACAAGGACTGGCTTAAAGATTCTGGTTCGAGCCCCCAGCTCCCCACCTGCAAGGGGGCTCCTTCACAAACAGTGAGGCAGGTCTGTAGGTATTCATCTTTCTTTCCCCCTCTCTGTCTTCTCCTCCTCTCTCAATTTACCTCAGCCTTATCCAACAACAATGACAGCAGTGACAACAATAACAATCAAAACAACATCCATAAACAACAAGGGCAAGAAAAGGGGGAAAAAAGCCTCAAGGAGTGGTGTATTTGTAGTGCAGGCACCAAGCCCCAGCAATAATCCTGGAGGCAAAAAAAAGTAAAGCTAGACTGTGAATGCGATTCCTGTTCTATATGAAGTTAGGACGAATTGGAGATACTCAAGAACAGTGATTCAAATTCAGAGGTTTGAATTTGGAAGTTACTTGTCTCTCTTAAATAGTGACACAGATAAACTAAAAAGAGAAGATCAAATACTGAACAATTTCAGTTATAGGCTGAACTTACAAACTAGGAACAACACGGAAGAACACAAAGTAAAACTTGGAATAGGCACTATGTATTGCATCAAAGCAAAGGACTCTGGGGAAAGGGTGAGAGGGAGGGTCCTGGTGCATGATGATGTAAAGGGAACATACATCTGGGAAAAAAAGGCAAAGAGAAGCTCCAAGTGACGGGCTGAAACGAGTTATCCCAAGCCAACAATGCAGAACAACAACAACAACAAAATGCAGGAAGAGGCAGCTGGGTTTTAGTGCAGTGGCTTAAGCGCACGTGGAGCCAAGCTCAAAGACCTGGGTAAAGATCTGGTTTGAGCCTCTGGCTCCCCACCTGCAGAGGGGTCGATTCATTAGCGGTGAAGCAGGAGTGCAGGTGTCTCTTTTCTCTCCCTCTGTCTGCCCATCCTCTCTTGATTTCTCTCTGTTCTATCCAACAACAACAACAATGATAAACAACAAGGGCAACAAAAGGGTAAAATAGCCTCCAGGAGCAGTAGATTAATAGTGCAGTGTTGGTATGCTTCTGGATTCTGCTTGTTAAGTCTTCTGTTTTATCATCACATTGGGTTCGTTTGTGTTGCTTGCTATGTGTTCTGTTTGCACGTTCACTGTTGGCTGGGCACCCACTGCCTCCGGGGTTTGGGTCGTCGTCGTCCCCCCCCCCCCCCCCCCCCCCCCCCCCCCCCGCCTCTGGGATATTTGGTTTAGTCATTGCTGGTTCGCGCTTCTTTCTTCCCCGGACCCCTATCATAGGTATTTCCCTTGTTCCTGACTCTTCCTACGTACGGAGGAGCGGGAAGCAGGACAGAATTGGGTCGTGATTAGATTAGATTAGTTTGTTGAACCACTTTCCCGCTCATCAATAAAGAGATACTGCTTCCCAGCTCAGCCATGAGCCTCTGGTCGTCTCTGTCTCCCGCCCGCAAAGCCAGCCCGGCAAAAACGACAGTGCCATAAATAAATAAATAAATATGCAGGAACAGCTATCCTGCTGTCAGATAATATAGACTTACAACAAAGAAGGTGCTAAGAGACAGACCTGGGCACTACACATTGGTCAGAGGATCAATCCAACAGGAAGACATAACCATCATCAATATATACATTAAACACCCTCATTAAAATGATTTAGAAAATTAGGAGAAGAAAATAAAAAGTTAAAGGTCAAATACAGAGACTTTTAAATTACACTTTGATCTATTTTCACTTTTTTTTTTTGTAACTTCGGAGTAGCTGTGGTTTATTACAGCAGTGCCACGGACTCTAAATGGGGGAGGTGCCAGAGGGTTCAGAGAGCTTCAGGAACTCAATGCACCACCTTGGGGAAGATGTCAGGTGGTGGAGAGAGTGGTATCATGGGGGAATAAGAAACTATACATGTAAGGAGCTAAGTGGTGGTGCACCTGGTTAAGTGCACACATTACAGTGCACAAGGACCCAGGTTCGAGCCCCTGGTATTTTCACTCTTTTAAAAAATTTATAAAATGGAAATATTGATAAGACCATAGGATACGAGGGGTACAATTCCTCACAGTTCCCACCACCAGAACTCCCTATCCCATCCCCTCACTTGAAAGCTTTCCTATTCTATATCCCTCTGGGAGCATGGATCCAGGATCACTACAGGGTGCAGAAGGTGGAAGGTCTGACTTCTGTAATTGCTTCTGAATGTAGGTGTTGGCAGGCTGATCCATCCTCCCAGCCTGTCTCTCTCTCAGGGTTCTGGAGAGGTGGGGCTCCAGGACATATTGGTGGGGTCATCTGACCAGGTAAATCATAGTTTCACTCTTTTTATTATTATTATTTATAAAAGGGAACTATTGACAAAACCATAGGATAAGAGGGTACGTATTTTCACTCTTAAAGTAATCCAGTGGTGCCTCTTCTCAGTCCTCACACAGGTATTCAGAAATATCAGGATGGTGTTCCGAAAATCCCAACAGCCTGTATTACCGTGGAAGATGCAGAAATGGTGGCGAGAATGGCTTCTCGTGGGAGCAGAGTTGTCGTCCAGCTGAAGATGGGGGCAAAGAACTACCCGGATGTTGACTCCTTCAACACTGTGGCAGAGATCATTGGGAGAAAGTATCCAGAACAGGTGAGTAAAGGAGAGGATGGGCTCTCTGTGAATAGCACATGGTGGACAAGTTTCAGTTTTTAGAGACAGTGTAGTAAAGAAAGAACATGAGTCTACAGAGATGGTCTTCATACACTCATTAAAGGAAAAGCTACATCTTTATGTTTCCCATCAAAATAATGTACTGAGTTGAAGAAAAACAGGACTCCTTGAAGGGCAAAATGAGATCCATAGTGTGAAAACTCAACTTTAAGTATTTTAGGGCAGTATCTGTGCATATGCATTGCATTTCTTTTATTTGGAGCCAGCTTGACATTGGTGAAAGTCCCCACAGAGTGACTATGTTTATTGTGTGAATTATCTTATTGAATCCTCTCAGAATTCAATGAAATTGAGCTGCTGTTCTTCATTGTATAGATGAAAAAGATTAACACAGAGGGAAACTCACTTGCCTAACTTCCATACACCTAGTAAGTGACTGAGAATGGACTCAGCAGGACTTTGTGAATATTAACTGAGTTTCTAATTTAAATTGTGTCCATTTTCAGAGGTTTTGTTTTTGTTTTGAAAATTTGAAAAACAAAGACGTAGATCCAAACTCTATACTAGTAGCCAACAAGTTGCTTATTTCTCTGAGTTCTCAAGAATTTACCTCAAGGAAGGATGGTATATATGTATCTGACAGGATTATTGTGAAAAATAGACTAAATAATGTATTGCAAATTACCTAGTAAGTACAGTCTTTGGCACTTTAGGTGCTCATTGAATTTAAGTTTACTTCATGGCATATTCAAGGCACAGCACACACACACACACACACACACACACAACCAGTTTCTTTTTTTTTTTTCTTTTTTTATTCCCTTTTGTTGCCCTTGTTGTTTTATTGTTGTAGTTATTATTGATGTCATTGTTGTTGGATAGGACAGAGAGAAATGGAGAGAGGAGGGGAAGACAGAGAGGGGGAGAGAAAGACAGACACCTGCAGACCTGCTTCACCGCCTGAGAAGGGACCTGCCTGCAGGTGGGGAGCCAGGATCCTGACGCCGGTCCTTGAGCTTAGTGCCACCTGCACTTAACCCGCTGCGTTACAGCCCGACTCCCCACACAACCAGTTTCTTTGGCAAGTTTCGTTTGTTAGTAATTATTAAAATTATGAAATAATAGTCAAAATTGGTAATGATGGATTTGAGGAGTTCGTATTTCATTTAAGGCAATCAATGGGGAGGGGAAAGGCAAGAAAAAGCAAGTGGTATGGCAAGTGATGGAAAAACAAACTCTCTGTCATGTCTTGACTCGGGGCTGCTCCCAGACTTGAGAACTGTGTTGCATATTCACTTTACCTTAGAACCTTTTTGTTCTTTCCTATGTTACCTGCATATACTGATCCTGGCATTGCAGCAACATCTCTGTAGGACCACATGGTATCAGACAACTATAGAGAAACTTCTGCCTCAGATGTTTAGGAAACAAACAAATGCACACATCCTAACCCCTGTTGCTCTTCTATGTTACCTCCTCTGACAACTCTCTCCTCATTCAATGTTTTATGCCACTGGCTAGGACCTGTAAGTACTTTGAACATAAAGTCTTTATATTTTTCTTTTTAAATTTTATTATTTTTTTCTTTTGTTCTTGGGGGATATTAATGAATTACAGTACAGATGGTGACACATGGGTATACTATTTTATCTAATACTCATCCTAGGAGTTGATATGCATTTGCTTCTCAAGACGTATCTGGTTTCAGAACAAATAGAGAGGGAAGAGGAGAAAATGACTGGAGGGTGTTCTTAATTTGACTTTCCAAATCTCTAGTTTTCTCTGCCCACTAACAGCACTGATTGTCCACTGAAGTGACCCTCAGCCCCAAATGCAGCTCTCTATATGCAGACCTTGATGACTCAATTCCATTTTTTTAAAAAATGTATTTATTTATTTTCCCTTTTGTTGCCCTTGCTGTCTTTTTATTATTGTTGTAGTTATTATTGTTGTTGTTATTGATGTCGTCATTGTTAGATAGGACAGAGAGAAATGGAGAGAGGAGGGGAAGACAGAGAGGGGGAGAGAAAGACAGACACCTGCAGACCTGCTTCACCGCTTGTGAAGCCACTCCCTTGCAGGTGGGGAGCCGACGGCTTGAACCGGGATGCCAGTCCTTGTGCTTTGTGCCACATGTGCTTAACCTGCTGTGCTACCACCCGACTCCTGACTCAATTACCTAACTCCTCACCTCAGTTTTCTCTTATCTTTGCTAAAGAAACCACATTGACCTAAGAGCACAGTGGGAAAATGTGGTTATTTTTCATTCTTTCCTCTTTATCACTACATTACAGCTAGGTACTAAATTCTACTAATTCTGCTTTCAGCATATTTAGAAAAAAACATTCTGTCTCTGCCTTGATTTTCCTGCCATTTCTCTCCTAAATCAGGTACTTGATATATTTACTCTGGGTTTCGTTACTATTTCAGTAGTTTTGTAGTAAGGCTCAGGGTTATCTTTTAAATCATGAATCTCCACTGAATGTTTCTTTTTTGTTTGTCCTATTTTCTTTACAGAAATAAAAGGAATAGGTTATGTGTGACATATGATATGAGCTATATGTAGCTGTATCATAGACTATATAACCTCTATCATAGATTATACAACCTAAAGAGTATGGTGAAGATAACTTCTGGAATGAGTGATCAGAGATGAGAAGACAGGAAAGAGACAAAAGAGGGAGGTAGGTAAGAGGCAGCTTAGTTCAAGGATGATAATGCAACTCTGCACAAATCAGAAAAAAAAATGAATGAGGAGAGAAAAGAAATGGATGATGAAAATTCAAAGCTGAAAATTGCCCTGTCATTGACTAGTGAAAGGATTTAGTGGTTCTTAACTGGCAGGTTTTCTTAATGTGTTTTAGCCTTATTTTTAATGATCAGTAGTGATGACAGTGACTCCATACATTAGGCTTGATAGCTTATGCTGACTCTGCTGTCCCTGGCATGTCCTTACTACCTGGTTCCATTTCTATATTAAGGAATGGTGCTAAATTAAGTAATTCTAAGAAAATTGCAATTAAATGGATTCTCAGGAAGGGGGTATATGGAAATTACCATTGTTGTATTTGTACATCATACATCCTGGATGACTTAAAAAAGGACTAACACTCAAATAGTGGTTGATAGACATTCTTCAGCTCTAACATCTAACACAATCCCCTACACTTCATTGTGCTTCTGCACCACTTCACTGAAAGGAAAATTATTAGCACATAAAAGAGGCCTCTGATTCGACCCACAACCCATGTGCAGAGTGTGGTGAACTTCAACATGCATCTCAAAACCCTACTGTAGCCCAAATATAATCTTGGACAGAATTAACTCTAGGCTTTAAAAAATGGCAATAATAATAAATATGTCATTGAGTTTTAACATAAGAAATTGGCAGGCTGGGAATATAATACTCAAAAATCCTATTGCCTTCCTAAAGCACCCTCAGCTTTACCTTTTGTTTCCTCCAAGCTCAAAATTTTCATTTCACTCTGGTCTTTTCAGCAATTTCTTCTCTATGACTTGATCATATACTACCAGATTCAGCAGGCCCTGAGTTTGGTAAAGGCTTTCAATTTTCAGAAACTCTTATATGAGACTACTAAACTCCTTCTAGACAGCTTCAGCTTTAGGAAACTGTCATGTCTGAATCTGAGAATGTGAGGAGAACTCTTTGATTTCTGAGATGATGGGTCTAGGCACTAAAGTAAAATTAAGTAACTCATTTGTATTAAGATGCTCATATGACTTGCATTGTCATCCATGAATTACCCGACCACTAAAATTAGTCTTAGAGGCATAGATAGGGAGGTACAGACCTTGTTGCCAATTCTCATATGAGGAAACTGAATCAGTGACTGACTTGTCCAAAGGGACACAATAAATGTGTGATAGAAACACCTCTGGTATGTGACTTCAGATTTCATGGCTTCCTTTTCTTTTACCCTAGGGATAATCCATTATACCTAGGCACTCCTTAGCAGAATAGTGCATAATCTGAAGGGTGCAGGTTGATTCAGGACATAGACAGGATATATTCTTACCAACTCTTGGCAAAGGAGAAACAGCATAATTTTTTTTAATCTCCTGATATCTCTTCCTTAAGTACAAAGAGCTATTGTATGTACTCTGCCCTTGTTGACTCAGAGTTTCCCTAGGACCTCCATGAATTTTATCACCTGGGAAACCCACCTAAACTCTGTTCAATCCTTCTGTGTGTCCTCCTTCCATCAAGTTTTTCTTGTCTCTACTCCTTTTATAGCTACTTGCCACTTTGCTATACAAAGGATTTGATAAGTGCCTTACCTCACTGGTGGATGCACCTGATTCTTTTCTTTTCTTTTTAAAATTATCTTTATTTATTAGATAGAGACAGCCAGAAATCAAGAGGGTAAGAGGGATAGAGAGGGAGAGAGACAGAGAGACACCTGCAGCCCTGCCTCACCACTTGTGAAGCTTCCCCCCTGCAGGTAGGGACCGGGGACTCGATCTAGGTCCATGTGCACTGTAACATATATGCTCAACCAGGTGCCTCACACCCAACCGCATCTGATTCTTTTTTTTTTTGAATATCATTTTCTTTTCTTTTTTTTTTTAATTTAAAAAAAGTATTAATTAACAAAACCATAGGGTAGGAGGGGTACAACTCCACACAATTCCCACCACCCAATCTCCATATCCCACCCCCTCCCCTGATAGGTTTCCCATTCTCCATCCCTCTGGGAGCATGGACCCAGGGTCATTGTGGGTTGCAGAAGGTAGAAGGTCTGGCTTCTGTAATTGCTTCCCTGCTGAACATGGGCGTTGACTGGTCAGTCCATACTCCCAGTCTGCCTCTCTCTTTCCCTAGTAGGGTGGGTCTCTGGGGAAGCAGAGCTCCAGGACACATTGGTGGGGTCTTCAGTCTAGGGAAGCCTGGCCGGCATCCTGATGACATCTGGAACCTGGTGACTGAAAAGAGAGTTAACATACGAAGCCAAACAAATTGTTGAGCAATCATGGACCCAAAGCTTGGAATAGTGGAGAGGAAGTGTTAGGGGGGTACTCACTACAAACTTTAGTGTACTTCTGCTTTTAGGTATATATTTTGCAGTAGTTTACGGATACGTGTGAACATATGCTCTCTCTCACAGAACCTTGTCTATATCTAGGTTTTAGGACTTTGTTAGAAAGTGAACCACCTGAGATGGAATTAGAGTATACTATGAAAGGAAAGGTCTCACCCGAGTAATGAAGCTGAAGGGTTGCCATTCCACACGTGAAGTCTCTGGACACAGTCTGAAGTGAAGCATTGTTGAGGTGGCAATCGCTGTGTTGGTTAGGTTGTGATCGGCAGATGCAATATTATTTGATATGGCTTGGGAGAGGCATACGGGAAAGTGGACCCTATCCAAGGGTTCCAGGACTGGGGGAAGTAGAGGCTCTATAGTGGAGATGTGAGGTTCCTGCTGTCTTAGGGTTCAAAAAGACAATCGATAGTTAATGTTATCATCACATTATTTGGTAATTGGGTTAACTTTGAAAAGTCCTTTTGTTAGGGTTTGTTGTACAGTACCCAGTATCTTGTATATAGCTGTGCTATTGGTTGCTTCTGATCTACTTGGTCTAGGCTTTTGAGAGAGTCCGCATATCAATTACACAGCCTATATATTGAAAAGATTCAGTTTGTGTTTTGAAAAACTTTGAGACATAAAATTAATTATCCCCCTCTCGTATTAATTAACTAGTGATTTATATGACTACATTTTACTAGGAGTGTACATAAACACCATTCCCACCACCAAAAGACTATGACCCATCCCTCCCACCCACTCCCACCCCCCACTGTCCCAGGAAGCTGCATATCTACCCCTCACCACAGGGTTTTTACTTTGGTACCCTACTTACAATTTGGTCAGGTCCTGCTTTCAGTTTCCCTTTCAGATCTTCTTCCTCAACTTCTGTTGATGAGTGGGATCATCCCATACTCATCTTTATCTTTCTGACTTAGCTCACTTAACATAATTCCTCCTAGCTCTGTCCAAGATGGGTCAGAGAAGGTGGGTTCATTGTTCTTGATAGCTGCATAGTATTCCATTATGTATATATACCACAGCTTTCTCAGCCACTCTTCTGTTGTTGGGCACCTGGCTTGCTTCCAGGTTTTAGCTATTATGAATTGTGCTGCTATGAACATAGGAGTATACACCTCTTTTTGGTTGGGTGTTATGGAGTCCTTGGGGTATAACCCCAGGAGAGGAATTACTGGATCATATCGAAGGTCCATGTTTAGCCTTCTGAGAGTTTTCCAGACTGCTCTCTGCAGAGGCTATACCAATTTACATTCCCACCAGCAATGTAAAAGGGTTCCTCTGTCACCACAACCTCTCCAGCATTTGTTGCTGCTGTCCTTTTTGATGTATGCCATTCTTACAGGAGTGAGGTGGTATCTTAGTGTTGTCTTAATTTGCATTTCTCTGATAATCAGTGACCTAGAGCAGTTTTTCATATGTTTGTTAGCCTTTTGGATCTCCTCTGTGGTGAATGTTTTGTTCATTTCCTCTGCCCATTTTTGGATGGGGTCATTTGCTTTTTTGCGGCTAAGTTTGCTGAGCTCTTTATATATTTTGGTGATTAGTTTCTTGTCTGATGTCTGGCATGTGAAGATCTTCTCCCATTCTGTGAGGGGTCTCTTTGTTTGTTTAATAGTTTCTTTGGATGTGAGAAGCTTTTCAATTTGATGTAGTCCCATTGGTTTGTTTCTGCTTTAGTCTTCCTTGCAATTGGGTTTGATTCATCAAAGATGTCCTTGAGGTGTAGGTGGGAAAGTGTTTTACCAATGTTTTCCTCTAAGTATTTGATTTTTTCTGGTCTGACATCTAGGTCTTTGATCCATTTGGAGTTGATTTTTGTTTCTGGTGAGATAAAGTGGTTCAAGTTCATCCTTCTGCATGTTACAACCCAGTTTTCCCACCACCATTTATTGAAGAGAGCCTCCTTTTTCCATTTAATACTTTGGGCCCCCTTATCAAAGATTAGATGTCCATAGGTGTTGGGATTTATTTCTGGGCTTTCAATTCTGTTCCACTGGTCTGTGTGCCTATTTTTGTTCCAGTACCATGCTGTTTTGATGATGATGGCTTTATAATATAGTTTAAGGTCTGGGAGTGTGATGCCTCCATTTCTGTTTCTTTTCCTTAAGATGATTTTGGAGTGCTAGGTGTTTTCATGTTCCAGATAAATGATTGTAGTTTTTGTTCTATTCTCTTAAAGAAGCTTGGTGGAACTTTGATGGGTATTGCATTAAATTTGTATATGGCTCTGGGGAGAATATTTATTTTGATGATATTTATTCTTCCAATCCATGAGCATGGGATATCTTTCCATTTCTTGGTATCATTTCTATTTCCTTGAGTAGCGACTCATAGTTTTCAGCATACAAGTCTTTCACTTCTTTGGTCAACTTTATTCCTAGGTATTTGATTGATTTTGCTGAAATAGTAAATGGAAGTGATTTATGGATGTCTTCTTCTTCAGTTTTAGTGTTTGCATAAAGAAATGCCACTGATTTTTGTACATTGATTTTGTACCCTGATACCTTGCTATATTGCCTAATAACTTCCAGTAATTTTCTGCTGGATTCTTTAGGTTTTTCTATGTATACTATCATATCATTTGCAAATAGTGAGAGCTTGACTTCTTCCCTTCCAATCTGTATTCCTTTGATTCATTTCTCTTGCCTGATTGCTATGGCAAGAACTTCCAGTACTATGATGAAGAGTAACGGTGACAGTGGACAGCCCTGTCTAGTCCCCTATCTGTGGAGGAATGCTTTCAGCTTCTGTCCATTGAGTATGATGGTAGCTGTAGGTTTGCTATATATAGACTGCACTATCTTCAGGAATTTCCCATCTATTCCCATTTTTTGTAGAGTTTTGAGCGTGAATGGGTGTTGGATTTTGTCAAAGGCTTTCTCTGCATCTATTGAGATAATCATGTGGTTTTTGGCTTTGATTTTATTGATGTGATGAATGACATTGATTGACTTACGGATGTTGAACCAGCCTTGCATTCCTGGGATGAATCCCACTTGGTCATGATGAACAATCTTTTTGATGTGTTGCCGTATCCGGTTGGCCAAGATCTTGTTTAATATTTTGGCATCTATGTTCATCAGAGATATTGGTCTGTAGTTTTCCTTTTTTGTTCTGTCCCTATCAGCTTTTGGTATCAGGGTGATGTTGGCTTCATAAAAGGTGGAAGAGAGTATTCCTGTTTCTTCAATCTTATGGAATAGCTTAAGAAGTATGGGTATTAACTGTTTCCTGAAAGTTTTGTAGAATTCATTTGTGAAGCCATCTGGTCCAGGACTTTTGTTGTTGTGGAGATTCTTAATAACGGTTTCAATTTCTTTGTCTGTGATTGGTGCATTTAGATTTTGTAGTTCTTCTTGGTTCAGTTTTGGAAGTGCATAGGTTTCTAGGAATTGTTCCATTTCTTCCAGATTCTCTAGCTTAGTGGCATATAGTTCTTTATAGAAGTTTCGCAGGATTCTCTGGATTTCTGTGGTGTCAGTTGTGATATCTCCTCCATCGTTTACAATTCTATTAATTTGAGTCTTCTCTCTTTTTTTTTGTTTGGTGAGTCTGGCTAGGGATGTGTCAATTTTGTTTAATCTTTCAAAGAACCAACATTTGACTTCATTGATCTTTTGTATGGTTCTTTTATTTTCGATTTTGTTTATTTCTGCTCTAACTTTAGTGATTTCTGCCCTTCTGGATGCTTTAGAGTTCCTTTGTTCCTCGTCCTCTAAGTCCTTGAGGTGTGCAGTAAGGTCATTCATTTGAGCTTCTTCTTGGTGTTTAATATGTGATTGTATGGCTATAAGTTTCCCTCTCAGTACTGCTTTATCTGTGTCCCAAATATTTTGATAGGTTGTGTCTTCATTTCTTTTGTTTCAGGAACATTTGAATTTCCTGCTTGAGTAAATATCTGACCCAGTGGTTTTTAAGGAGTATGCTGTTTAGTTTCCAAATTCTGTGACTTTATAAATTGTTTGTTTGTTGTTAAATGCTAGTTTTACTCCACTGTGGTCTGAGAAGATACTTGGGATGATTTTAATGTTCTTGAATTCATTGATGCTGTCTTTGTGTCCTAACATGTGGTCTATCCTTGAGTATGTGTTATATGGATTTGAAAGGAAGGTGTATTCAGTTTTTTGGGGTGAAGGACTCTGAAAATGTCCAAGAGGTCTAGTCTGTCAATCTCTTCATTCAATTCTCTTGTATCTTTGTTGGTTCTCTGCTTTGTTGATCTGTCTAAGTGTGAGAGTGGGGTATTGAAGTCTCCCAGTATTATTGTATTACTATTGATGTATTTTTGAAATTCTTTCAGTAAGTGCTTGACGTATTTAGATGGTCCCTCATTGGATGCATAGAAGTTAATGATTGTTAAGTCTTCTTGGCTGATTGATCCTCTAATCATTATGTAATGTCATTGCCTATCTTTTATTACTGTATTTAATTTAAAATCTATCGTGTCTGAGATGAGAATGGCTGTTCCTGCCCTTTTTTGTGGTCCGTTAGCCTGTATGATAGTTTTCCATCCTTTCACTTTAAGTCTGTGTTTATCTTGTTGTGACAGATGGGATTCTTGCAAGCAGCATATGGTTGGATTATGTTTTCTGATCCATCCCCCAACTCTGTGCCTTTTGATGGGTGAGTTTAAGGCATTGACATTTATTGATATTATGGATTTAGTGTATTGTAGTGCCATTGTTCAAAAAAAAAATTTTTTTTTTGCTCTGATATATTGCCAGTATTGTAGTGATGTTCTTGTTTATAAGAGGTCTTTTAGAACCTCTTTCAGGGCCGGTTTGGTGATGGTTGCCTCTTTTAACTGTTGTTTGTCTAAGAAGGTTTTGATCCCTCCATCTAGTTTGAATGAAATTCTAGCAGGATATATTATCCTTGGTTGAAACCCTTTTTCATTCAGGGATCGATAGATATCTTGCCATTCTCTTCTGGTTTTTAGAGTTTGAGTGGAGAAGTCTGCAGATAATCTTATGGGTTTTCCCTTGTATGTGACTTTTTGTTTCTCTCTTGCAGCCTTTAGGATCCTTTCTTTATCCTTACTTCTTCTTATTGTGACTATGTGTCTTGGTGTCTTCAGGTCTGGGTTGATTCTGTTTGGTACTCTCTGGGCCTCTTGAATCTTGATGTCCTTTCTTTTATTTGGGTCTGAGAAGTTTTCTTCTATTATTTCCTCTAGAATGTTTGGTTCCCCTTCCTCTCTTTCTTCCTCTGGCAGGCCAATTATGCGAATGTTACTTCTTTTGAGATCATCCCATATGTCTCTGTTGTTGTTTTCAGTGTCTCTCAATCTCTTTTTAAGCTCTTTCACCTCTTTCTTCGTTTTCTGTAACTCATCCTCTGTCTGACTAATTTTGTTTTCTGCTTCTGTTAGTCTGCTTTCCCTTGCCTCAGCTTCTTTCTTCATTACAGCTATTTCAGCTTTCAGTTCTCTAATTGCCTCAAGATAATCAGTATTTTCCTTGGGGGTCTCAACCGTTGTTTCCCTAATACTGCCATTCCTTTCCTCCAATGTTGTTTTCATTTCTGTGATTAATAAGTTTATTATTGCTTGCATACTTTTCTTATGGTTACTTCTGGCTGATTTGTAGTTTCTTCTGGGCTCTTGTCATTCATTGGAGTAGCAGTTTTATTTGTTTTTGATCTACCCATTTTTTTGATTTATGTGGTTTTTTTTAATGCTCTGTTGTTCCTCAGCTGTTGTGTGTTGAGTACAAGCATCACTTTACTAAATACCTTTATGACAATTGCACTCACCAACCTCCGGAATTACAGTAGCAACTGAAGCAAGTATTGAAGCAGTTTAATCACTACCAGCTAGCCAAACAATTTCTCCAGTCCGTGAAAGAATAGTAACCAAATCACAGTGAAGAAGAAAGAGAAAAGAAAGAAGGGATAGCAAGAATAGACAGTTATGTAAATCTACTATCCACTGTATATTCTAGGGGTAACAAGAGGGGAAAGGGAACTAGAGCAGAGATACACACATAGAGAGTCCACTCTGAGTCATATTTCTTCCCCAAAATAATTCACAAATTCAGAAAGGCAAAGAAGAAGGAAGGAAGAAGTGTATGACAAGATATAAAAAAAAAGAAAAAGAAAAAAGAGACAAGTGAGAGAAAAGGTAAAAGATAAGAAAAAGAGCTGCAATTAAAGAGCAGTGAAAGGAAAGGTATTTTTTATTACTTTATTTTTAATTTAATTTAATTTTTTTTAATTAGCTAGGAGGAGGAGGGAGGGGAGAGTCTGTAGAGGAGGTAGGAGTAAGGAGATAAGTTCCTCCCACAATAGATAAGATGCCCACTACCCTAGCAATGCTTTCATTACCCTAAGAGTTAATTCTGATCAACCTAAAGGGGGGGGGGAAGATATATGTCTTTATATAATATTAATAATAAAATAGAGCAGGAAAAAAAAAACCCTGTCCCAGATTACCTCAAACCTCGTGATCAGAGGCAGCTGATTGTTGAGAATGAGAAAAAAAAAAAACAAAAAAACCTCAGGACAGGACAAGGATAGCTGAAATAGACAGTTATGCAAATCTACTATCCACTGTATATTCTAGGGGTGGCTAAAGGAGGAAGGGAAGTTGAGCAGAGACACTTGCAGTGTGAGTCCACACTGAGTCAGAATTCTTCCCCAAAATAATTCCCAAATGTGTATCAGTGAATTCAAAAAAGCACACTGTTTGGTGGTGTGAGGGCTGGGGCCTGTGGCTTTGGAAGCTGTAGGATTAAGGAAGAAAGGATGACAAGAATGAGAAAAAGAATAAAAAAAGAAAGAGAAAAAAGAAAAAGATAAGAAAAAGAACAGTCATAAAAGAGTGGTGAAAGGAAAGAGTTTTATTTATTTACTTATTTATTTTTAATTATTTAATTAGCTATGTGGGGTGAGGTGGGGGGGGTTTGGCTACTTAGAAAGAAAAAAGGCCAGAGGTTTCAGAAGGGTATAGACTTAGAATGAATGATACTCCCTGGTGGGACAGGAATTTGGTAAAGACAGAAGCTCAGCAGGGGAGCCTGCTAGGAGCTGGTCCCCAGGGACTGGTTATGGGGGGGGAAAGGGGGAGGCGGTGTGCTTAATAATTAAAAGGAAAAAAATTTTTTGTTCCCTTTTTTTCTACTCTGTTTCTTAACCCAAATTAAGTTATAGTCACCTCCTTGGTGTCACCGCTAGGACCCCTTATTGACTGGCCTACTAAAGGCAGAAAATCCTACCGTTTCCAGAAGATTTGGTCAGAGCTCAAGCCACTAGCAGCTTCTCAGTCCGCCATCTTCCAGGAACCTCCCCATCTGATTCTTTATGATGCCCTATTCCCTGTGCTTCTCTTCATACCAGTTGCATAATCATGTGTTCTGGTTTTAGCAGAGGACCATAAAGTCAAAATAAATCTGCTAGAAGTCATAACATTTAAACAACTTAATGCTGAGATCATTTTATACCCTTAACAGGTTATAATAATCATGTAGACCATACAGGCAAACTTTTTGAGCAGAGCTTTTTCTCTGTGATACCATATGGTAAATCCATGACACCTTAAGCCAGTAGGGAAGCTGAGGAGAACAGCTACTGTCTTATGAAGCCATGACTACCAGGTGGGCATCGTCCAGGTGACCTTCACCACAATACTAACTCAGTCATCCTTTTGCAGGCTTAGCTTATGGTATACTTCCTCAGATAAGCAAGCAAACAAGCACAGGAATAAAGCTGTGCTCACATTTATTCACAAGTGGGCAAATTACCTTATTAGTATACTCAGAGGAGAACATCTTATGCTAGTGACAGACTCTTGGGAATGATCCATATTTTTTTTTATCTTATATTGAGTCATTGCTCAGTAAGTACATTATTAAAAATTTTTAATTTAGTCTGGAATTTTTCTAAGTGAATTGTATGGAAAAGTTTTAAAAATACTACTCACACCTATTTTGACAAAGCCTTGATGTGGGGAATTGTATATTCACCTTGTTCCTACAGCTATTATTTTTGTGAATTCAGTTTCACTTTCTATATGAATTTCAAATAGAGTAGGCCACTGTGCAGCCTTGTGGGAAACATGGACATTAAAACTCTAGATTGTTAGCTGGATATTTACTGTTTTCTCTGTGTATGTAGGGACAGGGTCTCTCAACACTGTCACTATTGCAATATTGGCTCAAGTAATTCTTTGTCCTTGTGTCTGTCCTCTACACTGTAGGATATTTAGCAGCACCCTTGGCCTTTTTCCCAGTCTCTACAACAATCAGCATGAAAAATATTTTCAGACATTGCCAAATGTCTCATGATGGACAGAAATCATCCCAGTTAGTTAGGAATATTGGTAGATGTTTAAAATTTTTTCATCTTCTGTTTCCAAAAAGGGAAGACTTTCAGAGAAAAAAAAAATCATAGTACAATCATCACAATCCAGCATTGACCCTCAAAGCAACTCTATAAAGAAAAGAAATTATAGAAGCCAGACCGTCCTCCTTCTGCACCCTATAATGTCCCTGGGTCCATATTCCCAGAGAAATAAAGAATAGGGAAGCTATCAGGGGAGGGGATGGGACACAGAGTTCTGATGGTGGGAATTGTGTGGAGTTGTATCCCTCTTATCCTATGGTTTTGTCAATATTTCCTTTTTATAAATAAAAAAGGAAACAAAAAAAGGTAGTCAATTCATAGTGCCAGTGCTGACACCAAGCCCCAGCCATAAGAACCCTGGTGGCAATTAAAAATAATCAATAAATAAGTCTCTACCTCTAAAAAAAAAGAACTTTAAACCACAGAGTAATTTCACAATTGTATAGTTATATTTTCCTGAAAGACTCACATATCCCTCTAGAAAAGAGGTGAAAGTGATGGATAGTAGAAGGGAGAGTAGAAAGACATATCAAGAACAGAAATGCAGTGCCTACCAGCAATCATTATTGTTACTAGAACAGACCCAGCAGAATAAGGAAGACGCATTTGCCTTTTAAGCTCCTATGTTAAAGACCAAATACTAAACTACCTACAAAGATTCAACTATGAGGTAAAAAGGGGGAATAATCTGAAAACTGGGTAAGACCAATCTGGCCTCTCCCTTCTCCAATAGAGAACCAGCTGAATCTGAGTGTGGTTACAGTTAGAAATAAATGATTGCTCACATGTATGGATGAGACCAAAAATCCTGTTGAGTACACAGAATTAAGAACTCTGAAACATTAATATCAGTGGAAGTCTGGAGAAGACAAGTTACAAGGTGTTAACTGGCCATTTCTCAGGATCCATTTTGGCTTACCATTCTTGATTAACTTCCCTCCAAGCTATAGCATATAAACAAGAGAGTCTACCAGTATAGCCAATGCACCACCTGCATGTAAATGACAGAGGCCAGCCTAGATGCATAAATAGAGAAAAGTGGTAAGCCATCTATATAAAAGTATTATGGGATCTGTTAGAAAAAAATTAGTCCTGGGGGATTAAATTCACAGACACAAAACTAGAATACTTAACAGAGGAATAACTTAGAAAATTCACCATAAAGTTATTTAAAGAAATCAGAGATTCTGGGGGCTGGAAAGTAGTACATAGTATGATGCAAAAGGACCCATACAAGGATCTGGGCTTGAGCCTCTGGCTCCCCACCTTCAAGGGGTATCCCTTCACAAGTGGTGAAGCGGGTCTGCAAATAAAAAGAGTTAAGTAGAGGATGGAAAGGGAAAATAAGGAGAGATAGACCACCAAGGACCTGACAAGCCATGTGGATAGCAAGAAATCAATGAAAGGTTTTTAGCAGTGGATTTGCATTTTAGCTCACTCTCGTTTTGAAGAGCACAGACTGAAATTCAGTCAGAAAATCAAAGGACTAGAATTGAGAGGGTAAAAATAATGTCAGAAAAGAAACAGCATCGGGAAAGATTCCGAATAAATTTGACAGAGGTGTTGAGGTATTTGGGGAAAGAAAAAGTACAACTTGAGTGACTAGGGCAATATATTCCATAATACTGTAGTAATTTATATAGTTCCTATTATGTTCTGGGTATGCCATATTACCTTCACAGCATTTGGAATTTTGTGGTAGAGACAAAAATTACAAAATTAATTGCCGTAGAAGAAGATAAATGTATAATTTGGCAGCTACATGTTGGGGCTCATTTCAAGGTTAAGTATCTTGGTTAGAGTGGCCAAGGAAGTATTTTTTGGAGTGATTTAGCACATTTCTATAGCAGGAGTAGTTAACTCTGAGGTATTAGCTTTGCTAAAGGTTGCATGGATGCATTTGGAATGATAATATTCCAAGCAGAAGGGATATATATATATATATATATATATATATATATATATATAAAATATTCTTAATGTTATTCTTTTTTTTAAAGGAATGTGATCTGTCCTGTCATAATTTACAAATTCATTTGATAATGAACCCTTTTTTCATGGAGCTGTCCTATGAAATAATCTACAAAAATAAGCATGATTTATTTCACACATATGCTTTTGAAAATAAATTATTGAAAACTAGGCAATCCCTCTGGAAACTGCTTTAACACTGATGCTGTCAAGGCCTTCATTGAAGGAATAAACAAAACTGACTGGCCTAGTGGGCAAGCTCTTTCCATACATAATTGAATAGTTCGAGGTTGTACAGCAAACACAGCGTTGCCTTTCATCTGAATATGTAATCTGATGATTTGTAAAACCTTCTTAATGGGTATAGCAAACTATTATGCCTGGGTGGGAGCCTTTTAACTAACTTAAACAGCTGTTTAAACTTTCATAAGCAAAGTAATTATTAAATCTTTCATGAACATATTGGTTGGAACATTTGTTCACAACATAACCTTGAGTTGGAAAGTTTCAGGGATGGGGTTATAGAGATTTAAGTTGGCAAATGTCATTCTTTTTTTTTTTTTTTTTACTTTCTTATTATAAACTATTTTATGACTGAGAACCAGCCAACCTAAGACATGGGAGGAAAAATATATGTGCGGCAAGCATGAGACATTTCATTGTTTATTTTTCAAATTTCTGCAATGTGCTCATAGCTGTGCTTGCCTCTGGGCTCATAAAGACAGTGGATGAAAATAGATCCAGCTATACAGACTGTTTTAGATAGATAGTCACCCAAGTAGGCAAGCCAACTCTTGTAGAGGACTCTCTTCTGGATTCCATAAGTCTTCTTAGTATGAACCATTAAACGAATGAACATACTCCCATTTGGAGGACTTGCCATTCATTGTAAGAAGTGTTCTAGAGTTTTCTGGCAGTATCTCCTTTAATTTTCGTTGTGATCTCGTCTGATTCGCAATGCTGTTATCCTCATGTTACAGATGAAGAAACTGAGACCTAAAGAGACACAGAGTTCACAAAACTTCTCTGTGCAGAACTAGTTGTCAAATTCAGCTGTGTACTACAACAGATTAGCAAACCAGTGTCTGTTACTTCTTGGTCCATACCCCCCACCCCTAATTAAAACATGAAATAATAGAAGAGGAACAAAAAAGAAGAAGAAGAAGAAGAAGAAGAAGAAGAAGAAGAGGAAGAAGAGGAAGAAGAGGAAGAAGAAGAAGGAGGAGGAGGAGGAGGAGGAGGAGGAGGAGGAGCATGGAGGATATTCTAGGAAGAGAAGAGAGATGATAAACAGACCGTAAAGTGAGGACTGAATAATGAGCAGGCAATAAGTGGTAAATGTCAAAATCTGCAGCATTGATGCAGAGATCACCATACTACTTGCTGCCCAGCTCAGTGTTAATTTATCAGTCAGCACTCTACATCTTGAAGTGTACTTTTACTTGTACATTACATGTAACTTGAACAACAGAGGTGATTATTTAAATTCTCACTTCAAAAATAACTGAACTGAGATTCAGAAGAATATTAGACAGAGAGGTTCAGAAATTGAGACTCAGGTTCAACTCTTTTATAGCTCACTGTGGTCACTGTTCTGAACTTTGTAGCTTTATATAGAATAAAATCAATATTTTAAGGATACCATGAGAAACAACCCCCCAAAGTGAAATTGTTTAGAAAAAATTCTTATAATATGATAAAATAAAGCAATTCTTGTGGTTTTAAAGCATGCCCACAAATTCTTTGATCTCCTTTGAAAAGATAGAGCCTAGTTACTTTATCCTGCCTGTAGGTAATACTTAGTGATTTACTTCTGGTAAGTAGAACATGGCAGAAATAGTGGTGCATGATGTTTGTTGTTGATTAGAACACAAAAAAGCATTGGGGCTTCCTTTCACTTTCTCTTGGCTCATTCACTGTGGGAAAAGCTAGATGGCATTTTGTAAAGCCACTCAAACAGCCCATGTAGAGAGAGCCACACAGGGAGATATTGAAGCTTTTTGCTTTCAGCCAGCATGTGACTTCAGATGATTTCATCCCTGGCCTAGCTTTTGACACTAACTCAAGCCAGAACCTCCCACCTAGGCCACTCCTAAATTCTTGATTCACAAAAAAATGGTGTAAGGTAATAATTCTTTATTATTTTTACCTTTTGTTATTTAACTTTTTTTTTTATTGGGGAAGTGTTGCTTTATAAGTCAGTTGTTGTCTGAAGGGCGCAAGTATATAAAAAAATAAAAATAAAATCCACATGCTTTGGATAGTAAAAATGACCAATTTGTTAGGTTCTTTGAAGCTGCTGTAGTGGTTTGATGTTCAGGTGTTAGGTCTGATAAATAAAACTACAGAACACTGAGAATAGGTGAAAGAACGCAAGACCTAAAAACAGTTACCCTGTGTCGGTCAGCTTCTGTCATAAGTCTGTTCCCAGCTATCAACTTCCCAAGCATGCGCCTCCCAAGCAAACAGCTTGCCAGGACAGTAGTTTCCAAAAGATATGTTTTCTCAAATCACCACTTTTTAATTTTTTATTGGGGGGAATGAATGGTTTTTAGTAAATAGTAAATACAGTTGTTACAGGTGTAAAATTCTATTTTCTGCAAGACATTCCAGTCCCCACCTAGGTCCTCTTCGAATATCATAAGAAAAGATCTAAAAGCCCTCCCCAACCCCCAGAGACTTTTACTTTGCTGCAATACACCAACCCCAGACTAATTTCTGCTTTATCTCCCCCCTTTCTGTTTTTATTTATAGACTTCTCTCTGTGAGTGAGATGATCCAATAGTCATCCTTCTATTTCTGGCTTATCTCACTTAACATGATTCCTTCAAGTTCTATCCAAGATGAGGTGAAGACAGTGAATTTTTCTTCTTAGTAGCTGAGTAGTATCCCATTGTATACCTTAACTTTCTCAGCCATTCATCTGTTGTTGTACATCTACTTTGCTTCCAGTTTGGGGCTACTACAAATAAACCAATTGGACTACATCAAATTAAAATGCTTCTGCACAGAAGAAGAACCCACCACCCCAAGAGATTCCTTACACAATTAGAAAAGATCTTTATATACCATATATAAGACAAAAGGCTAATAATCAAAAAATATAAAAAGGTCACCAAACTCAGCAGCAACAACAAGCAAAAAAATGACCCCATCCAAAAGTAGGGAGAGGAAAATTTGCCAAAGAAGAGACCCAAAAGGACAACAAACGAAAAAATGTTCCACGTCATTCTTCTTCTTCTAACATTTGCCCTTCTTCCGTAGCCAGTCAACAACGTCAGGTTGAGCCTGATGTAAAGTTTCGAGACCTCCTTTGAATCTGGAGAGGTGGCAGTCGTTGACTATGTGGGTCATAGTCTGTCTGGAGCCGCAGGGGCAGTTTGGGTCGTCTCTGGCTCCCCAGCGATGGAACATAGCGGCGCACCGGCCATGGCCTGTTCGATAGCGACTGAGGGCCCAATCATAACGTGCTAGGTCAAAGCCGGGTTGACGCTTGCAGGGGTGATGAGGTGTTTGTTCTTTACCTCAGCTGACTGCCAACTCTGTTTCCAAGAGACTGGAACAGAGAAGTTCAGTGTAGGCAAATTTCAGACAAATTTCAGACAAATGCAAATAAAGACATTGAGATACCACTTCACTCCTGTTAGAATGTCATACATCAGGAAGTATAGCAAAAGCAAATGTTGGAGAAGTTATATGGGCAAAGGAACTTCCTGCACTACAGGTGGGAATGTAAATTAGTCTAACCCCTGTGGAGAGCAGTCTGGAGAACTCTGAGAAGGCTAGAAATGGACCTACACTATAACCCTGCAATCCTTTCCTAGGGATATATCCTAAGGAATCAGACCCACCCATCCAAAAAGATCTGCATATACCTGTGTTCACAAATCACCTTTTAAGTTACTTCTAGATCTTGTATTATTAGTCTTCATTTCACCTTGTTTTGTTTTGTTTTTCTTATCAGAGCACTGCTCAACTCTAGTTTATGGCGGTGTGCGGGACTGAACCTGGGACTTTGGATGTGGAGAGCTTGTTCGTAGGTTCTATTAGGGGAGTGTAGCTACATGCATACCCTCAAATGACTTGGGGAAGTCCTCCTCTTTGACTGAGCATGGAATTTTGGGAGGGACTCACATGGAGAGTGGTGAGGGAGGAAGGGAACACCCACCCAGTCAGCCAGATCACCCAAATCAACCCCGCAGATCAATAGGGTGACAGATGTTGCAGACTGATCATCCTCATGTCACCCTGAACCTGGAACTTTGGAGCCTTGGGCATGAGAGTCTCTTTGCATAATCCTTATGCTAGCTCTCTCATCCCACCTCACATATTCCCAACATACAAGTCTACCTTTCCACAAAATATGCCCCGGCACACTTCACCATCAAAGTTCCATCTCCTTTCACCTCAGGACACTTCTCCTAAACCCTTTCTCATGCTTTTTATCCATTAGTCATTAGTTGAAGACATAGACCAAGAGTTTACTCATATTTCACCCTGTTTTCATTCCTTGCTTTATTTCTTAAATGCCACATGTGAGTGAGACTTTCTGGTATTTGTCATTCTCCTTCTGACTTATTTTACTTAGCCTGATTCCTTCCAATTCCACCCATGTTGTAGCAAAAGATTTTTTTTCTTTTTACAGCTGAATAATATGTATTAAGATATTAAATTTTAGAGTAAAGTAATACAGCCTTTATGTAATACAAGAGACACAGGAAGGAAGTACTGTGTCTGAGTTGTCAGGAAAACTGACTACTAAGGATGAGAAAGATGAATAACAATTTATAGATGGATAAAGAATTCATTGAGATTTTTTTTTTAATTTCCTGGGTCACACATACATGCAATTTCACTGTGTTGGGTAACATTGTCATTTAGGTACAAGCATAGACAGACATACAGGGAGAGATGTCAGAGCACTGAAGTTTCCTCTACTCCCCATGTTCCATGTTGTGTATTGGGGCTCATGCCTGGGCTGTCCATATGTCATTGCAGACAACCTATTGAGTGAGCTGTTTCTACACACACACACACACACACACACACACACACACACACACACACACAGAGTAGATACTGTTTCTTCACAAAGAAAAAAGTGTGCACAGAAAGTGTAGATGTGTCCCGCAACAAGGTCCATGTTGTTTTATTCATTTACTTTTAAATCACTATTTTCTTCCTTTTCTTCCTTCCTTTCTTTCTTTCTTTCTTTCTTTCTTTCTTTCTTTCTTTCTTTCTTTCTTTCTTTCTTTCTTTCTTTCCCTCCAGGGTTATCACTGGGGCTCAGTGTCTGCACTACGAAACTACGAATCCACTGCTCCTGAAGGCCATTTTTCCCCCTTTTGTTGACCTTTGTTGTTTATCATTGTTGTTGGATAGGACAGAGAGAAATGGAGAGAGAAGGTGAAAACAGAGGTGGAGAGAAAGACACCTGCAGACCTGCTTCACCACTTGTGAAAGGACCCTCCCCCCACAAAAGGGGAGCCAGGGGCTCGAACCAGGATCCTTAAACCAGTCCTTGAGCCATGTGTACTTAACCCGCTGCGCTACTGCCCGGGCCTCTTATTTATTTATTTATATCTTTACTTTTATATCATTATTTGTCAGCTAGATGGTGAAAGGTAAGAGGGAGAGACACACACAGAGAAGAAACCCCACAGCACTGCTACACCATTTGTGAATTTTCCACTTTGAATGGTCCTTCCCTATAATGCATTTAGGCTCAAATCCAGATTCTTGCATTGGGTAAAGCATGTGTTCTACTGGGTGAGCCATCTCCTGGTCCAGCAAGGGGAATTTTAGGAACTTCAACTAAAAGATGTGGCAAAGACTCACATATCAGAGATCAATAGCATTTGGGGTATGAGAATATCACTAAGAATTTACCATATTATATAATGCAGCAACTTATGTTCCTAACAGTAATTGAGTCTATACAAATTTAAGCTTCCCTTTAGCTACAAAGAAAATGGGAAAGCAATGAAAACACTGTTAGAAATATGTACTTTGGAAATTAAAACAAACGAGAAAAAGCATGATCTAAATTCTTAGGGAAGGAGAGTCCAAACTGCCGCCTCTTTGTGTTGTTACTTTATAAAACTGTCTAGGGTTTTGTTTTGAAAACTTGAAGTTTAAATGCAGGGCCAAGAAATAGCTTATGAAGAACACCTGGACCTTCCCCAGGATTTCACTGGAGTCCTGCGACAATAATCAGGTAGAAATTAACATTTTATAACCAGTTATGTGTTTTGCTTGGCATTGAGCTAACCAACTAAAAATCTTAAAAAGAGAAATTGCTCAAATTGACTCATTATTCTATGCCATATCTCATTGAATGACTATTTATTGAGTGTTACCCATGTGTTACCCACTGTGACAGGATCATAAACCAAACCTTTATACTTGGGTTGCAAAAATTTCTTTGTATCCTGTCCCAGCCCCACTGTTTCCTAGAATTAATAGCAGCTTCTGGTGGAAAGACTTTATTTGTTGTTGTTGTTGTTAAATTGGGTTTTTAATATAAAATTAATACCTACTCATTCAAAAATAGAGGAAAATATAAAGAATTTTTATTCAGAAACACACTAACTCAGACATTTTCTTTTAACATCTTACTACATTGCCTTCTCTGTATATTCTTACATGAATATTTTCTATAGTTATTTGTACAGTTAAACTTATTCTTTTTTTATTATCAGGCAAAATAGACACTTTAGTTTCAGTTATTCTATCAAATAGACATTCTGAAACTTGATTCATCTGTTGTTGGGTGTTTTTAATATACATTTTTTTTCAGTAAAAATATTATTTTAAAATAAATTGCAGCTAAGAAAATTTAAAAATCTGTTTTGAACTATTTGTGTTTTTTTTCCTAAAATGGTGGTACTTTTGAATAATACTCAATGAAAAATTTTAGCAGGGGTTAATATGGTTTTTCTCTCTGCAAAAACAAAACAAAAAACCTGCCCTTGGAAAGTTTTAAGATGATTGTGTGGCCATCTGCCCTATGCATTGTCATAGTTACACTGTTAGTTAAATTAAACATGAATGATTAGGTGAAGAAAGTTATTAGTCAGTGCACATCCTAGACTCTTAATTTAAGGTTAAACTAACTTAATTTAATGGCATGTGTTTTTTAGCAGCAATTATGGCCAGTTAATGTGTGTTCTTCGTTAGTCATGCCTCATCTCTTTGCAAAATTACAATATTTCATTCCAAATTTATTCTGACCAGATTTATAAGTAGTACCCCCCATTTTCCCCTCAGTGTTTATATCAGAAGGGATTTGAGTTTGCAGTAGAAACCACCATTTATGTGTATAATTAGCCTCAGGGGGTGGGCCTGAATATGATGGTACAGGAACTAATGCCAATCAGGGTTCTGGGTGTCTTCCAGTCTTCATCCTTCAGTAATTACTGTGCAGACAGTAATAATACCACCACCCTTCTGTTCCCCACCTTCTGGGCTACATCTTTCTTTTTTATTTTATTTTATTTTATTTTATTTTATTTTATTTTATTTTTTGCCTCCAGAGTTATCACTGGGGCTCAGTGTTGGCACTATTATTGTTCCTGGAGGCCGTTTTTTTTTTTTTTTTACCTTTTTTTAAAACCATTTTTAGGACAGAGGGAATTAAGAGAGGAGGGGAAGACAGAGAGGGGGAGAAAAGAAAGACACCTGCAGACCAGCTTAACTGCTTGTGAAGTGCCCCCCACTTCAGGTGGGGAGCCTGGGGCTAGAACCAGGATCATCTGCTTGGTATTATGTGTGCTTAACCCAGTGTGCTACCGCCCACCTCCTACATTTTTTCCAATCTACCACCACTTAACTAGCATTTAAAAAAATTTTTTTTGTATTGTTGTAGTCATTATTATTGTTGTTATTGATGTTGTTAGATAGGACAGAGAGAAATGGAGAGAGAAGGGGAAGACAGAGAGAGGAAGAGAAAGATAGACACTTGCAGACCTGCTTCACCGCATGTGAAGCGACTCCCCTGCAGGTGGGGAGCCAGGACTCTAACTAGGATCCTTATGCTGGTTCTTGTGCTTCACACCATGTGCACTTAACCCGCTGTGCTACCACCCAACTCCCCTTAACTATATTATTCTTTGAGTGAGTGTCTATATACAACTATGCCATCATCACCTCTCTATTCTGAAAAAATGACATTACTTTTTGTAAGATAATAATCAATACTTATCTAAAACTAGTGCTTAATGTCTTATATCTACAAGACATTCTACTGGTTATGCATTTTCTCCACAGTAACCAGAAATTTCACAGTTTCATGTGGTTTATGTCACGGCCCCATTTCTTAGTTTTCCCCATATTTATCTTTTATTTCTACACCTATCTCTTTTTTGTTTGTTTATTCACTGATTTGGTTGGCTTATTCAATAACGTTAATTTATCTAATAAAGATTTATGGAGGCCAGATGGTGGTGCACCTAGTTAATTGCACATGGTACAGTGCGCAAGGATTCAAGTTCAAGACCCTGCTCCCCACCTGCAGGTGGAAAGCTTCACAAGTGGTGAAGCAGGGCTACAGGTCTCTCTCTCTCTCTCTGTCATCCTCTACCCTCTAAATTTCTGTCTGTCTCTATCAAATAAATAAATAAATATTAAAAATAAATAAAAGTTAAAAAAAAGATTTATGCATACCAGTTACAAACCAAATCTGTTCAAGGACTAGTTCAAATGTTTTTTGTTTTTGTTTTTTACCTATAAACATTTCTAACTACTTCAGTCAGAATTCTCATGAGCCTACTGTATGCTTCTCTGTAGTCACAAATATAGACAACAATCACTTCTGTTGTATATAATTGACATGCAAAAGTTTTTTAAATTAAATGATAAATTGAGGGGCCAGGTGGTGGCACACCTGGTTAAGTGCATGTATTACCATCTACACAGGTTCAAGCTCCCAGTTCCCACTTGCAGGAATAAAGCTTTACAAGTGGTGAAGTAGTGCTGCAGGTGTCTCTGTCTCTCGCTCCCTTTCTTTTTAAAAATTTTAAAAAATATTTATTTTCCCTTTTGTTGCCCTTGTTTTATTGTTGTAGTTATTATTGTTGTTGTTATTGATGCCGTCGTTATTGGATAGGACGGAGAGAAATGGAGAGAGGAGGGGAAGACAGAGAGGGGGAGAGAAAGATAGACACCTGCAGACCTGCTTCACCGCCTGTGAAGCGACTCCCTTGCAGGTGGGGAGCCAGGGGCTCAAACCGGGATCCTTAAGCTGGTCTTTGCACTTTGTGCCACGTGCGCTTAACCTGCTGCGCTACCGCCGGACTTCGCTCTCTCTCCCTTTCAACCTTCCCTCCTTTTCAACTTTTCTTTGTTTTGTTAAGTAAAATAAATAAAACTTAAATGTACATATGTATATATAAAAAAGTAAGTGACATGAAGAAATGAATGAATAAAGGGAAAGTTATGCCGCTCCTACCAGGCAAAATTAATGAAAAAAAAAATTAAATGGTTAAACTGAATAGAAACTCATGATTGTTATGGCTTTTGAATCTATCGATTTCTTGCAACACAGTTTTTATACTAAAACATCCTAACAGAGAATAGAATCTATGGAACTCCCAGTTTAGGATTTGTAGATTAATGTTCTTTTCCAGTATGTACCATATTCCACACTACCCCTGATGAAATTTGAAGTCAAAATCAACACTATACTCTGTCATTGCACCTTATTATCAGACAAGTGTTATTTTTAATTATCTTTATTTATTTATTGTATAGAGACAGATAGAAATTGAGAGGGAAGGGGGTGGTAGAGAAGGGAGAGAGACAGAGAGACACCTGCAGCCCTGCTTCACCACTCACAAAGTTTTCACCCTGCAGGTGGGGACCAGGGGCTTGAACCCAGGTCCTTGCGCATTGCGACGTGTGAGCTCAACCAGGTGCACCACCACCTGGCCCCCAGACGAGTGTTTAAGGACCTCATTGAATAGGAAAAATTTTGCTTTCAGAGTGCCAGTAAGCTATTTCTAGCATTCAGAAAGGCAAATATAGTATATGCTTTGCTCACTAATAAGCATTGCTTATTAAATAATTTTGAAAAGTTACTATTTTTAATAAGTTTTAGGGACTTTGATTGGTTCCCAACACAAGTGAGCCACTAAAACAATAATCATAACCATCTGCTTATGTTTACCATGAGTTAGGGCTCTTCTTATCCAGTTTCTCATTTAATCTCCTAAGCAAGTCTGTGAATAAGGTGCCTATATTTTCCTCATTTTACAGATTGAGAACTGGAACTTTAAAGATATTAGGCAACTCGTCAGTGCTCACAGGACTGCAATTGCCAGCAGTGGGCAAATATAATCTTAATTATTCATTTTCTGAAGTCCGTAACTCTATCCTCACTGTTCTGTAGTTGCTCCAGAGGTTAAAAAAAAAAAATTGTGTGGCCTTAGTCATTGAGACTATAAATTACAGATCCTCGCTGTTTCCTTAAATGAATTTTGCTTCCAGAAGAGTTTCTGTATTAAGTATATGAAAGACAAATAAATTATGGAGTTTGTTTGTTTATTAGTCAGGAAACTACTGAAACCACAGAACCTCAAAAAGAATTAAGCTGTCTCCATTGCTTAAAAGTTCCCTTTTAATTTGTTGATCATTCTGAAGTGGGGTATATGTTAGCTGGAAAGGATCACTCTTTCAAAATCTGAAGCTAATTTGAATTGTTTCCTTAAGTTTGGTGCAGTGTCAGTGACAACAGCTCACTCCAATAGTATACTGTTTTTCCATCTGTGTGACCCAGGTGCAAGCCTAGCCCCCACTACACTGACGGAAGTGTTTTAAATTTTTCCAGGATCAATTAATTTGACCTCTTCACCGGTGTTTTCTTCCTAGTAGGCTGCTAACTCCTACTGAGAACTGGAATCTTGAGTAGTAACATATAGGTACAGAGGATGCGGGGTATAGGTCATTCATGGTTATTCTTTGCATAGGTCATCATCTCTGAACTTCCATTGTGTCTGCTGTTAAAATGAATTCATATGCCTCATGAGTTGTTTGGGGATTCAGCTAGAACTTTCGTATAGAGTTATTTTATTAATAATTATTGTCACTCTTTGAGACTAGTAGTAATCATGGGGACAATCTTTGTATTCTTCATATAAAGAGAGTAGCAAAAGTAAACTCTATTGAGGAAGCAGAATTATTGATAGTAAATAAGATGATTTAACTATTTCAAGAATAAATTAGCAAAGAGTAATCATGTGACTAAATTGTAGACTGATGCACTGCTACTTTATTACAACATTGCTAATAAATTTCACAGTATTTTATTATTTTAAAAAGTCAGTAGTAGAGTACAAAAGACTCTTTGGCCTCATAGGAAAAGTGTATTGAAGTGGGTGTGAAGGAATTAAGAGAGGATGGTAGTTTATAAAGGAGTAATCACCCAGACATCCAAGCCCTCTTTCATAAATAGAGTTATAGTGAGCTTCTGGAATATTAATAACTATTCCACTGTAGGTGTGGAGAGCTTCAAAAGTAAAATGATATGTATAGTATTGGATTTTTATAGAGAGAGAATTATAAATGAGATGTCCAGAGGCATCTATGTTAAGGAAAGTTAGGATCAAGTCTTTGTATATTGCAGTCAGTGAAAGACTTGGCACAATGTGGGATGTAGTAGAAATGAAAAGATATTTCTGGATGAAGGGACAATGGTGTGAAATGATGAAAGATTTTTGATGAGGCATGTATCTTTGATCTTTAATATAGATGTCTAGAGAGACTCTTACAAGCCATATATGCAAATCTACTTAAAATATGATTTTGCACTGTATCATTTAAAGTTTAAACAAACACAGATTTATTATCAATTGTATAATAAATAGGTCATTTGAAGTTTGGAATACACATGTAAATGTGGTTGAAAATTTATCTTTTAGCATTAGCTGGACCCAAACACGGTATGGAAGTGGGAGCAAGCCAGTATGAGAGATGCAGGCTGATGGAGAAAGAGATTTTCTCTGTCATCTAGGGACATGGGCCAAGTCTTAGAATCAATGAAAGGTTAGGAATGAAAGAAATTTAATGTTCACACTTGAATTTTCTCTGACCTCAGACTTGTTTTACAGCTGTATGAAGTCCTTATGGATACATCCCAGTTCTCTGTATAACTCTCCCTAAGTGGAAAGTTTCATTTTAAAGTAAAGTCTTCATTTCTATAGTAAGCAGATAATCATCTGTTATTATTAGTTCTACCCATATAGAACAAATTCCAGTATCCCTTCCACGTAAAAGCTGATGGCATGCTCAGAAACAGCTTCCATAACTCTTCTGATTTGATCTCTACTGAACTCAACTTCTCTTCCACTTCTTCAAGGCTTCTTCAAGAAACATCTTCCTTTAGATAAAGACTTGTTAATCCATGTTCTGGTAAGATACTTGACAAACACATTCAAGTGTCATCCACTTCAAATACGGTTTCACTGATAGAGAATTACTCATAACATGTCCTGCTATGACCCATATTCCAGGCTAATGCATATGACAGCATAAAAGCCCAGTTATTTTGTCTTTGTGCATGGCAACTCTGACAAGCTAGTGGGGTTCTTGAACTGCCAGTGGTGTCAACTGAGGCAATAGGGTGGCATTTCAACTTAACTTCTTCTATCTCTTCTTGGGTTCTTACTGTTATTTAGTAAGATGTTCATCCCAAGTATGTAATCATTCAGATGCCATACTCTGATGCAGTTTGCTTTCTGGAGAGCCCAACCATGGTTTCAAGCCATTGCTATTTGTGTATGAAGTTCATCATTTTGGAAGTGCTTCTGAAGCAGGTAAATGCTTCTTCTTCTTCTAGCGTTTGCCCTTCTTCCATAGCCAGTCAACAGCGTCAGGTTGAAAGCTGTCAGGAGCTGCTTGTTGCTGGCTTTGAAAGTGACTGGGATCCATGTGGATTCAGTTGGCTAGGAAGGATCGTCAGTTTCCCCAATGAATGGGTACTCACGGGATGCATCACGAGAAGGTCGATCCAATGCATCCCAGGTAAATGCTTAAGGATAATATCACATATGGTCATTATTCATTTGATTTTGAAAGATGTTTTAAAATTAAATTTCATTCTTATGAATCCAAGTATAAAACTCATATACAGTAGAGGGTAAAGACATTTCAATGAAGCTGTATTAGTGCCCCCCCCACACACATCTTCTCCCCCAAGTCCTGAAAACAAATTCTGAGTCAAGTACTCAGATGACCGTAGTTTATTTTGGGGAACTTGTCCCAAGCACAGAAGTAGAAACAAAAGCAGAGGGAAAGCAAGCCCAAGGATTTATCATTGTCCTACTCACCGCTGTGGGCATCAAGGCTATATTTACACAGCAACCCTCCAAGAAGTCAGTAGTAGCTGGTCTGTCAGAGGACAAGATGAAAGAGAAGTTTGTTCACTGGCACTTTATCCCTACTGGTCAGGCATTACTCTGAAATGTTACTTTACTGGTATTTCCAGGTTTGGTCACATCTAGGAACACTGTCCACTTCCCAGGATGCAGGCTCAGAGAGCACTAGGCAGAACATGAGAGATACCAGGTGCATTGAAGCAGGACTGTTGGGTTACACTGTATAAAACTGGCTGCTTGCAGCAATGGGGAGAGTAAAAATGTGGGGTGAGAAGATATAAGACAAGTTTCACAAGGGGACCAAACCCATAGGTGAAGCCACTGCAAGGACACAGTCTTTTGGAATCTCTTCATAGCTACGTTTTCTGCAGGGTGTATTGTGTTCATTGAATTGTAGTTTCTCCTAACAAGTCCATAGCACTACTGCCCAACTTCTCTCTTTTGATCATCAAAGGGGAAGAGATGTTTTGATGAGTTGGAATTGGTAAAACGGTATGCTCACTCATAAACAAAATATTTATCTTGCATAGTTAGACTTAAAAATTGTAAACTGTTCCAAATATAAATGCAAGAAACTGCTATGTAAAGGTCGACATGCATTCTATGCTTTCTTATCTATACTGGACATTTACTGTCAAGCATTTTGACAACTATTATCTAAGCTTTCATTAAATGCTTTTCTGTTCTGTGTCCACTGCATATTGATTGTCTCTGAAGCTTGACTCTTGTCTGGTGTTTAGCTATGCATTGTTTTCTTGTTAAATTGGATTGAAGAATGAGAGACTTAGGGAGAAGCTGAAATCTAAATAAAAGCTCATCTTTCACAGTGTGGACTAAGGTTCTATTTCAGCATCATGTCTTACATAGGTAGTATTTTCTATTTTAAGAGTGAATTATCCACCAATGACTCAGCTCTGAAATGTTCGTTGTTGTTGTCTTAGTCATTTCATAGCCAGAGCTTTTCATTAGCAGCTCACTAGTAAATTCATCCTTGGGGTGCCAAGTGGCAGAGATAATGTGCTTTCTACAGAGGATTTGAGAGATCCTGTGGGACAGCCAGTTAGCTTTTTATTATTATTATTATTATTATTTACTTTGAGAAAGCTTTGAATCCTGAGACCTGCATGAGATTATCCTGGTTGTTCTTGCACTGCCTGACAAGACTTGTCAAACAATGTCATCTTGGGAATTTAACAGTAATAAGACTGAGCAGACCAGGAGTGAGAAGGTGGTGGCAAAAGAGGGAGAAAGAGCTATAGATCAAGACACAATAGCCAGATAAAGAAGACAAGTCAGTAAAGATCATGAGGACTGAGACTGGGCTAAAGGCATTGAAATTAATCTCATAATGGGGAAGCAAGTTGGGAGACTGAGTAGGAAGAATATATGAGACTCAAAGGAAATCAGATCCTAGGAAATCAGAACCTAGGAAATCAGATGTCAGACTATAAAATGATGTTTAGCAAAAGAAATAATTTGTGTGCTACCTGCCATGTGGAGACGTCATTTCATTCTCACAGCAAGTGTATGCAACTGGAGCTTTATTCTTATCAAATGTTGTCAATGGATGAGATCCTGGAGGCATGATATTGTCAGACAACTTGTCTGATGTTACTTTGCTCTTAAGTGACTGAGGCTGACTTCAAACCCAGGTTGTTTTTGTGGAGTCCACACTCTTCTAAATACTGTTGATTGCTTGCTATCTGCTTCTGATGCATGAACTGCTCATATATTGAACATTTATTTCATCTGTGTCCAAGATTGCTTCATAGTATGCATGGGGGGAGGAAGAGGATGCCATCAGTCATGCATTTTAATTGCTACTTTATTTTTTATTTATTTGTTATTAATAGTCTGTTACAAGATTATAAGAATACAATGTATAGTTCCACACCACACTCACGGCCAAATTTATGTATTCCCACCCTCCCACCTCCCAACTACCGTAGTTCTTATAAGTATTACAAATCATTTTCTTGTTTCAGTTTTGTTTGGATTCTTTGGGGGTGTGGAAGTCATGTAAGTCAACATATAAGCGAAGCCGTCTGGTAGTTGTCTTTTATCTCTTTACTTATTTTGCTAAGCCTAACCACCTCCAGTTCCAACTATTTTGTCCCAAAAAACACAATTATCATCTATTTTGAATACAGAATAGTATTTCATGGAATAAATGTCCCACAACTTTTTTAGTCAGTCATCCAATGATGAGCATTTAGGTTTCTTCCACTCTTTGGTGATTGTGAATAATGCTGCTATGAACACAGGCATACACATGTCCCTTCAAATTAGTGCTTGAGTGTCTACTGGATAAAGGACCAAGAGTGGTATTGCTGGATCATAAGGTAACTCCATTTGTATTTGTTTAAAGACTAGCCATACAGTCTTCCAAAGGGGCTATACCAGTTTGCACTACCACCAGCAGCATAGCAGAGTTCCCTTTTCTCCATAACCTCTCCAAACTCTGTCATTTCCTGATTTGTTGATGTAAGCTATTTTCTCAGATACAAGATGGTATCTCAGCATAGTTTTAATTTGTGTTTCTCTAATGATAAGGGAAGTGGGCCATTTCTCCGTGTGTCGGTGGGCCATGTGTATCTCTTCCTTAGACAATTGTCTATTTAGTTCTTTGGCCCACTTTGTTATTGGATCAGTTTTGCTTCTTTTTTTAGGTTGAGATGCTTCTTTACATCTGCTTGGCCCAGCTGACTTTTCTGGGAACAGCCTCATCACCTGTCCTGTTACAGCTGGGTCTTGCTGGTCAACGTGCATTTGGGCCAACCACTCCAGTGCTTGGACTTTATTGCTCTTCATTATCATGTTAAGACTTTAATGAGGTAGGCAACAATAGGATCTGAAACAAAGTTCATAGGCGTTGTAAAAAAGAAAACCTAGGTGGTCCATTCTTGATATGTAGGAGAGTTCATTTCCTATGGTGTATGACCAGACTAGAGAAATACAGAGGCAGGAAAGAAGTGAACAGATATATTGTTCATCTTCTTATAACCCAGCAGCTACTTTGAAGGTCTGGTTTTCCTTTTAGCACATTTAGAAAGGTGTCTGTGTCAAATGGACTCCCTTGCCCAAAGATCTTAGATTTGTATGAAAGCAGTTTATCTGAAAGTGATAGCAGCATAGTTATTCTACTTATTCTTCTCTTGGCATTGCTTTGGCATCTATCATACTCTCACCATCCTTCTTTTTTTTTTAAAAAAAAATTATTTATTTATTTTCCCTTGTTGATTTTTATGGTTGTTGTAGTTGTTGTTATTGATGTCATTGTTGTTAGGACAGAGAGAAATGGAGAGAGAAGAGGAAGACAGAAGGGGGAGAGAAAGATAGACACCTGTAGACCTGCTTCACTGCTTGTGAAGGGAGCCCCCCCCTTGCAGGTGGGGAGCCGGGGGCTTGAACGGGGATCCTTATGCCAGTCCTTGTGCTTCGCACCACATGCATTTAACCCACTGCGCTACCGCCCGACTCCCACCTTCCTTCTTTCTAACCCCCGATGCTCTGATTTTTTCTTTTACCTCAAATTATCCAAGCCCAGCCAAGAAAGTTAACCCGGACTCAAAGTGTAAGCAGATAGTTGTCATGACTTCATAACAGTTCCATGTTAAGTGACAAGAAAAGATACTGATTCTTTGATAAGAATGATAAATAAAGGCATTGATATTGTTGACTAAAGATCAGAGACTGATAGGAACTTAATTTCCTCATAATTTGGGCACTTGCAAAGAGTATATAGCAATGGGAATTCAATTGTTGATCAGTCTGATTGTACACCACATTTGCTTTACTGCCTGCTATGTCTCTCCTCTTCATGTTACCAAGAACACATCAAGCTAACATTTTCTTTTTTTTAATATTTATTTATTTATTTATTTATTTATTTATTTATTCCCTTTTGTTGCCCTTGTTGTTTCTTATTGTTGTTGTTATTGATATCATCCTTGTTGAATAAGACAGAGAGAAATGGAGAGAGAAGGGGAAGATAGAGAGGGGGAGAGAAAGATAGACACCTGCAAACCTGTTTTACCATTTGTAAAGTGACTCCCCTGCAGGTGGAGAGCCAGGTGCTTGGACCAGGATCCTTACACCAGTCCTTGCACTTTGTGTCACCTACGCTTAACCTGCTGCACTGCTGCCCGACTCCCTAGCTAGCTACTCTTTTCTTTTTTTAAAATTTTTTATTTATAAAAAGGAAACATTGACAAACCCATAGGATAAGAGGGGTATAGCTTCACACAATTCCCATCAACAGAACTCTGTATCCAATCCCCTCCCCTGATAGCTTTCCTATTCTTTAACCCTCTGGGAGTATGGACCCAAGGTCATTGTGGGATGCAGAAGGTAGAAGGTCTGGCTTCTGTAATTGCTTCCCTGCTGAGCATGGGTGTTGACAGGTCGATCCATACTCCCAGCCTGTCTCTCTCTTTTCCTAGTGGGGAAGGGTTCTGGGGAAGCAGGGCTCCAGGACACATTGGTGGGGTTGTCTATCCAGGGAAGTCTGGTCGGCATCATGGCTAGCTACCATTTTCTAAGCATGCAAATGTACACTTGGTGCTGAATTAAGTCACATGTGTATTTTCTCATGTACTCTTTTTAGGTCGGAAATTGTTTCAGAAGATTAATTATCAAGCAGCTAATAAATACCAGAATTAGAATTCAAACCCAAATCTTCCAAGCACTGAAGCCTTTAGTCATAACTGAAACCGTCTGTTAGCTTCTGTGAAGTTCACTATCAAGGGAAGCTATTTGGCTCATAGAAAAGGCACATGGAGAAAAAAAAATGTGGCACAGGAGCATCTTATTCTTTTTCTTTTTGTTTTCTCCAAAGTAACTTTTAGCAGGACCAGCTGCTGGTGTTTGGAGTCACCTTGCCTCCTAGGAGGATGTGACCATTCCTGGGAAACAGACTGTTGATACTTCTCAATCCAAGAATGCTTTCTCTATTGTAAAATAGTAAGACAGGGCCTTCTGGCTCCTTGCTCACACTTTCATATGTTGGCTTAGCATGAATCAGTCTTCTGTGTCTCCCTGGAAGGGCCAACCTAGAGCACAGTGACCTTCTGGAGGCCACCCAGCCCATGGCAACCAGCTCATCTTCTCCTCTATATTCTCTTTGATAAGCATCTCCAAAAGAGCTGCTTTTCCTGCCAAATTATCCCTGTAAGTCTAAAGCACTTTTCTCTACCTTAGGGGATGTCTTTCCCCTGTACTTTCTGCAAAGCTTAATGTTCATACAAAAAAAAAAAAATAGAATCATGCTAACCAGGAAAAGAAAGAACTCAGAGTACAGATGATCCGTTCAAAGGATAGTACTAGAACTTTATATTTGTGTTTATTTTAGATTTCTTTGTTAATGAGAGGGAAAAAGAGAACCAGAAAAACACTCATGTGTACAGTGGTGTGGGTCAGACTTGATACCTCACACATGCAAATCCTGCTACTGAGTTACCCTCTTGGTGTAGCTTTTCAAGTCTGAGTTTTAGATGCCTCAGATCACTTTTAATCCCCTCTGCCCCTAATAATAGTTTCACTTGTTTACAGTCCCTTTGTTACTTATTTTTCAATGGCGGAGATAAAATGTCTTGGTGAGTAACACAAGAGGTGGGATCTGCTTGTAATTGATATGTGAGCTAGTCCACTAATGCTCTGGGGACTCAGTTTGCTCACTGGCATTACTGGAGAATCAGATTATTGCTCCCCCGATCAACCCTTCTTCTTCTTCTCCTCCTTCTCCTCCTCCTCCTCCTCCTCTTACTCCTCCTTCTTCTCCTTCTCCTTCTGCTCCTTCTCCTCCTCCTCCTCCTTCGTCTTCTTCTTCCTCTTTTAAGGCCTCATTTCAGACCTCTGAACAACAGTTCAGGTAGCAAGAAGAGCAAGGAGAGTGAGAAACAGAACAGAAACTTAAAATCTACAGTTGCAACCAGTTTTCTGGGCTATTCTGATACCCAGTAGGGCATCTATTTCATGAAGTGCTGCCAGTAACATGGCTCCTGGGTACTGTTTGCAAGTCTGAACTCCATGGAATACAGTCTGAATGGTGCTCTTGTTGCTGTGTCGTTCATTAGTGCTGTGTGAACTGATTTCTATAGAGAACCATTTCCAACACGCTGTGGTTTTTTTGATGGTAGATTGGAGTAAGGACTGAATGGGTAGTGACCCAAGAGCATGTTGGTCACACAAGCTAGGCATGGAGGCACAGCAGCTATGATCGTAGTATAGGAAAGTGAAAAGCAACTTGAAAACGATAAGTAACATTACTTGTCTACCAGGAAGCTGACTTTTTGCTTGTCTCCCACTATTACAAGTGGTGCTCTTCTCAAGAATGGAGAAATCTGTGAAGAGAGCAGGACATTGAAAGCAGCTCAGCTCAAAAAGCAGAGATTTGATCAGGATTCCCCAGACATGGTGAATTACAGAAGAGAAACATCTTTCTCTCAACTAAAGCAAGCTTACAGTTGCTGACTAATTTTTCTTAGTTGTTTTTTTTTTTTTTTTTGGATAGTAGTGATAGTGAGGGTAGGGTTGGGTTGTTCCTTGAGGATTGGACCTGGTATCCTGTACAGTCAAAGCACTGATTCACAGCCATCAACCCAACTTTGAGGTGGTTTTTTTTTGTTTGTTTACTTTCTTTTCCCATTGTACTTTATAAATCTTTAAAACAATGGTCCAGACTTTTCTTAACCCAATCAAAAAATCCATTTTTCCTTTTTTGATTGGGTTAAGAAAAGTCTGGATCTGTGTTTTTAAAGGATGTAGTTACAATTAAATTAAATGTTATAAATAAATTATTGTCTTCTCACATGCTAGTAATCTATTGCCAAATTAGTTAGAGGCATGTCTATTCTATTTGCTTAATTTGGGTAAAAATTCAGTGACCATGGTTTGAGAAAGTTTTCCCAGACAATGAGATGAAAGATGGGAATGCCCCTGAATCCATATTAGTAATTATATCAACTCCTCTGCGGCTTAGTTTCCTTTCATGCGGCATGGATAATAATATCTCTTTATACCACAACAACACATCTCTGGAAATGTCTCAACATAGAGTGTGAGTATAAAAAGATGCCACTAGGGGGTAAGCGCATGTGGTGCAAAGCGCAAGGACCGGCTTAAGGATCCCGGTTCGATCCCCCGGCTCCCCACCTGCGGGGGAGTCGCTTCACAAGCAGTTAAGTAAGTCTACAGGTGTCTATCTTTCTCTCCTCCTTTCTGTCTTCCCCTCCTCTCGATTTCTCTCTGTCCTATCCAACAATGGACAACATCATCAACAACAATAATAACCACATCAAGCCTACAAACAACAAGGGCAACAAAAGGGGGAAGAAATGGCCTCCAGGAGCAGTGGATTCATGGTGTAGGCACTGAGCCCCAGAAATAACCCTGGAGACAAAAAAAAAAAAAGATGTCACTAGTTTCTATGAATAAAAATCTACCTGAATTCAGACTATGCTGAAAGTATATGTGAAATTAATATCACTTGGGAACCTTTGAAAGGTTTCTACAAAATCAAAATGACTACTGGTCATATTAGAAAATAGGGTCTGGGGAACCAGTCGGTGGCACACCTAGTTAAACACATACTTACGGTGCTCAAGGATCCAGGTTCAAGCCCCTGGTCCCCACCTGCAGGGAGAAGCTTCACAAGTGGTGAAGTAGGGCTGCAGGTGTCTCTCTGTCTCTCTTCCTCTGTCTTCTCACTCCCCTCTCAGTTTCTCTCTGTCTCTATTCAATAATAAATAAATAAAAATAAATGTTAAAAAATAAGAAAATAAGGTCTGGGAGCTGTGGTATTAGCTCAGTGGGTAAAGCACATGCCTTGCATGCATGATATGTATTGTATTTAATGCTGATGTTATCAGGGGTCCATGTCTGTAGAACAGTTCTGCTCCCAAGGGTTAATCAGGAAAGTTTCCATATATATCATCATTTCCACAACCAGTTTGTCACTCAGAAAAGGGCACATTGGGAGTCAGGCGCTAACGCAGCAGGTTAAGCGCACGTGGCACAAAGTGCAAGGACCGGCGTAAGGATCCCGGTTAGAGACCCCAGGTCCCCACCTGCCGGGGAGTTGCTTCAAAGGCAGTGAAGCAGGTCCACAGGTGTCTTTCTCTCCCCCTCTCTGTCTTCCCCTCCTCTCTCCATTTCTCTCTGTCCTATCCAACAACAGCATAAATAACAACAATAATAACTACAACAGTAGAAAACAACAAGGGCAACAAAAGGGAATAAATAAATATTTTAAAAAGGGGCAAGATATTGTGAGATATCTTAAGGCTCAGACCTGGAAGTGGCATGTGTCTCTTAGGAACCTAGATGTACCCCCCTCCCTATGGAAGGGGAAGTTCTGAAAAACACCGCAACATGCCCAGTTGTATGTCGAGTGTTAATGTTATAGAAGGGGGAAGAGAGTTGGTGACTGACTGACAACATACTCTGTGCTACACCTGAGGAAGATGGGTCCTGATTGGGCAAGCTTGGAATGTTCCGACTCATGACCACAGAATGTGAGCTCAGATCTACAGGGATGCAGAGGTCACATAGATTCCTCAGCTGAATATGGGCCCCAGATCACATCAAATCGATGGGGTTTACAGTCAACAATACTTATATACCTTTCCCATATTTGGGAGCTACTCTCTTCCCTGATCTAGCTTTTTGGTCCTTTTTCCAGCCATGACATCGTCTCCCCAGACAATAACTTGGATCTACCTGCATATCATATTTCAGGCTCAGAGGGGAAAAAAAAAAACTAGTATAGCCACAGGCCCTTTGGAATATAACTAAAATATGCCTACCAGCTATCTAAAAAATGGAGACCCACCCACTCTTCATCTGCAATATTCCAGCCTTTAGGTTCATGATTAGTCAACAATTTGTTTAGCATTATATGTTTACTCTCTTTTCAGCCACAAGGTTCCAGATGCTAGCATGATGCCAACCAGACTTCCCTGGACAGACAACTCCACCAATGTGTCCTGGAGCTCTGCTTCCCCAGAGCCCCACCCTACTAGGGAAAGAGAGAGACAGGCTGCGAGTATGGATCAACCTTCCAATGCCCATGTTCAGCGAGAAAGCAGTTACAGAAACCAGACCTTCCACTTTCTGCATCCCACAATGACTTTGGGTTCATACTCCTAGAGGGATAAAGAATAGGAAAGCTACCAAGGGAGGGGATGGGATACAGAGTTCTAGTGGTGGGAATTGTGTGGAGTTGTACCCCTCTTATCCTATGGTTTTGTCAATGTTTCCTTTTTATAATAAATTTTAAAAGTATGTCTTACTAATATATGTGTGTGTGTGTGTGTGTGTGTGTGTGTATAACCACTTTCGTTTTCAGTTTCCTATACATACAAGCATCACATTTACACATATGTTTTCATGGAGGGGAGCTGTAATTTGTATGGTCTCACAATGTAATGGCCTTGTATTCACACAGCGATCGATGATGGAGGACATAGTCCCACCATATTCTGGAATTCTCCCCCTTTCCTCCTAACCTACCCTATTTTCCAGGAGATTTTAGTGACTCTTACCTTGCCCCACTGCATTTCAGTAGTTTGGTAAAGTAGTTTATTTAGGATTTCATGTTTTGCCACTTGTGGCGGCAATTTATAATGAAACCAAGATGTGACCCACCTCATATCTAGCAATAAACGTGTCCAGGAGTCTGCATGGGATGTGCAGTGAACCTTCAGTGAAGGGAAAGCTGTGATGTGATACATTTGCAAGGAGGGAAAGGGCCATGATTTCTTTTTCTCTTTTCCCATGAACATAAAACTTTGTTGTGTCAAACTAGACTTCTGATATCATAGGCAACCATTGGCACTCAAGATTGTTTTAATGGCCACTCCTTATTGCTTAATACTAAGCATTACCATCTGCTTCTTTCTTAATTATAAATGGAGCAGGGATTCACAATTACATCAATAATGGTAGATATAAAACATAGTTAGGATTCTTGTACTTAACACAAGGCAGTCTTCCTCTAATGCTATTCTTCTGTTGCAGGTGGTGGTCAGAGAGGAAATCTCCTCTCCCTCTTTTCAGTTTATTTACCATGAGAGCATCAGGCTATGAATTCAGCAATTGTCTTTTCATGAGAGAAATGTAGAAAGCTGTGTTTCTCTATCAGTGGAGCTGGGGGTGTGTAGGCAGCTTTCTCACAGTGCTTGCCAGTGGTGGGATTGACCTGCTGTTATTGGCCTGCATGTTTATGAGGAAAGATGAGCTGTAATAGCCCAGTGGCATGAGTCATGTCCATCCCTCCAGAGAAAGAGTTGGGAGCAGACATCTAAGGACCTTTGATCAACCCACCCAGTAGCCTGGCTGTCACTGAAAGAACAAGAGAGTACGTGTGGAGGGAGATCAGACAGACACTGAAGAGATACTTTATTCTGCATTACATGGGCTTTTATTTTTCACCAACTGGAAACATTGATCAAACTTTAGGCTCAAAGTATTTTAGAATTAAAAGAAGCCGGTAGAAGCCATCCAGTTCAATGTCATGGTTACTCTGTACTTTGTGTGCTACTTGACCAGGTTGCATATGAACTCTGAAGTTGGCAGGGCAGGGCAGCATTTGAATTCTGTGCCTCCACTGGGTACCTAGTGTTCTTTTCACCAAGTTCCCAGCTCTCATCTCTCTTGATCTATAACTGAGAATCACAGTGCTTCTTGTGAAGGCTGTTGTTTGCATTAAGGTAGAGGAAATGTGTTGATTGTGATCCATTGTGCCTTTCTCCTTTCACATTATTGTAATAAATGAAGAAGTGTTGTCCAGCAAAATAGCTTACCTGGATAGTGCACCTGTGCTGCACATGACACAGGTTGGAGTGTGAAGTGCCCTTTGCCCTGCTGGAGGAAGTTTCATGCTTTGGTGTCTCTCTCTCTCTCTATTTCTTCCTCTCTCTCTCAATTTCTATTTCTGTTTCCAAAACTCAACACAGAGAGG